>NW_011494749.1:171223-225468 GCF_000754665.1 Bison bison bison | reverse complement strand
TCTGGAACTCTCTTGCTTTTTTGATGATCCAGCAGATGTTGGCAATTTGATCTCTGGTTCCTCTGCCTTTTCTAAAACCAGCTTGGACATCTGGGACTTACTAAGTGAAAACAGCTAGTCTGAAAAGACTTATAAGGTATTATTTTATCTATATGGCATTCTGGAAAAGGCAAAGCCCTAGACACAGTAAAAACATTGGTAGTTGCCAGAGGTTCAGGGGGATGGAGGGATGAATATGTCACATATTCATGAAATATGCTTCAAGCACAGGGTATTTTTGAGAAAGTGAAACAATTTCATCTGATGCTGTAATTGTGATGTGTAACTGTGCATTTGTCAAAACTCTTAGAACTGTACAACGTATACAACACGAAGTTCGTTCAGTTCAGTCACTCAGTCATGTCCGACCCTTTGCGACCCCATGAACCTCAGCTTGCCAGGCCTCCCTGTCCATTACCAACTCCCAGAGTCCACCCAAACTTACGTCCATCGAGTGAGTGATGCCATCCAACCATCTCATTCTGTGTCGTCCCTTTCTCCTCCTGCCCTCAATCTTTCCCAGCATCAGGTCTTTTCCAATGAGCCAACTCTTCTCATCAGGTGACCAAAGTATTGGAGTTTCAGCTTCAGCATCAGTTCTACCAGTGAACACCCAGGACTAATTTCCTTTAAGATGGACTGGTTGGATCTCCTTACTGTCCAAGGGACTCTCAAGAGTCTTCTCCAACACCACAGTTCAAAAGTATCAGTTCTTCGGTGCTCAGCTTTCTTTATAGTCCAACTCTCACATCCATACATGACCACTGGAAAAACCATACCCTTGACTAGACGGACCTTTGTTGACAACACGAAGAGTGAATCTTAATGTAGAATAATGGATCAATAATGGATCAATATTGATTTATCAATGTACATCAAATGTACCACATTAATAAGGGAGAATGAGGACATAGAAGAGAGGGGAGTATATGAGAACTCTGTAGAACTACAGCTCATTTTTTTCTGTACAACTGCAGCTTTCTCTAATATATTAGCTAATACAAAAAGAATGAAATATTGATACACACAAGACAGATAAATGTCAAAATAATTATGCTAAGTAAAAGAAACCAGACAAAAATTACATACTGTATGTATGATTCTGTTTATATAAAATTCCAGAAAATGCAAACCGATCTATGGTGATAGAAAGCAGATCAGTGGTTGCCTAGGGACAGGCATAGGTGCTGGGGGGTGAGAGAGAGGTGTAGGGAGAGATAGGAGGGAGTGAATATGAAGAGGCTAGAGACACTTTTTGCAGCTGATGGACATGCTCATTATTTTGATTGTGGTGGTGGTTTCATGGGTGTATATGCATGTTAAAACTTGTCAAATTGTGTGCTGTAAATTTGCAGTTTGTCAGTTATCCCTCAATAAAGTTGTTTTTTAAAGGCCAAGCCAAAAAGTAACCCAATCATGTATTAATCCCATGACACTGTAGTTGTTCATAGGCCAGTTTGAATGACCTGGACCACATTCCACTGATCCTGGCTGGGCTCACTCAAGCATCTGTGGTCAAATGGCTGGGTGCTGGGAACTGACTAATCTAGGGGACCATGGATAGGAAGGTTCCATAAGGGAAGGCCCTTATCTCCCACATCCTACAGCAGACCAGCCTGGGCATACTCTCACGGTGATGGCAGTTGTCTAGAAGAGGATCATGTTTTAAAGCCTCTCTTTGTGTCGAGTTTGTTGTTCCATTGTCCAAAAACAAGCCACGTGTCCCAGTCCAGGCTCAAGTGTGTCAAGAGATGGGAACCGTGGGGCAAAAGGCCATGTTTGACAGGGCTACAGGGATGCTTTTAATGACTGTTAATGCAAGTAATCTGTCATGTACCTGAACAATGTTTTAATTTGTATTTCTTTAATCCTGTTAGGACGGTACTTTGTTCAAAGACTTTTGTTGTTGTTCAGTTGCTAAGTCATATCCAACTCTTTGTGACACCATGAATTGAAGCACTTGAGGCTTCCCTGTCCTTCACTATCTCCTGGAGTTTGCTCACACTCACGTCCATTGAGTCAGTGATACTATTTAACCATCTCATCCTTTGCTGCCCTCTTCTAGAACATTTTGCCTTCAATCTTTCCCAGCATCAAATTTTTTTCCAATGAGTTGGCTGTTCACATCAAGTGATCCAAGTACTGGAGCTTCAGCATTAGTCCTTCCAATGAATATGCAGGGTTGATTTCCTTTAGGATTGACTGGTTTGATCTCCTTGCTGTCCAAGGGACTCTCAAGCATCTTCTCCAACACCATAGTTCAAAAGCATCAGTTCTTCAGTGTTCAGCCTTCTTTATGGTCTCTCACATCTGTACATGACTACTGGAAAAACCATAGCTTTGACTGTATGGACCTTTGTTAGTAAAGTGATGTTTTTGCTTTTTAATACACTAAGTTTGTCATAGCTTTCCTGCCAAGGAGCAAGTGTCTTTTAATTTCATGGCTGCAGTCACCATCCACAGTGATTTTGGAGCCAAGAAGATAAAATCTGTCACTGTTTGCACTGTTTCTCTATCTGTTTGCCATGAAGTGATAGGACCGGATGCCATGATCCTAGTTTTTGAATGTTGAGTTTTAAGCCAGCTTTTTCACTCTCTTTCATCCTCATCAAAGAGGCTCTTTAGTTCCTTTTCACTCCTGCCATTAGAGTGATATCATCTGCATATATGATGTTAAGTTCTATTAACATCAGAAATGTTAATTTCTTATATATAATTTGCAATTCCTTTTACTCCCTTATTGAATGTATTTAGCTATTGATTTTTGCAGCAATTCTTTGTATGTAGAAATAGTAAGGTTTTTGTGACATTTGTCAAGTCTCATGTTCTGTTAACATTTCTTTTGCTATTTGGTTTCAAGAATGTTTTAAATAGTTTAACTTCTAACAAATCATGGTTAAATGTTTTATTTTGATTCAGTGGTTATATAAGTTGAATTCCTACCTCTAGCTAGGATAAGTCTATTTTTCTGCTCCTTCTAATTAGAACTGTTTTTAAAAACATTGTACTCTGGACTATATTTATAACGTTAACCCCAGAATCAAATTCAATTTTATAGCTGAGGTAAGAGAGGCTTAGAGACAATTTTGTCTAAGATCAAGCAGAGAGCAAATGGAGGCAGGCTTGAATCTCACTTCCTCTGACTTAAAATTTTTTTTTTTTTTTTTGACTTAAAATTTGAGTCATGAAACTGTATCAAGGTAAGAACATTTGGCTTAGTGATAAAAATCCACACTTTGAGGCAGAATGTACTTTCCACTTTTCTGTTTTTCCTCCCCTCCCCTTCTCCCTCCCCTTCCTTTTCATTTCTTCCTCCTCCCCCTACTTACTCATTCTCCCCTTATTCTTCAGCATATGTCACCTACCTTTAAGTAACTATTATTTTATTAACTTAATAATGTACCTGGCACTGAGCTGGATGCTGGGAACTTAAAGATGACAATGCAGATCTTACCCTTAGATCACAGAGGCTGTAAACAGGTAAGTGTAATATGGAAAATCCTTCTATTTTAAATGTTTACTAATCTGACAGGTTATATGCTGTAAGATATTTTGGTGGGTTTGCTGTTAACTGGAAGTCTTTATGACTGAATGGCTTCAAAATTCATTTAATGAATCTTAGTACATGTGTATTTAAAAATCCATTTATAATATATATAATATAAAATATATTTTTTGTTGATTTTTCCTTTCTATATGTTTGTTTCTGTTTAATTTGCAGGATGTTTCTGTGTCCTGTGGTAGCCCCATTGTTCTGTTATCTGTTTTCCAGAGGGTTCATTCTTCTTTACTTTATTATCATGATTGTGTAACTCACTTGGGATTTGAATTTACTGAGGAGGTTTATCTACATTATCTCTGAGTCTTTGTTCCGATTATATGAGTTAGCTCTTAAAGCTTCCTTAGTGTTCTTGTTCCTTATTCATGTTTAGGAGTTTTAACAGGCAGTGTATTTGGCTTTCTACAATCAATATTTCCTTCTAAGTCTCCTTGATAATAAGTAAAACATACTTTGTACTTGGTGGGAAGTCTTAACTCTGTGGCTGTCCTCTCCAAATTACTGTCAACTTCTTCTTCCCTCCAATGTTTCCATACTTTTTCACTGAATCCATGTCTTCCTTCTGCTTTTTGAAGTTTGTTTCTTTTCTCTTTAAATCTAAGTTTAAATCTTAAGTATGGGATGTTTGTGACGTTTGGGTGACTGATACTAGAAGGAATTACTTTAAGCTGAACTCTACAACCTGACTGGAACTTCTAGATAGACTCCAAACTCAAGGTTCCCTAGCTTATTTTTTTTCTAATGGAAGAGTAATATTGATTGTGATATTAATTACAAAAAAATTACAAAAATCAGAAAAAGTTTAAAGAACAAATTATGTATCATCCATAATCTTAGAACCCAGAGATAAACACTTTAAACATATATTGTAATAGGACTTTATATACATGAGAAGTTTTTTTACATAATTAGAAGAATTACTTTATATCTTGCATTTTCCTCACTCAACCCAATAATGTGAGATTTCTTCCATGTCATTAAAAATCTTTGAAAATATGTTTACTGACTAAGATTCTATGACATGGATTTACAGTAATTTAGTTAGTCTTGTGTCACTGAACATTTTGGTTTCCAATATTTGACATTATAAATGACACTGTAATTAATAAGCCTTATTGCTCATAAACTTTTGTTCCTGTCTTGGATTATTTCCTTAAGATAGAGTTTTGGAATTGAAATTGCTAAGTTAATGGATATGAACCTCTTCTCCCCTTTTTATTACAAAAGTCATGATATGCTGAGAACAAATGACACAGGGTAAAGTGAAATGTATAAATCCAAGGAATCTCATCTTCAGTCTCTTATTCTCAGTCTCCAGGCAGCCACTGGCTGACATTCAATATGCATGCACAAATGGGTGTGCTATTTTTTCCCACATGATTCTGATCATATTTACTCTCCTTATCCAACTGTCCAACATCACTTACTAAATAATCTTTCTTTTCCTCACTTTTCAGATTCTAAATCTCCTTCTGTATAAGGAATAGGGGTCCATTTTGGATGACTCCAATCCATTCAATTGATCTTTTGACCTAACCTAAACTTTAATATCAACTGTTCATTAAGTTTTTATCTTAAAATCTGGTAGAGCTAGCCTCATTTATTACTCTGAAAATGTTAAAACTGATGATACACACTGCCAAAGTACTTTCCAGAATTATGAGTTTACACTGGATCCTTGCTAGTACTATTATCTTTTAGAAATTCTTTGCCAAAGTGATTGAAAATGCTTATTTCTCTAACATTAATGAGTTGATTTTTGTGAAATATCTGTTTACAACCTTTTTTTCAAGCTTTAACTGACATTTTTAAACTGATATTATGAAATTTTATATATGTATACATAATCAAATTGCCAACATCTGCTTGATCATTGAAAAAGCAAGAGAGGTCCAGAAAAACATCTATTTCTGCTTTATTGACTATGCCAAAGCCTTTGACTGTGTGGATCACAATAAACTGTGGAAAATTCTGAAGGAGATGGGAATACCAGACCTGCCTCTTGAAAAACCTGTATGCAGGTCAGGAAGCAACATTTAGAACTGGACATGGAACAACAGACTGGTTCCAAATAGGAAAAGGAGTATGTCAAGGCTGTATATTATCACCCTGCTTATTTAAGTTATATGCAGAGTACATCATGAGAAACGCTGGGCTGGAGGAAGCACAAGCTAAAATCAAGATTGCTGGGAGAAATATCAAAGACCTCAGATATGCAGATGACACCACCCTTATGGCAGAAAGTGAAGAGGAACTCAAAAGCCTCTTGATGAAAGTGAAAGAGGAGAGTGAAAAAGTTGGCTTAAAGCTCAACATTCAGAAAACTAAGATCATGGCATCTGGTCCCATCATTTCATGGGAAATAGGTGGGGAAACAGTGGAAACAGTGGCAGACTTTATTTTTGGGGGGTCCAAAATCACTGCAGATGGTGACTGCAGCCATGAAATTAAAAGACGCTTACTCTTTGGAAGGAAAGTTATGACCAACCTAGACAGCATATTAAAAACAGAGACATTACTTTGTCAACAAAGGTCCATCTAGTCAAGGCTATGGTTTTTCCAGTAGTCATGTATGGATGTGAGAGTTGGACTATAAAGAAAGCTGAGCGCCAGATAATTGATGCTTTTGAACTGTGGTGTTGGAGAAGACTCTTGAGAATCCCTTGGACAGCAAGGAGATCCAACCAGTCCATCCTAAAGGAGATCTGTCCTGGGTGTTCATTGGAAGGACTGATGTTGAAGCTGAAACTCCAATATTTTGGCCACGTGATGTGAAGAGCTGACTCATTTGAAAAGACCCTGATACTGGGAAAGATTGAGGGCAGGAGAAGGGGATGACAGAGGATGTGATGGTTGGATGGCACCACTGACTGATGGATATGAGTTTGAGTAAGCTACAGGATTTGGTGATGGACAGGGAGGCCTGGCGTGCTGCGGTTCATGGGGTCGCAAAGAGTCGGACACGACTGAGCGACTGAATTGAACTGAATGTCTAACAATGTATACATACCTTTAATGTTAAAAACATAAAGTTTTTTGGCATATTTATTACCAATGCATTTCCCAATTTGTCATATGTTCTTTAATTATATGCTTTGTTGTATAATAAATTTTATTCAATAAATTCAATCTTTGTAATTGCTTTTACTGTTCAAAAAATCCTTTCAATTAGCTCCTATGGTGAAAATTACCATTGTGTGTGTGAGAGATAAAGTGATTTGGAAACATACAAGTTAAATTCCTTTAATTGTTAAAAAATATACAGTATGCCTAATTAGTAATAATGAGAGATGCTCCTTATCAGACGCATTGAATGAGCTAGATTTTGGGATTTACTCACTTAAAAAAATAACTTAGCCAAAATCAAACAGCTCATTTCTCTGTACCAATTACTGCTTCTAAGTCACTCTACAAATTAACAGTAATATTAGTAATTCATGTAACTTTCTTCACTTAAAACAAAAAATTTCTTATTTGATCAAAAGAGTCATAGAACCATTTATTATATGTGCACTGATTAGAAGGAAGCCATGAATCATCATATTCTTTTAAGGTTTGCATAATCTTCTAGGAAAGCATACCTCACTTTTAATGCAGTTTCTTCTTGGTTGCAAATTTATATTTTATACTTGTCAATGATTAAACAAGTCTTTAGTGCTTGTATTAAGAACTGTTTACCTATAATAAACCACTTGAATTTGCTAGACATGAAATTCCCCATTCCACCATCCCCACTTGGAAAAGTGCTTCCAAGAATGGGCAACCATACTCTTCTGAAAATAGGAAACAAGACTGAAGGCACCTGGGGTCGAACTGAGCATACAAATAGGCATGTATCAGGTTGGCTTGAACTGAGATACAATAGTTTCAGTGACAAAGGTGGTGTTGTCCCCTGTCTTCAGATCCTCTTCCTCTTGGGTTTGTAGAAGAGACCTTCAAAATAAAAAGTAAAGAAAAGCATGTTTTCCCCTGCAAAATTCTGTTTCTTTTTCTCATATCTAGTTAACAAGAAAGAAAATTTAAGCTATTTTTTATTGTGGTGAAATATACATAATATAAAATTTACCACTTTAAGAACTTGAAAGTGTACAATTCAGTGGCGTTAAATACATTTACATTGGTGCACAACCACCTCCAGAACTTCTGCATAGTCCAAAATGTAAACTTTATACTCATTAAACAAGAACTGCTCATGACCTCCTTTATTCCGACTCCCGTTACCTACCCTTCTGCTCTGTTTTTATGAATTCGTACCTACCTCACATAAGTGCACTCAGACGACATCTGTCCTTTTGTCTCTGGCTTCCTTCACTTAGCATAATGTCTTCAAGGTTCATCCATGTTGCAGCACGTGTCAGAATTTCATTCCTTTCTAAAGTATATGTCACAGTTTGGTTGTCCATTCATCCACTTGGCTTCTTTCCACCTTTTGACTGTTGTGATTAATGCTGCTGTGACTATTTGCAAGTAAGGTCTTAAACTGCAGTGGAACGCTGTGTCCTCTTCCCATTTCACCTCCTCTGTGCCTCTGCTCCAGTCCAGATCTGAATCCCTCCATGTGGTTGACTGTTGCTACATCGGTCTCACAGGGTGTAAGGAGAATTTTTAAAAACCCCACTTTACCTTTACCCTTTCTTCCTCGGCTGAACTTTGTCCAGTCAGGTTTATTTATAAACCATGAAAAGCTCATTAACACGATCAAGCATTTCTGCAAGCTCTCTTCTCCCTTTTGTTACTGAAGAAAGGCACTCGGCAGGGATAAGATTGTGAAACATGGCTGAGGATAAAAGCAAGAGAGATTCCATTGGATTAAATGCGAAGGAAGGCCAGACCAACAACGGGTTTGTACAAAATGAAGACATCCTGGAGACTGACCTGGACCCAAGCAGCCCAGTGGTCGGGCCACAGCACAACACCGTGGACATCCTTGGCCCCGGGGAGCCCGATGTGAAGGATGTCCGGCCCTACGCTGGGATGCCCAAAGAGGTGCTATTTCAGTTCTCGGGCCAGGCCTGCTACCGGATACCGCGGGAGGTGTTCTTCTGGCTCACCGTGGCTTCCGTGCTTGTGCTCATTGCGGCCACCATAGCCATCATTGCCATCTCTCCCAAGTGCCTGGACTGGTGGCAGGCGGGACCCATGTACCAGATCTACCCAAGGTCTTTCAGGGACAGCAACAAGGATGGGGACGGAGATCTGAAAGGTGCGTGCCTTGAGACTTGGTGCCGGGCGGGATGAGGTTGGTTTAGGGCTCTTCGTCCTGGAAGCTCATTATGCCTGGGCTGTGTGGTAATAAGCACATTCCACCCAGTATGACTTGATGATGCCTTTCTCCTTGTTTATGATATTTTAAAAAGCCACTCAGCAGAACCCAGCAATTCTTGGCATATGATGAAAGGATACTTGCTGGAGCCCTTTGAGCCCCCAAAGGGCTGTTAAGTTTATTGCCCAGTAGGAACTTTTGCATAGTCATCTGGTCTAACTTCCTGCATGAGCAAGTTTCCTCCTGAAATGTGTCCTGCTTCTGTACACTTTAGAGTTGGTCATCTCAGAGTGACTGTTTAGACTCTTTGGAATCCCTTTTCCAGGGTGCACAGTGGCTAGTTTACTAATCTGGCAGAGAGATTCTGATTAATAAGCAAAGCATACTTCATTATTTTAGAAGAAGATTAAGTGATATCTTTAAAATGTATAGACTGAGTCTTTAAAAGCTTAAATCTTGAGAAATGAAGAAAAGGTATAGTGTGGGTTGGTCATTAGTTGAATTAAGGATTATTTTTAAAAAATCCATCTTAATAAAGAAAGTAAAAAATATTTTTAAAGATATGCTAATAATTTCCTAGTATGTTATGTATGGGATGGCCTTATTATTTATTGCTCAAGTGAGGACACAAACCAATTGCAGGAAACTGTCCCAGGCAAATTGGTTGATATGGTTACCCAGTTAAGGGAAACAATAAGGAACAAATAAACTAATAAGATAATTTTTGATAATGCTGTTTGGCTTGAAGAAGACAAAATAATGATTTAAGAGTATGGGATAGAGAAGGGAATGGCAACCCACTCCAGTGTTCTTGTCTGGAAAATCCCACGGACAGAGGAGCCTGATAGGCTACAGTCTTGGGGGGTCGCAAAGAGTTGGACACCACTGAGCAACTGAGCACACACGAATGTATTGGGTATAACTCTAGATGCCTGATATATAATAGCTTGCTGAATTGTTTGTTTTTGGCTAGTTGCTTGGCTCCCTTCCTGGTGCTTAGTATTCCTCTTTTCATTGCTGTAGAGTCTGTAAGGCCCTCCATTTTGCAGCCCCTTCTTCTGACTTACCGAGAAGGCCCCAGTCCAGCATTCTAAAAGATGACTTTCCTTGCACACCTCCTGTAACAGGTCACTACTACTTCCTCAATTAGTGGACAGCTTAGACTCAGAAACTGCAGCCTTTGAGACTGTAGTTGGTCTAGAATACAGTATATAAGGATAGATTTGTCTCAGAACTGTGTGGTCAAGGCCTGCACCTTACATGAAAATGTCTGAATACATCAGGGAGTCCTCACAAAACTATTAGGTTGGTACGAAAGTAATTGAGGTTTTGCATTGTTGAATTTTGCTTTTTGATATTGGAATACATTCTTAAATAAATGTGATTATGTTACGCATCAAAAAGAAAAGAGTATAGGAAGTGGTAATGAGCTTAGTCGAACTTTAAAATGGTTCAAACACACTCCTAAAATCTTCAGCTTTCTTTAGTAAACTAATAAAAGACTTCTTCTTCACACTCATATAATTTTTCTCTTAAAAATCATCCTGCATCTTAACTAATTGAAATACTATCTGACCTTTAAGATGCAGTTCAAACCCACTTCCTTCATTAATCTATTTAACCTCTTAATCAGAGGGGGCGCTACCCTCCCCAAACTCTTTCAGTGTTTTGGATGGAGCTGCACCTGTGGTGCTTCGGTGTAACGTATCTGGGTGACTTTCCTTCCAACCCCTCAGCCCCTAGCATGATCCTATCACCTGCTGCTGCTTACAGAGTAAATGCTTTGCAAAGTGATGTTTTGATGGAATAAAGCCAAAAACCCTATAGCCCTAAAATATACTACCCACTTCCTGGCCCTCCCTCTGTAATCTTCTAAATTCCCTGTGCAAAGGGCAACTTCTATTCACCTCTCACATTTGTCATTGCCCTTAACTTTTCCTTGTGGCTGCTTCCTGTAATTAATAGGTATTTTTTCTAGAGGTTGAGAGGATTATGTTCTAATTTGAAGAAGATGTTCCAGGTTTCAGTTTAGTCTACTGCGTTCTGTCCCCTGGAATGTGGACATCGGGAGATGCTTTGTTACTCTGTGTCCATTTGGCCTATTCGTTTTTATCATCCTGTTCCTTTGTGCTTATTCTTGATATAAATCAAAATTTTGACTTTAATCTGACTTAAATCAAAA
Source organism: Bison bison bison (assembly GCF_000754665.1). Taxonomy (NCBI): domain Eukaryota; kingdom Metazoa; phylum Chordata; class Mammalia; order Artiodactyla; family Bovidae; genus Bison; species Bison bison. The sequence goes on along the minus strand of NW_011494749.1, from coordinate 214,425 downwards.
TTCTTTTGTTGCCTGTTGATACTCCAGGAGGTCTCACGGCCATCCACGGAAGGGAACTGAAGTATAGTCAGGACACAGATAAGCAGCCTGACTCCTGCTTTGGCCTCAGCGACTTCTGACAGGGGTCCCACAGGAAGTCACTGCAGACCGAGTACTAAACTCGGACTCTGCATTTAGGACTCTGAACTAGAAGCACTTCCCCCCACTAACTGCTAATTATCCTATGGGGTCCCAAGTACAAGAGTTTCATTCCTATGTCTCTTCTCATCTAAGTCTAAAGTTCTCTTCTGTATAAGTGTTTGACTTCAGTGCCATCCAAAGGAAATAGAATGTGGACCACATAGGTAATTGACAGTTTTCTAGCAGCCATATTAAAAAAGTAAAAGAGAAACGAGTGAACTTAATTTGAATAATATACTTTGTTTAATCCAACATATCAACTATCATTTCAATATATTGTTGTTGTTCAGTCGCTCAGTTGAATCCAACTCTTCACAACCCCATGGACTGCAGCATACCAGGCTTCCCTGTCCCTCCTCATCTCTGCAGTTTCCCCAAGTTCACATCCATTGAGTCGGTGATGCCATCCAACCATCTCATTCTCTGTTGCCCTCTTCTCCTTCTGCCTTCAATCTTTCCCAGCATCAGGGTCTTTTCTAATGACCAGCATCAGGGTCTTTGTTACATATAATCAATATAAAAATATAAATGAGCTATTTTACATTCTTTCTTGTCATACTGGGTTTTCAGTGTCCAGTGTGTGTTTTACATTTACAACACATCTCGGTTTAGACTAGTCACATTGCAAGTGCTTGAGAGCCACGTGGCAAGTGGCTGCACACTGGACAGTGCAGCTTAGATCACGTGACCATCCAGAGTGCATACGCTATTCTTCTTTGTATCTTGGTACTTAGCAGCATCTGGCTTGGATTAGGTGCTTGAAACCATGTGTAGAATAAATTAACAATAGTGTAGTTTTGGTTTTAAGTATAAAATATGAACAAACCACAGACAGATTTTTTAAATATTATGCACTGATGTTAAAGTTCAAAGGTTATTGCTAGAAGACTAATTTGCTGTTGGTTGTAGAACTAGACCTTGCTATTTGAATTTTACCCAAATTCAAAACAACCCCAAATATTTCTGTCTTAAGCCTATTCGTTTTATTTTTAATCGTTCAACTGAAAAAACAAACTATTTCTCATGGCTTTGACTTTTGCCTTCAGGTATTCAAGATAAATTGGATTACATCACAACTTTAAATATAAAAACTGTTTGGATTACTTCATTTTATAAATCATCCCTTAAAGATTTCCGACATGGTGTTGAAGATTTCCGAGAAATTGATCCCATTTTTGGAACAATGAAAGATTTTGAGAATCTGGTTGCAGCCATACATGATAAAGGTAAATTTAATGGAAGGTGGGTGGGATGGTTTAAGGAAAGCATTTCTCCAAATGCTTCAGATCAGATCAGATCAGATCAGTCGCTCAGCTGTGTCCGATTCTTTGCGACCCCATGAATCGCAGCACGCCAGGCCTCCCTGTCCATCACCAACTCCCGGAGTTCACTGAGACTCACGTCCATCGAGTCAGTGATGCCATCCAGCCATCTCATCCTCTGTCGTCCCCTTCTCCGCCTGCCCCCAATCCCTCCCAGCATCAGAGTCTTTTCTTGGCTTAGAGAATTTTCTTCCTCACTATTGTATTATTCTAATATGATATTATATAATATAATATTATCTTACCATTTGAAATGTTTTCACGCACTAGGTTTAAAATTAATCATCGATTTCATACCAAACCACACCAGTGATAAACATGCTTGGTTTCAATGGAGTCGGAACCGGACAGGAAAATATACCGATTATTATATCTGGCATGACTGTAACCATGAAAATGGTACAACCATACCACCCAACAACTGGGTAAGTCCCAACATGCTTGATTTACAGAAGTAAAATTGGCAGATCTTCAGTTATAAAACTGGCTATTTATAAAGCCCTGTTAAAGGAAAATGAATGATAGCAATAGTTTAAGAGAAGGGAAACAAATTTCCCAAAGAAATAGAAATGAAGTCCCAAGCTTCTAATCATCTGTGGGTTTGGATTTTTCATTTCGTTGTAGAGCTGATGTGTTTTAGCATATTAAAACCTATGCTCTTTGTTAACCTCTCTTTCCTTTATTTCCCCCTCTGTCCAGCTGAGACCCCATGTCTTATTAGTTTAGTAACTGTCTTGCTACCCTCCAGACCCTTTTGCCTTTCTGATTTTTTGACTCCGTTGTCCAGTAAAATGGTAGCCATAAACGAACTCAACCATCCATTTTTTCTTTACCTGAACTTTGGTATCCAAGCCTCTGGACATAGTCATTGTCCCTATCTGGACTGATCCATCCACTCTTTTGGGGGAATTTTACTAAATCCAACTGATCAACATGCCCTGTCTCCTCTTCAGACATCTTACCCACCTTCACTGCATCTCATCACCCTCAGCAGCAAACCCAACTTTAAAGGGAGAACAGAAGCTGACACATCCTGTTCCTGTTCACCTCTTCTGCACAGAGACCTTGTCTCTCCTGCTTGAGAGAAAGCCCAGTGAAATGTGTTTTAGATAAACAGTGAACAATTTTTAGTGTAAAATATTTGGAATACACTTACACTAAAAAACTATTCATTGCTTATCTGAAATTCAGATTGAATTGAATGTCTTGCAGTTTATCTGGCAGCTCTCCTTCTGTCCCAGGTCAGTCCCTCTGTGTACTCTAATTCATCTTCTCTCCTGCTTTCTACAGACCCTTTTTCTCTGGATCATCTCTCCCCACTCCAGGGCCTCCCTCTTGACCTCCATAAGCACTAAAAGAGGCTGACCCCTGGGCATCAGCTTTTAAATGACCCAAGGGCACTCAAACGATGTGTGTCTAAAGTTGACTGTGTGCTCTTTTCTCCCAACCTCCCGTATCCGAGGTTATGTGAATAGCACTAATATACGCAGCCTGGTGAACAGCCCTTTAGCAAGTCCTGGCAATTTCACCTCTTCCCAGGTGGCTCAGGTTAAAGAATCCACCTGCCAATGCAGGAGATGTAGGTTCAGTCCCTGAGCCGAATAGATCCCCTGGAGGAGGAAATGGCAACCTGCTTCAGTATTCTTGCCTGGGAAATCCTGTGGACAGAGGAACCTGGTAGCCTATAGGCCACGGGGTTGCAAAGAGTTGAACACAACCGAGTGATTGAGCAAACACACAATTTTCCTTTTTACCAATCCACCACTTTTTAAAATAATGATGGCATTAGCAAACATTTGCTAATGCTTACTGTGTGCCAGGCTCTGAGTGTTTTATATTGATTATATTCATTAACTCCTGTAATTCACTATAGAGGCTTATGGGTTGGGCTTTAATTCCTGTTTTACAGATGAGCAGACTGAGGCAGAGAAATGTTAAGCACCTTGCCCTGGTTCACAGCTAATAAATGAAAGGGCTAAAGACTGTACCTAGTCTAATTTTTACTGAGTGAACATAAATTGGTACAACGTTGAGGTCTTAATTTTACATTTCTCTAACTGCTAATGATTATTTATCTAATTACTAATTATTGATGTACTAGTTGCCGAATTAATAATGATGCTGAATATCTTTTTATACATTTATTCACTTGAGCTTCCATTTCTGTGGAACATCTGTTTAATGGTTTCTTTCTCCAATTTTTTGTTGGATTGCTGGTCCCTTTGAAATAGATTTGCAGAGTTTACTTATTTATTTTTTTGTATTTTGTATACTGATCTTTCCGTATACTGATATATGCTGTAAAAATCTTATCCTGGTTTTTATTCAGGTGGGCCATGAAGTGAGCTAGTGAGAGAATGTTTCCTCAAAAGGCATCAGCTACTACTTAGCTTGGGCCAGTCGTTGCCATGGAAATGTGGACCCAGTGTGACTAGGTCTTTCAACTAAAAATAAAATATTTATGCAAGTCCCTCAGTTTGTAAATGTTGTCTAGATGTTCTCTTTAGTGTGAAATGAACAAATGGCCCAAGACAGAGCCCTGAGGAAACCTGACACAGGTTCCTCCTTCTGGAAATGCCATGGATGTGAGCTTCTAGAAGGAGGAAAGCAGCACCCCTGTCAAATGCTGTTGGCTGCCAACATGTGAAGTTACTGTGTGTGCGTACTCAGTCACTTAGTCATTTCTGACTCTTTGCTACCCCATGGACTGTAGCTGTCCAGGCTCCTCTTTCCATGGGATTTCCCAGGCAAGAATACTGGAGTCAGTTGCCATTTCTTTCTCCAGGATATCTTCCTGACCTGGGGATCGAACCTGGGTCTCCTGCCTTGCAGGCAGATTCTTTACCATCTGAGCTATAGGGAAGTCCTCTTGAAGTTGCTAGATTTCTTTTATTCCTGAGGGCTAGCAGCATTTTAAATGGAATGATTCTAATATTTTTCTAAAAATATCATTTAAATAATCTCTCTATTTGGATTCAAGCTCCAAGATCAGTGGAACGTGTATTTCTCCCAAATTGACCATCATTTGCTTTTCTTCACAAACAGGAGTCCAGGGCCTGGACAGAAGTTTCAAGAAAATAGATTAGAAATGCCTGGTCCTTACATTGAGAGCATTGGTTTGATGTTGTGGTTGTTGTGAACAGTTTCTACTGTACAAACACATCACAACCACTTTTGTGGGGCACTAGGCCAGCAAGTGGAGTTTTAGGGAATTAATTTATCTAGCACTCTCACTAGAAGGAAAATTCTGGGGACTTGTGCACTTAGTCTGCATGGGGCTGACGATGACAATGATCATTTCTTTGTGGGCGATACCATCATAGAAACCATGCTAAGAAACTGATCTGCTATTTTCTGTTTGCTAGTTAAGTGTATATGGAAACTCCAGTTGGCACTTTGATGAGGTACGAAAACAATGCTATTTTCATCAGTTTATGAAAGAGCAACCTGATTTAAATTTCCGTAATCCTGATGTTCAAGAAGAAATAAAAGTGAGTACAGACATCCACGTAAACTTCTCCATTTCATGGGTGCTTAGGTGGTTATTTGCTACCCTTTGTGTTGAATAGTAATTGTATGAGCAAAATCAAGCAGTGCAATTCAGTTCTGGGATTAAGGTGTCTGATGCAAATACAGACTCTCAGATATGTCAGTGGTTCTTTCCTTCCTCTAACCCCAAATAATTGAAATGGGTGGAAGGCAGAAACACCTGTTACCTTAGCTCTGAGATGCCTCTGCCTGCGCTAAGCTGGCACGGCTCCTGGGTCTGGACCTGGCCTCATCATTGGCTTCAGGGAGCTTCTGCGTGAATTATTTAGCTTTTCTGTGTCTTGGATCCCTTGTCTATGAGACACGATTGATGGTGCAGTGTTTGTCTCACAGGGGCTTTTTGGAACATGAGTTGATATAACCCACGCACAACATTTCTGTTTTCATTCAGTAAATATCGGCTTATTATCTGTTCCATGTCAGTTCTGGTTCTAAGCAGTGGGAATGCAACAGTGAATCAAAAACCCCACCCTCAAGGAATTCCCAGTATCCTTAGGGGAAGGCAGACAACAGCTAAATATTTAACATGTCAGGTGGTGATGAAGGCTTAGAGAGCTTCGCAGTGCCAGTGAGAAGTGGGCTCAGAGACACCCCTATGTTGAGGTCTCATTTGCACAAAACCTGATGTTTGCAAGGGAGCCATGTGAACAGCTAGGGAAAGAGAACTTCAGGCAGAGAGAAGAGCAAATGCAAAATTTTCTGGGGGAGACGGAGCTCCATGTGTTTCAGAAATGACCTGGGGGCTGCTGCGCAGAACTGCCAGGCACAGCAAGTGAAATTTCAAGATGTTCGATTAAATTTTAATTTCAGTTAAACAATGACTAGTGCAATATTTGATACTTTCTTCTACTAAAAAATTAGTTCATGGTTTATCTTAAATTAAAGCTTAACTGGTTGTCCTGTATTCCATGTGGCAACACTATCAGTGCACTTCAGTGAAGTGAGGGACAGGGTTGGGGAGTTTGGGTGTAAAAATGAGGGTGAGGGCTGATGCTGTGGGGCCGTGAATGCTGTCATAGGGACACTTGCTGAGCCAGAGATGATGCTCTGTGGTCTGATGATGCTCAGATTTCCTGCAGCACCCAGGTGAGAGTTGCTGGCACTCACACCTGTATATTGGTGGTTCTAACAACACCTGACACATAATTCACAGTAAACATTAGCCCTGCTGCTGTTGTGGCTCTCATGGGCAAGAATTTAGGATACCAGGGTAGGGCTCTGAGGCCGGTGAGGAGGAAACCCAAATAGAGCAGAGCAGGGAGCTGTGGGTCTCTCTCTACAAGTCATCATGTCAGCCAGATGGAGAGGGTGCCTTGTTGGAGTCACTAAGAACACTTGTGCCCCTTAGTCTGTTCTTGTTTTGTTTTTAAATAACAGCTTTATTGAGATATAATTGACATATCACAAAATTCACCCTTTTCAAGTATGTAAGTCAGTGGTTTTAGTATGTTTACAGGATTATGCAAGTATCACTACTAATTTCAGACACTTTCATCACCCCGCCAAAGAAACCCCATACCCATTAGAACTCACTCCCTCTGGCTACTGCATTTTCTCTCTTTGAGCCCTGGAAACCACTACTCTGCTTTATGCCTCTATAAATAAGCCTGTTCTGGACATTTCACATAAATGGAATCATATAGTATCTATATAGATGTCTGTGACATCTATATTATATATTATAACATATAATAATCTGTATCTATATTATATCTGTATTATAATCTGTATTTAATTTCTTGAGAAACTGTTTTCCAGTGTAGCTGGACCATTTTACATTTTTATTAGCCATGTATGGAGTCTCTATTTTCTCTGTATCCTCACTGACACTTGCTATTGTCTTAGCTTTGATAACAGTCATGCTAGTGAAGTGGTGTTTCACTGTGGTTTTGATTTGCATTTCCCTGACAGCTGACGATAGTGAGCGTCTTTTCATGTGCTTATAGTTTATTTGTATATTTTCACTGGGGAAATGTCTATTCAAATCCTTTGTCTATTCTAAAACTGTGTTATTTGACTTTTTGTTGAGCTATAAGTTTTTGTTTTTTTTTTAAACACATTCTGGGTATATGATTTGCAATTAATTTTCTTCCTTTCTATAGGTTGTCTTTTTACTTCCTTGATGGTGCTCTTTGAAGCACAAGAGTTTTCAATTGCTGTAATCTTCAACTTATCTATTTTTTTTTCTTGCTCATGCTTATAGTATAACATTTAAGAACCATTGCCTAACTCCAGGTTGTAAAGATTTAACTCATGTTTTCCTTTAAGAGTTTTGTAGTTTTAGCTCTTACACTTAGGTCTCTGATCCATTTTTTGTTGATTTTTGTATTTGGTAAGAGGGAGTCTAACTTCACTCTTTTGCATGTAGCTATCCAGTTATCCCAACAATATGTGTTTAACAAAGATTATTCTTTCACCACTGAACTATCTTGGAACCCTTTTGAATATCAATTGATCACAAACATTGGGGTTTATTTCTAGACTGTCACTTCTGTTCCATTGATCTATATGTGTGTCCTTACGCCAGTCTGGATTACTACAGTTTTATATATTAAGTTTTGAAATTGGGATATGTGAGCTCTACAACCTTGTTCTTTTTTTCCAAGATTATTCGACTGTTCTAGGTTCTTTGCACTTCCCTGCGAATTTTAGTACTTGCTTGTCAGTTTCTGCAGAGAAGCCTGCTGGGATTGTATGGAATCTGTGGATCAGTTTGGGGGAGTATTGCCATCTGAAGAATATTAGCTCTTCCGATCTGTGGACACAGGATGTCTTTCTACTTACTCAAGATCTCCTTTAGTTGCTTTCAACAGTGTCTTCTAGTTTTCAGTGTACATATCCTGCACTACTTTTAAATATATTCCTATAAATTCCTTAGTTCTAAGGCTATTTTTACTATATATGTTTTCCAGAATTTAGATGAATTGCTTTGCGATCTTGAGAAGTAGGCACCTTGTCATGGCAGCCTTGTCTCATTTGGGGGTGGGGAGGTAGACCCAGTCAGCCCACTAACGAGGGGTTAGTTTTAAACTTCTCTGATGGAGTGTGAACTTTCCTCTTCTCCATCACTGAAGATCATTTATACACTCACACCCCCCACTCTTATTAGGCACTTACTTTTTGCCAAGTGCTTTACCAGCATTATCTCATTTAATGCTCAAAACAAACCTAACTTAGGAGATTTTATGACCACGACTGTTTTACAGAGAAGGAAACTGAGGCTTAAAGAGGTGACACCGCCCACCTTGGGACTAAGGGGACAGGATTCAAACCCAAGCACCGAGATTGTGGCATCCATGTACTTAAATTAACCACAGCTCCTTGCCTAATCTGAGGCAAACTGCTTCCCTCTCTGTGTTTCACTTTTTCTACACAGTTTTTGTAAGCAGGTTTTTAATTGGAAATACATAAATGGGAGCATAAACCAGTTGGTTTATCAGGCAGTGGATTTCTCCAGGCTCCTTGCGGCAATATTGATGGATTGCCTGGAGATGTTTAGACAAATGTGATAAATTTTGCCAAAATGTGCCAGTAATACATCAACTACTTTTTGGCTAACCCAGCAATTCTCTTGAAGGCATCCAAGTAGTGGAGGACATAAATAGGAGCCTTAGTTACTAGCCTTGCAGGATGAAATCCCTCTTGAGATGAATCATTACTGCCTCTGGTTGAGAGGTTAGACATTTTTTTGCAAGGCTGGTTTAGAAGGTTTCCTATTAGAGGTAAATAAGAAAGGCTGAATGCTGTAAGGGAAGGCTCTTCGCTTCTGGAAAGGGAGCTTTCACATGAAGGGACTTCTGACATCCTCCTTCCCCCAGCAGCACTTATCTTTGAAGCAGAGTTATGCAGGTTAATAATTTGCAACCCTGAGAATTTGTGGTGAGGAGGCATTTGGAATGAGTTGTGCTTGCATACCAGCTTGTACTCAGGACCTGAGCCTTCTTCCTCGGGGCTCCCATCAGATTTCAGCTTATCTGCACGGTGGGAGGCTGGCAGGCAGGAGACACCCAGCACAGAGCATCCTTCTTCCTCTTTGTCCTCTCCCTTGCACTGGCCATTAGGGGTTTGGCTCCGCCCTGAACCTTCCAGGGCTAGAGCTTTTTCAGCTAGAGAAGTCAGGAAGTCTTCTCAGAGGAGGGGTGGCTTATATTTGTCTAGTATTTTATAATTTTCCGATCAGTTTTTTAAAATTTGCCCTCCAAATCCCTTATTTGACAAATAAGGAAACTGAGGCCCAGAGAAGTGATCAGTAGACAAGCTGCAGAGCAGGGAAGAGATTCCAGATGGCCTGGCCCCATGTCTGGGGCTCAGTCTGATTCCTGAAACCACCCACGTGGGAAGGCTGAGCCCTGGATTAGAGGAGTTAGTGTATTTATAGCAACTGGCAACTGGGAACCAAGATGCCCTCCTGGCTAAAGATGGGATACAGAGCATAAGTAATGGTTCTGTTCTGCCTCTACTGAGCACAGTATTGCTGGAGACAAGCAACTCAATTCAAAATAAAATATACTCACTACCTGCTTTATAAGCCAGCTCAGTGCTTGATGCTCATCACTGCAGCATCATTATACCACGTGTATGCCATGCACTTCATTATAAACCATTCCCTCATTAAACAGCATGTGCTGTGTATTGGCTATATGCCAGAGTAGGCTGATTCTGAAGATGGAACCGTGTTGTGGCCATCATGGGCTATGATAATATATTCTGGAGGGGGGTGGCAAACAAATGGGAAATAGAGGGTATACCTAGATATAGATATATAGATATAAGCAATGATTCCTAGAGAGTGAGAAAGAATGACCCATGTTGTAGCCGTCATGGGCTATAATATATTCTGGAGGGGGGTGGTAAACAGATGGGAAATTACGGTAAAGTGTGCTGAGTGTTCATGGCAGTAGGAAGTAGGAGAATGCAGGGCGTGGACCTAACCTGGACACAGAGTGGGAGAGACTGGGGAAAGGTTTACAGAGGAAGCAATGATAGCTAGAGGGTGAGAAAGACTGAGCCAAGCAAAGAGACACAGGTGGGAGTGTCCCCAGCAGAGAGAAAGCACAGTGGAAGTGCTGGGAGTTGTCCACTGTGGGTACATGTTGTCCCGAGAGGGGGTGTGTGATCAGACGAGGTGAGAGAGGTGGGTAGGAACCACATCATGAGCTGCATTGGAGGACATGGTAGGTGCTTGTCTTGGGCAGGGGAATAATTTTTAATTTGCACTGGGAAAAATCAATATGGTTTGTGATGAAGGCATTTGAGTAAGGCAGGTTTGAAGGCAGAAAAACTGGGGAGGTGGGTGATGCAGTAACTAGGAAACCTCCCAGTGGGACCAGTGAGGGTGGCAGAGGGTGTCGCGGTTGCAGAGGCATCATCAGTCCTTAGAGAGGAGTCTGGTGTGACTTCCAGGTTTCAGATTTGAATTCTGGCTGGGTGGCAGGTCCGTTTCCTGGGATGGGAGATATGGGAAGAATGGGTGTGTGTGTGGGGGGGTCTCAGTTGTGTAGAGTTTGAGCTCTCTGTGAGACATCCAGGTGTTCAGTGGGTAGCTGGCTAGAATGCCATGGAGCTCAGGGGAAGGTCTGGTTCAGAGATAAAACTCGGACTTGTTACCGTGTGGACAGTGCCCACAGAGGTCAGGCAGGTAATATCAGTGAGCGAACTGCGCTGGCTGAGGTGAATCAAAGGGCCATTTGTCATTTATCTTGATGGGGTTGTTGTCATGTGGCAATGATGGCCAGGTGTAGCATGTCCTCCAACTAAAATAATTATAGTAAAGGAAGGCCACATAACAAATGGAGTACCATCTGAGCCACCAGGGAAGCCTGTAAGGGCACCACACGGTTCCAATTACGGTGTACCACTTACTTGTCGGATGACCTTGATCAAGATGCATCATCTCTCTGTGTCTCAATTCCCCTGATGGTAAAATGGGAACAATAATGGTACATGCCTTGTGGGGTCGTTTGGGGATTAAGTGGTTTAACCTTTGTAAAGCACTTAGGATAGTGTGGTGCTTATTATATATGTAAGGGGTCCCCAGCCTCCAGGATCTAATGCCTGATGGTCTGAGGTAGAGCTGGTGTAATAATAATAACAGAAATAAAATGCACAATAAGTATAATGAGGTTGAATCATCCCAAAACCATCCTCCCACCCACAACCCCTGTCCATAGAAAAATTGTCTTCTGTGAAACTGGTCCCTGGTGTCAAAAATGGCCGGTATAAGTACTTGTTAAATAATCAATGAGTGATAGATAAATGAGTCAATACTGTTGTGAAAGGAAATGAACAGAGGGTGTAAGATGGAGCCCCAAGGAGTATGAATATTTAAAGGACTGTTGAGCAGACAGAGAAGTCACAAACCAGGAGCGTGGTATCCTGGATCTAAGTCCTGTGAGTATTTCTAGATGACAGGGTTAGTCTATGTTGTCAAACACAGCAGAGAGGTCAGGTATAAGCTTCCTGGGTAGCTCAGCTGGTAAAGAATTAACCTGCAATGCAGGAGACCTGGGTTTGATTCCTGGGTTGGAAAGTTCCCCTGAAGAAGGGATAGGCTACCCACTCCAGTATTCTTGGGCTTTCCTGGTGGCTCAGACAGTAAAGAATATACCTGCAATGTGGGAGACCTGGGTTTGATCCCTGGGTTGGGAAGATCCCCTGGAGGAGGGCACAGGAATCCACTCCAGTATTCTTGCCTAGAGAATCCCATGGACAGAGGAGCCTGGCAAGCTACAGTCCATGGGATCGCAAAGAATCAGACACGAATAAGCGACTAAGCACAGCACAAAGACCAAAGCATCAGTTGACTCTGGCAGCAGTACCTCATTTAATCCTTACAGAATTCCTGTAAAGCAGGTATTATTTTATTGATGAAGAAACCAAGGTTTTGGAGGTCATGCATATAACCTAAGTCATGCAGCTGGACAGTGGGGGAGATGGGACGGTCCCTTATGGGTCAGATTCTGGAGGCTGTGATCTATGTCCTGCTTCTGGAAGAGTCAGCAGAGAATTTTACCCAGATTTCTAAAGACCAGTAGGGCTGGTTTGCCTTCCTTGCTTGTAAGCAGAGGATATGGTTTTCTCTCTGTCTTTCTGAAATATCCTATGCTTTCTCATTCTTTCTCGAGACGGATGACCTGGGGTATATGTCATTATCAAGAGGATGTCTTGCATATCATCACGTGTAACAGCAGAGCCTTTCTTTGTCCCAAACCTTTCATTTTACTTAAGTGGATCCAGTAATGTCAGTCACCTCAAAAGGAAAGATTTGCCTCAAGGTTTTGAACTGATTCCTTCTTCACTCAGAGGAGCAAGTTGTTTAACGAGAAAAGAATGTAGACATGTCTGGTGGAAAAACCAGGGCTGCGTGATGTCATGGGAGTTAGTTAGAAATTGGAGACACAATGTACTGTCCCTAGAGTCCCATGGTCCCTACATGGGTCACCCAGACCTGGGGAACTAGGCTCCATGCCCATTTCTGCATCCGGCACACTAGGGGAGCTTAATTGGCATAAAGCGATGGTTAACCAAGGAGATCCAACCAGTCCATTCTGAAGGAGATCAGCCCTGAGATTTCTTTGGAAGGACTGATGCTAAAGCTGAAACTACTCCAGTACTTTGGCCACCTCATGCGAAGGGTTGACTCATTGGAAAAGACTCTGATGCTGGGAGGGACTGGGGGCAGGAGGAGAAGGGGACAACAGAGCATGAGATGGCTGGATGGCATCACTGACTCGATGGATGTGAGTCTGGGTGAACTCCGGGAGTTGGTGATGGACAGGGAGGCCTGGCGAGCTGCAATTCATGGGGTCGCAAAGAGTTGGGCAGGACTGAGTGACTGAACTTATACTTAACCATTAAAATCTGGAATTCTCTTTTTTTACCTGGTTGAGAATAAATAGCACAATGAAAATATTTTTCAAGAGCCATTTAGCAAATTTTAGATTATGTGGGTGAAGACCTCAGCATGTAAAATGCCTCTCAAAATGGATACATGTATATGTATAGCTGAATCTCTTTGCGTCCACCGGAAATGATCCTAGCATTATTAATTCAGTATACTCCAGTATAAAATAAAAAAATAAATAAAAAATTTTAAAAAAGACTCTCAAAAACAAGCATCCGGCTTTTTTAGTTTTGTCTCATCAAACAATGATAACATCTCTTACCAGACTACAGTGAAAATCCCTGCCAGGGCCATATGCCTATGCTGAGGTCCGTGTTTCTCATTCTCTAATGTTGGCTCGGTAGCTAGCAATGCTGCGATCCCCAAAGTGAATGAGGACCTCAAGAAGAGAATGAATAGCTTTATTCTCGGAAATGAGTGCTCCAAAGCTTAATGTTTACAACTGCATGGCGTTTGTTTTCTACATTCTTGTCAGAGTCCGCTTGAGTGGATTAGTTATTTGTGCCCCACCCCGATTCTCTTCTATTGTTCTCTCTTGTTAAGAACAGCGCCACCTAGGGGTGGACCCCGGTTGTACGGGATCTGAAGGTTATAAAAACTAGGGTCTTTTTTTAAAGTTTAAACTTTTTATTTCATATTGGAGTATAGCTGATTAACAATATCTTAATAGTTTCAGGTGAACAGTGAAGGAATTCACCCATACATATACATGTATCCATCCTCCAAACTTGGGGGCTTTTTTAAAATAAAAAGAGTATAAAATTAGGTACGGGAAAAAAAAAGTGGTTATTTAGAATGAAAAATGAATGTAAGTAGAAAGGGGGCCATGCAGTGAAGGGTCCTAAAACTTAAGCCTGGTTAGCTTCATGCTAAGTGGGTCCTTAGAGCCACTATGGATCCTGTTCTATGAATGAGGTGCCTTCCTATCTGGGGCTTCTCTAACTGAATCTTAAGTGCCTTCACTTCCTGCCATCCTGCTGCACTGACCTCCCTGGCAAGTCCTGCTGTGTCACCCTTGTGTTACCATGCTCCTCTCTTTGAAAGCTTTATCGTGTCTGTGACTTAAGTATTTTTGCATTAATATTTGTCTAGCTGAGGATTCTTAAAAAAAACCCATGAGGCCTAGGATTGTGTCTGGGTTGTGTTGTATTTTGCATGTGGTTCTAGTTCCAGGGCCTATAGCTAAGTGCTTGGTCCCTAGCTGGAACCCAAATACTTATTGAATGAATGAATTTGTGAAGAAGGATGCTACTAAGAATAGATTTGTGGGTCTTGTACCCCAAAGAGAAATTCCACTGGGTAGGCCCAGCTTAAGGGCACTTGGGTCAGCTATGTTCAAAATGAGGCTTGTCAGCAGCAGAGTCTGTTCTTAGATTCGAAAAATTTGTTTAAGCTTTGCCATTCAAAATTTCACCTTAAACGGACTGACATCAGCCTTGCACTCAGCCTAGAGAAACCTTTGGGAGCCTTGACCTGCAGCCTCAAGAGGCCCCATATGCCCATGTAGATACAAGAAAGACACTTTGAATCTAGCAAGTGATTTTGGGGACAGTCCTTATTTGAGGTCTATAGCTCTGTTCCCCTCACTAGGTGAAAACTGGCTTCTTCACTCCAGTACCTTAAGTTACAGGTGGTTCTGCTCTAATGTGATGGAGTGGGTTGCCATTTCCTTCTCCAAATATGATGTACACATTCCTGTAGAAACTTCCCTTTGGCAAGGATTGAGCTGAAAGGAGAACAGGGAGAGCTGTTGTTCCTTTGCAGAAGGGTGTCTTTCGGTGAGTGCAGGCGTCAGCCCAGCTGGGAGGGGTTGGCAGGGGCAGGGGAACTGAGACCAGGCCCTCTGCTTTTCAAGGTCACTGGTCTTCTTAACTGTCCCCATACAGGCCAAGTCATCCTCTGCCTCCATGCTTGACTCATGCTGTCCCAAAACAGTCCCGAATGTTCTTCTAGGCTTACTCTTTGATGGTATCTCAAGCCAAGCTCTAGCTTTTCCTTGCCCGAAGGCAGGAAACACATGGCTGTGCCCACCCATGTTAACTTAGATCTTCTTGGTGCTCCAACAGTCATGCAGACCGAGGAAGCTGCTCTCATGATGCTGAACCGTGTCCTGCCTTGTGTTAGGTAACCCTCTCACGTGTCCCCAGCTACTGTGTAGATGCCTCGAAGCCAGCGAACTGGCTGTACTTCTTTGATGTCCCAACAGTATCACACCATCTTTGACTCATTTGGAGTTGATTCTTTCATTCCTCGACTGGTTCACTGAATAACAACTGCTGGGTCAGTGGCAAGGGAAGCAGACATGAAAGCTGCAGTCTTTCCCTCCAAAATGCCCCAGTCTGATGGAACAGCCTTCATGACTGGCTGCTTAATTGGTTATTTTCTGTCAGTCTGGAGTGACTTCTAAGGAACGGAGCATGGTGGAGATAAGCTATGTATGTATCTGGTGTCTCCTGAGTCCTATCTTTCATTGTGGTTTCAGTGTCTCCTGAGTCCTATGTTTCATTGTGGTTTTATTCTTTCATTTCCAGTGGAGTCTAAACTTTTGGGAACATGCTCATAGCATCAGTTACATGTGTAACATTCTGAATTCAAATATGAGGGAAGAATCAGATCAGATCAGTTGCTCAGTCGTGTCTGTCTCTTTGCGACCCCATGAATCGCAGCACACCAGGCCACCCTGTCCATCACCAACTCCCGGAATTCACTGAGACTCATGTCCATCGAGTCAGTGATGCCATCCAGCCATCTCAGGAGCCCATAAATACAGTTATTCCAAAGTTCATGAGGCTCAGACACTGCTGTGCTAAATAGATACTTTTATATGTGGAGGTGACTGTTTTATGGTGGAAAGTCACTAACATACAAGACTTTTATTAAACCTTGTGACAACAATGTGTTGTTGATATAATCAAGCATTTTTGCTTCTTCCTGTTTAGGAAATTATACAGTTCTGGCTCTCAAAGGGTGTTGATGGCTTTAGTTTCGATGCTCTTCCATTTCTTCTAGAAGCAAAGCATCTGAGAGATGAGGCCCAAGTGAATAAGACCCAAATCCCGGTAAAGTTTTAAACATATTAATATATGTATACATGGTTTTAATATATATTATAAAATATTTTAATTATAAATTATATTTATATATATAAATATTTATAAATATGTTATAGTTTTATATTATAAATTTATAATTTATAAATTATAATTATAAATTAAAATTTATATTTATAAATATATATAATTATAAATTATATATATATAAATATAATATATACTTATTTATATTTTTTCTTTTCTGAAAATGTTATCAGAGTATTTTTTTTTTTAGCCTGAGACACCACTTACCAGAGGTGAGTTCTGTTCTGCCTAAGTGCTTTGAATCATTTTCTTTAGGAAACACAGGAGTTTCAAATGCATGCGACTAGATATTTCCTTCTACTGGTTCCCTCCAGAGTGATCTTTACAGATCACTTTCTGAGGGCATGGACAGTGTGGACTCCACCAAGGGCCATAACTCTGTGATTTCTGTCACTCACTCAAGCTCAAGGGAGGTGCTTAAATTCCCCAGGTGCTTTTGCAGTCATTAAAGCCACATGTAAGCAGAACGGAAAGGAAATAACACTTGCTGAGCATCAGTTGTATGCTATGTGCTCTTTCCGTTTAGCTCTCTCAACATCTTGTGAGGTTTCATGATCCCCATTTAGCAAATCTTAGAGGAATTAATTCATCAGGGTGACACAGGTGATAAATGGGATTACCAACCAAAGCTATCTGCAATAGGATTTGGGCTTTTCGTGCTTTCACACCAGTGGGTCTCAACCTTTCCCCTCCCACGTCACACATGAGACACAGTAATAATCACATGCCACTCTCACCCCTGTAGTTGACCACCATGCTACAGTCAGGCTGTTTTCAGTGGCAAGTAGATAGCAGTCCCAAAATGCATTTCAAAATAAAAGACTAGTATATTTATACAAGAGTATGTAAAAATGTGTCCGACTCTTTGCGACCCCATAGACTGTAGCCTACCAGGCTCCTCTGTCCATGGGATTTTCCAGGCAATAGTACTGGAGTGGATTGCCATTTCCGTCTCCAGGGGATCTTCCCAACCCAGAGCTCAAACCCGGGTCTCCCGCATTGTAGACAGACGCTTTACCGTCTAGGCCACCAGGGAAGTCCATGTATAAATGAATTAATAGTGACACATAGCAAAATGGGTCAATCTTAGTGATATAATGTGTAGCAAAAAAAATCTAAATTATGTATAACATGATGCCCTTTTTAGAAAGTAAAATTAAATTCATATGGTTATCAACGTGATAATCTTATCTGAGTAATAAAGGGAAGCTGGCCATTCATGGGCTAATTATGAGACCATGTCATGAACCAAGGTTATGATTAAGCCATTTTTTTTTTCACATCTGATTTCCAGTAGAAAGGAAAACTGAAGGAGAAAAAAAGGTTGTATGTTAGCCAGTTGTCCCAAAGAGAAGCATTTATACTTGGAGAAGAAAAATTCCAGAATAACCTTGCTAATTATAATATGTCGGAAGATAGGCATATGCTTCCACTGAAGACAAATGACCAGAACAATGGATTTTGTGTACTACCCAAGAAAAACTTAAAGTACATGTAACTTCCAAAGATATTGGAGATTTAAAAAAACTTCACTTGATCTAGCAAGAGAAAATCACTTATAAAAAAGGGGTCCACTGAATGGATGGCAACTCATGGACTGTCTAGCCTGTCCATGTCCTAACCCAGGACTTATAACCTGAGCTTGTATGAGACATAATCTTTTACTGTGATTCTAGAAGATTATTGTAACCCTTGAAAAGCACAAAATCAGTATCAGGAAAAATTATTGAAACCCCAAGAAAGTATAACTATAAGAATAAAGGACAAAAGTGGTAAAAAACCAAATTTAAATGCATGGTATTAATAATTTTGTGAGCAGATAAAGTACAAATGTAATAATGTACTCTAATCATTAAGATAATTTCTTTTGTTTGCCTTTAAAAATGTGGAGCATTTGGGACAATAAAATGTTTAGGAGGATTTTGTTAAATACATTTGTAATCAATGTTTAGCTGTTTGGTAAAATTTAACTTGTTTACTAGATTTACAGTTAATAAGTTAAGCAAAAAATGAAACACTAATAATATTGAGTGTTCTCCGTGAACAAAATCCCTTGAGCAGTGGAAGCCTTAGGACCATCTTTAAGCATGTGTGTTTTGGTCTGAGTCCTTTGAAGAGACAGTCCACACGAGGCCGCTATGGGCATTTGACATGTGACATTATGGTAACCACGCTGTCCTGTTTTCAAAGGACATGGTCACTCACTACTCGCAGCTGCACCATGACTTCACCACCACACAGGTGGGAATGCACGACATTGTCCGCAGCTTCCGGCAGACCATGAATCAATACAGCAGGGAGCCAGGGCGATACAGGTAACCACAGGCACAGCGTATGATCTGCACTTTATCCCTCACAATCACGCATCCTCAAGAGGTTCCAGTTATAATTTAACAAACCGTATAATTACAGTGCATCATAACTCGATTACGCTAGGGCCTGGTATAGTCTCTCATGTTGCTGAAGTTTGCTGATTTAGTTTCCTCTTTTGTAAAACGATGCTAGTCACAATATGTATTTATTAGGAATTTTGTGAAAATTAATTAAAAATATATTATCTAAAGGTTAGTCTTTATTATTTATTATTTGCCCTGTTAGCATGCAAATGTTCCAGCTAAGCTGTTAATAGATCACAATGGTTAGGAACACAACTTTGGAATCAGGTGGGGCTGAGGTGGAGTCCTCAGGCATAAGAGCTATGCCACCTTGAGCTGGCATAAGGTTAGTTAACCTAAGTCTCAGTTTTCTCATCAACTAAAAAGTGCTAACTGACAGCCATATAAGGTTGTGAGATTACATGAGATGTCTGTGAAGCACTTAAAACGATGCCTGGCACATAATAAACACTCAGTGAACTTAACTCTTGTAGTGTTTATATTGATTACCCAACAGAATCAATGGAAAAGGAATTCAAGAAACTTCTTCTTGAAGTAGGTTCTCTGATAACTGTCCCCGTTTTACAGATGAGGAGACTGAGACTCTGGGCATACAGGTAATGGTCACCCAGGCAGTGATCACAGAGATGAGATTGGAACTGAAACACCCCAGCTCCGGATACTGTGTACTTATCCATTCAATGTAATGTCTCCAACAGCTAAAGCCAGCATTGATGTGGGTCATTTCAGGCAAATATGTGTTCCCTGAAGAGTGTCTGCTTTCCAGCAACTGATAGTGCACCCCAATAATCAAGTGAGACTTTACGGGGATTCAGACACAAGGGGAGGTTTCTTGGGTGAGCCGCCCTCATCTTATATGCAGGCATGTACTGTATGTTCCAAGTGCAGTGATGAGAATTACTACAGAAAAGTCTTCCTGGAAGTTACTGAGTTTCGTTTAGATTTAGAAAGCAAAGAACGGTATTGACTGAGATCCAAATGTGTTTCTTTTAGACATGACTCAGTATTGGGCTAGTCTCTCGGTTTAATGTGTTGAGAAATTGCCAGTTGACCCAGCGTGCCATTTCTGTGCGTCGGCTTGATTCTGCTTCCTTAGTAAGCCCTAGCTGACATGGTCAAGTAGCGTGCATTCATTCCCATCCTGTCCATGAGGATAGCAGCTGCGAAGCGCTTTCCCAGTCTCCTCACAGACCCTGACGACACTGTACTTCTCTTACAGGTTCATGGGGACTGAAGCCCATGGAGAGAGCATCACCAAGACCATGGTATACTATGGGTTGCCTTTTATCCAAGAAGCAGATTTTCCCTTCAACAGTTACCTCAGTAAACTAGACAAGCCTTCTGGCAACAGTGTGTCTGAGGTTATCACATCCTGGATGGAAAACATGCCAGAAGGAAAATGGCCTAATTGGATGGTAAGTCCTTATGCCCAGCTCAGCATAGGGTGCTGGTGCGCTCACTGCAAAGTCAGCTCTGAAACAAGGGGCACGTGTCTGTAAGTGACCTTCCCCTTCCCCTCAGTTTGTGACGGTTTAGTGAGCTGGGCCCATCCCAGCTCCTGATCAGGTTCTTGTCATTCTTCACTCTTTTCCTTCTGGTTCTCAGAGCAGATAATCTCAACCGATCTGTCCCATTTGCTGACTCCTTGACTAGTTCAAATCTGTCTAGCCCTTCCAGTGAACTTTTCACTTACTGTACTTATCAACTAAAATTTCAATTTGGTTCATTTTCATGACTTCTCTTTATTGACAGTATCTATCTGATAAAACATTGTTCTCATACTTTTAAGTATGAGATATGGTAATGTAGATATGGTTTACATTTTTGAACACACGTATACGAGTGGAGTTGAAGTTATTATCCACAAAGGCCATACCTCCCTGGTTCTTTGCATGTCTTGTATTCTCTTATTGGTTGTTGAAAACTGGATGTTTGAATGTAGAGATTTTGAAAATCACATTCTCCCCTTCCCCAGTGTTTGTTTCTTCATTGACTTTTGTGGATTAATTCTGTAAAAATCTGTATTATTTGTCGTGTGCGGCCACTGAAGTCTCTGCTTGGTCACTAATGATTGTTAAGATTCCTTAGAAACCTTGAACCAGTGTCTCCCAGCATTCGCTGAGGGGCTGTTAGTGGAGTGGGGGAGGGAGGGATGCTTTCAACACTCCTGCAGGCAGCTTACAACTTTGCCTTGGTCTCTACTCTCCTCTAGCAAGAGCTTCAGGGTTGGCCAACAGGGAGAGATTAGAGTTTCCCTGGGCACCTGTGCATGTGTGCAGGCTACTAGATTCCAGGAAAATGTCAGAGTCTTTCAAAGCCTATTATGGTCATCTCATTTCCAACTTTTAAGTTTTTCTGGTCAGTCTCTGGCCCAGGTTGGTAACCCCACCTCTGGCAAGTAATCAATTGTTTTTGGCATATGCCTTCCAGATAAGATGATTTGCATACTCAGCTCTGAGTCAGAGCAGATAAAGAAAAAAAACCCATCCAAAAGTGAGCTGCTGAAAAGGTTAAATAGTGACAGTTCTTTAGAGATGGAGCTTTTGATGAACTTTATTCTGGTCCTCCAGAGCTTACTAGGCTGTTGATTTTTACAGTTACTGTTGGTTTTCAAGGCTGTCTTGAATCTGAGGGGAAGGGCATGAGATTAGGGCCAGTTAAAATGACACAAATCTTAACTATTCTTACTGAGACCCAGCTGTTTCTTCTTGAATACTCCTTGGATTGCTTGTAAGCCTTTCATTTTCAAATTCCGAAAAAGCAGATTTTTTTTTTTGGCCAGCATTCTCCTTGCTTTCATGTTAGAGATTTTGGTGGTCCTTACTCCACCATTCCAGAAGTGCCCCCCTATACAAATTTTATAATGGAGTTTTAGCACTTGGTTTTTTCATATGCTGAAAGTCTCAGATATCACTGGCCTGTGAGAGGCCCTGATCTCTGCACATTGCTGATCTTGATTTCAGTTCTGAAAAAGGCAAAGTGCTCTAGGTCCAGAAGACTTGAGAAATCACAGAGTTCCTTGTCAGATGCTTTTGCGATAATGAAAAGAATGAACAGTAGCGAAGTGAAGTGAAGTCGCTCAATCGTGTCCGAATCTTTGCGACCCCATGGACTATAGCCTACCAGGCTCCTCAGTCCATGGGATTTTCCAGTCAAGAGTACTGGAGTGGGTTGCCATTTCCTTCACCAGGGGATCTTCCTGACCCAGGGATCGAACCTGGGTCTCCCACATTGTAGGCAGACGCTTTACCGTCTGAGCAGAACCGGTCTAATTGTAAAACAGTATTATACTTAAGAGACCTTCCAACCGGCCACCGTTCGCCATCCTCCAGTGGATACTGTGGCCATGCAGTATCACATAGGAAGACCAGGTGTGCAAAGGAGTGAGGCTGGAATTCTTAGCTCCCATCTTGTCCTGAAGAGTCCCGGATAAGCCCCCAAGATGAAAGGTTGTTGTTGAACCACCTAAAGACACTGGGATTCTTGGCCTCTAGAGGAGAACAATTCAATCCAGGGCCAGAGACGAGGCTTGACCGCTCAGAGCTTTTGTGTAATAAAGTTTTATTAAAATATAAAGGAGATAGAGAAAGCTTCTGACATAGACATCAGAAGCGGGCAGAAAGAGTACCCCTAAAATTAGTAACCTAATTTTCTGGCCATAAAAAAAGAAAAATACTTTACAATGGTCTACAGAAAGGTAATTGTAAAGAGAGTTTTAGTAGATCTAAAGAAAAAAAAAAGGCAAACTTCCTTTTTTTGCTGAATTATAATGACTAAGTTCCTATTTTCAGACTCAAGTTCAAAGGCTGGTTTTGTGCTATAACCCTGACCTGAATAAATGATGCAGCTTCTCAGAGCCTGTGTCATCATTTGTGAAATGGAGGTAACAGTACCCAACAGGACTGCAGTGAAGGGCTAAATAAAACGTAGGTGTGAAAGTACTTGTAGACAGCAAGTGCCATGCTTGACTTACGCACGAGATTTGAGTTGTGGTTTATGCAAAGATTTGTTAAAACGTGTAATTAGAACATTTAACAAAGAAATGGGCCTTCCCTGGGGGCTCAGTTGGTAGAGTCCACCTGCAAGGCAGGAGACCCGGGTTCAGTCCCTGGGTCCAAAAGATCTCCTTGGAGAAGGAAATGGCAACGCACTTCAGTATTCTTGCCTGGGAAATCCCATGAACAGAGGATCCTCGTGGGCTACAGTCATAGACTGTTGCAAGAGTCAGAAACGACTTAGTGACTAAACCACCAACAAAGAAATATATTAAATAGAAAACCCTGTAAAAATTTTCTTATATGTTAAAAATAAAAGTTGATTTAACTTTTTAAATTTCTTTAGAAAAGTTCAAAAATCTCACACATATACAGGGACACATCAGAAGGCTTCTTCTCACCCCCGTCCCTCCCTGTCTCACACCATCCCTCCCCCTCTCACCCCTGTTCTCCCCCCCGCACCTCTGTCCCACCCTGGTCCCTCCCTGTCTCACACCATCCCTCCCCCTCTCACCCCTGTTCTCCCCCCCGCACCTCTGTCCCACCCTGGTCCCTCCCTGTCTCACACCATCCCTCCCCCTCTCACCCCTGTTCTCCCCCCCGCACCTCTGTCCCACCCTGGTCCCTCCCTGTCTCACACCATCCCTCCCCCTCTCACCCCTGTTCTCCCCCCCGCACCTCTGTCCCACCCTGGTCCCTCCCTGTCTCACACCATCCCTCCCCCTCTCACCCCTGTTCTCCCCCCCGCACCTCTGTCCCACCCTGGTCCCTCCCTGTCTCACACCATCCCTCCCCCTCTCACCCCTGTCCCTCCACCTGTTCCTCCTCAGGGGGAAACATATTTCCTTTCCTGTTAGTATTCTCTTATCCAAATGTGTGAAAATATTAATAGGTACTCTCATAAATTACATCTTATTGGCAGTTCCATCGTGAAGTAAAGGGTTACCATCATCTTGTTGATCACAATTTTACAGCCAAGGAGCAGGGTTAGGGCTCAAATTCATGTTTGCTGATACAAGGTACCCATGGTTAACCATGTTTTTCTGCCTGGTGAACTTTTTGTGAAACGGTAAATCTTCGAGATAACTCTATATAGAGCACTTAAAAAAAAAAAAAGTATCTGCCTTTCAGACTGGTGGACCAGACAGTGTCCGGCTGACTTCTCGTCTGGGAGAGAAATATGTCAACATCATGAACATGCTTGTTTTCACATTGCCTGGAACTCCCATAACTTACTATGGGGAAGAAATAGGAATGAGAAACATTTTAGCTGCAAATCTCAACGAAACCTATGATGCTGTAAGTTAATATAACTTAACCACGCACCATACCTCATTTTTTTGCCAGATCAAAGAATTTACTCTTCTGCTACCAAAATCATGATTACTTAGCTTTTGTTTCTTACTGTTAGGCAGTGATAATTTTTCAGCTTTCTTGATTGGAGAGCTTGTCAGAAATGCTGCTCCCTGAGCCACACAAGTGAGTTTTCCCCGTAGAGCCCAGCATCTGCATTTCGAAGATATTTTCTAGCCAATTCTCAGGTGAACTAAGATTTAAGAAGCCCTGTTTTGAGTTTGGAATATTATTCATTGCCTTCTACCTGAAACATGGAGTTAAGAACACCAATTAT
Source organism: Bison bison bison (assembly GCF_000754665.1). Taxonomy (NCBI): domain Eukaryota; kingdom Metazoa; phylum Chordata; class Mammalia; order Artiodactyla; family Bovidae; genus Bison; species Bison bison. The sequence continues at coordinate 190,313 of NW_011494749.1, read as the reverse complement.
AGTGCTTGTCTGTATTGCTAGATCTGGCTTGGCCATAGCACAAAGAGTCTTCCTTTTATGTTAACAAATGTTATGTACAACCTTAGGCCTGAGTAGTTTAAATTTTCTTTTCATTTGAGGCTATGGATTTCACAATTATGTTGCTAAGCAGATAAATGATCTTGAACCTGTAATTTGTATGGTTAGCTTTAAATTGTGAGATCCAATTTCCCTAATATTTGATCCAAATGAAACCTTTTCTATTTAAGCCCCTAAATTTTTGTGTGTACTCATGCAATAACCAGGTTAAAAAGGACATAATCTAGGCTTACTTGTACATGGCTGTATACTTGAAGCCATCATTGCTGTATCACAGCAGATGAGTCTGTAAATGGCACGTTTTGAAATCCGACATTATTCAATTTTAGGGAAAACCAGCGAAGATTCCAAGCATGTATTGATGTTCAGTTAGTAGTTTATTCACACTCAAGATGTCCTTAACTGTTTTCCAATAAAGTGTAAAGCTGGTTTTAAGTACTGAATGTTAAAGCCTTTTCCTTATGAATGCTAATGAATTTGAGTACTAGCTGAGAAATTAGGGAACTAAATACTTATTACTAATAAATCATGGCCAAATTACATTCCTTTTAATAACCAGATAACTGTTTTTTTCTTTATGGTCTTGATATAGGGTACTCTTTTCTCAAAGTCACCAATGCAGTGGGACAATAGCTCAAATGCTGGTTTTTCTGAAGGCAATCATACCTGGTTACCCACCAGTTCAGACTACCATACTGTGAATGTTGATGTAAGTATCCATGAAAATTTTATGCTGACTCCAGAAACAGGAAATGAGTTTCTGTTGTTGACAACATACATTCACCTTGAGTTGTCCAAAACCTTAACTGGTGTTCTTTAAATCAATCACATAGGCTTCTTTTGTAGTTTTCATTTTTAAGGAGTTTGCAAGTCATGTTTTTGTGAAAATATGAAGTGGTGCACAAGCATTATCAGAATAGTTACAACTCATCCTTGGAATGATTCTGAGGTATGAAATATTAAGGACATTTTATGGAGGTCTTTAAGCAAGCCAGCTATCCTTTCTCCTTTCCTGTCTCTCCAAAGGAAGGAAGGAAAGTAGATCAATCAATCTAGGGTAAGATTCTTGAGAGCAAGGCTGTTTACCTACAGAAACTAAAGACGTAAATTATCCCTAGAAGTAGCTGCTCTGGAAAAGCGTACCCTCCAGCTTTTGCCTTTACTGTTTTCTGTTCTCATGGTGATTGAATCTGCCAAGTTCAGCAAACAAATTTCTTAAACAGGAATGCATTAATTCCAGCAAAGAGCCAAACACATTTCCTCAGATCAGAAAAATGTGAAATAGGTTCAGGTGTTTTTATGGGAAAACACACTCTAAACTACTTCAGTGGAAGAGAAATTATCGGCATCATGTGAGGATACAAGTTTTATAGCATCTACTAAGTATTTTGAAAACACTCCCCAGATTATTCTGACATAGAACTTCAAGTAAACCCTCCTGTTCCCACAACTTACGGCTCCAAGCACCTCAGGGATAACTTTGTAGGTAGGTCAGTGAGACACAAAATCTGTATTTTAACATTTGTGTTTTGGATTAAGTATACTTACTGATTTTCACTATGTCCAAATGTCCAGAATACTCCCATAGGCCAATTTGATATGTAAGAAATCTTATGTAAAAATGTACACCAGCACAGATGGGAAAACATAAATGCAAATTACATTAATGGTCAGATTAGTCAAGTCTTTAAAATGATCATGAGTCATGCTTGGGGTGATGCTATATCATAATCAAGGTGACCAAAAGTCTCAGGGAATGCCATTTTAATGAAACACCTCCATAAGAGCCCTAGAATAAGGTGAGAACTTAATTTATAGAAGATAGAAAGTAAAATTAAGATTACAGAGAAACAAGAGCACAGAAACCAGGCAAAATATTACTCAGGAGCAAACAGCACTGACGGGTACAGGTGAGAGCACTACAGGAATGTTCCTGCACCGCTGTAACTGGCTGCCCAAGAACCTGCCTGAGGAGAAAAACCCAGGGCCTGATTGGTCATCAGACTTTCGATAAATGAGTAGAGCAAAGCCTGAGATAGCGTTAAACTTCTACAAGCACAGAAGAAAGAAAAGCAGCAGCAGAAGAGCCAGTTCAAGTGATGTCCCTGGGAGGATTCACTGAGGAGTGATCTCAGAAATAAGCGCTTTTACTCCTCAATTCACAGAGGCCTTGAAAGGAGGGCAGGACCCTAGGTTTGATTACTATTAAGCAGGAAAAGAACCCCCACACCCCCAAAGACAAACCAGACCTACCTCCAACGTGGTTTTTTGCAGTTACTGCTGCTTCTGCTAAGTCGCTTCAGTCGTGTCCGACTCTGTGCGACCCCATGGACGGCAGCCCACCAGGCTCCCCCGTCCCTGGGATTCTCCAGGCAAGAACACTGGAGTGGGTCGCCATTTCCTTCTCCAGTGCGTGAAAGTGAAAAGTCAAGGTGAAGTCGCTCAGTCGTGTCCGACTCTTAGTGACTCCATGGACTGCAGCCCACCAGGCTCCTCCGTCCGTGGGATTTTCCAGGCAAGAGTACTGGAGTGGGGTGCCATCTCCTTCTCCACATTGCAGTTACCAGAGACAGGCAACTGAAGACAGGCAAACATGGAGTATCAAATACAAAAGTAAATGAATCACCAAAAATCACACTACATTTGAGAACAATTAAGACTGTGAGAGGCACTAAGAAAACACTGAAGCAAGCAAAGAAAATAATGACATAAGACTTCATTACTAATAAAATTGCCCCTTCCCTGGTAGGTTATTCTGTGTAGTCCCTTAACTCTCTTAAAGAAGTGATTTGATATGTTAGAAATGTAAAAATATTGTCAAAATAAACAATAAAATAGAGATTCTAATTACTGTGCTGGAAAACTGACGCAAGATTTTATCCCAGGGTGTACTACAGAAAGGCAAAGAAGTTTTTTTTTAAACACAACATGACTATTTTAATACACAACCAAAATATAAAACACCATAAATGAAATGATGGCAAATGGATGGCAATAAAAGATAGTATTTATTTGTAAATGATTAACATCCTTAGTCATAAAAGAGTTGTTAGAACTAGTTACAAAGATATTGATATTCCAAGGGAAATGAAAAAAAAAAAAAAGGCAAAGAAGTTAACAGTGTAGAGAGGACATTTTTGATATGTGGAGAATAAATCTAGGAATTCCAACATATACCAAAAAGTGAGTTCTAGAAAAGAACAGAGAGGAATAAAGAGAAAACCATAAAAATACATAGAAAGAAATCAGACTTGAAAACAGATTGCCTGAGAAAAGGACTAAAAATTGAACTGGCATCAGCTTTCTCAACCGGATACTAAAACACATTAGAACGTTCCCTTCACAGTTGTAATGGAAACTTGATTCTAAACCAAGAATCCTATATCCATTTCAACTGGCATTCAAGAGCAAAAATGGAAAAACAAGGACAGAAATTTTTACCATGGATAGCCAGTTCCTGAAAGAGAAATTGGGGACTCCAACAAAACCTAAAGGAATCTAAAAGGAAGATATGATGTATAAAATATAGTGAGGAAAGGAATCAGCAAAATTTAAGGATGAATACTTTTTGATATATAATGTAAAATAAGGTCTCCTGGAGTAAAAATGCTAGTGATCTATTTCTATATGGGAAGTAGTGGCAGGGCAGGGCTGCGTGTGAGCACGAGTGAGTGAGCACACATGAGTGGGAGCCAATGTACTTTAGAAGGATGGAGACAGCGTAACGCACTCTAGAGTTGAGCTGTCCAGTAACCACCAATCACTGTGATAACTAAAATTAGACAGAATTACAAGTTCAGTTCCTGTGTCACATGAGCAACCTTTCAAGTGCTCAGTAGCTAGTGGCTACCACATTGCACAGCACAAATACAGAGCTTTCAGCACTGCAGGAAGTTATACTGAAGAGCACTGCTGTGTTAATAAAAATGTTTTTAAATGGTCATTACAGTTCTAAGGGTAACCATAAGAAGAACAGACATAAATGATAATTTTCAAAGGATATTAGAAGGAAAAAAAGTACATAGAGAAAGCCAAGCGATCCAATAAAAAGCTAAAAGAAAGAAGATAAAATAGTGCAATTAAAATAAAAGATGAAATAAGGTTACAGGATTATGTCTAAACATATGGTAATCACAGATATAAATGGCTTAAATTCACCTATTAAAAGATAAAAACTCTTGGATTAGAAAACAAAGACAAAATCTGACATAAGAGACATAGCTAAAACAAAAGGGCCCAGAAAGATTGCAGCTGACTATCACTTTCAAAACAAAAAAATGCATATAGCTTTTAATTTAGTAATTTCATTCCTAGATATCTCTTCCAGAATACTCTGGAAATGATTTATATATTTTATCAATAGAAAACCAGCTGAATCAATTACAGTTAATCTATACAAGAGACAGACTTCCTGGTACACGGAGGAGCCTGGTGGGCTATAGGCCACGGGGTCACAAAGAGTCGGACACGACTGAGCGACTTCACGACGATACAAGAGACAAGTATGCAGTTTTTAATGCATATTAAAATCATATTCAGAGTGGACTGATATGAGACGACCTCTGACCTACTAAATAATAATATAAAAAAAGGCTACAGAATGGTAACATGCCACTATTTGTGTAAAGAAGGAAAAGGTATGTTTACCTATGTTTGCATAGGTACAGAATGTAACATTTCCTATGATACATAAAATGGAAGAATATATACACAGTAAGAGTGTATCTCTGGGAGAGAAAATGGAAAGCTAAGGGAAGAGGTTGAAGAAAACCATTTTATTTGTATATTATTCTGATAGATGCATTTTACACTGTATGCATGCATTGTCTATTTTAAAAAATAAAGTTACAAAAAGCAGGTGGGGAAATATTTAATAGCAGACAAAATAGAATTCAATATGAAAAGCATTATGAGACAAAGGCAGTTTTGAAGAATTGATAAAAGAACATCCCACTATAAATCATGAATCTGTGCATCTAATAGCTTCAAAATATATAAAACAAATACTCTGAGAATTGCAAAGAGAAACTAAGAAATCGCAATTACAGAGACACTTGAACATACCTCTAGAAAGTGGTAAATCAAGTAGACCAAAGTAACAACACTTACTGGGCACTTTTTATGTAAGTGGCACTGAACTATGCTTTTTCATGCATTATCTGAGGCTATACAAAATGTTAACAGTAAGTTGACAAGTCATATACATATACCATACACATGTACAATAAATACCTCTGTACCTGATAAACACAGAATAGACTTTTTTTCCAGAAATTTATTAAATAATACCACACATTAGACACCTGCCCCAAATAACCACCACTACTGCTGAAGTCAACATGACTGGCAAGACTATAATGAATGAATGTTATCACTGACTTGGTAACAGCTTATATGAGGACAAATCTGGCATTATGTATCAAGTATACATACTCCTTGACACAGTAATTGTCTTTCTGATATTTGTGTCATAAATAAATAATGCAAATATGGGGGAAGCATATTAGAAACTCAAATGTCAAAATGAAAGGGAATGGTTAAGTATGGTATAACCATTCAAGTGGATTATTATTCTGCCATTAAAATGACATTTAATAACAGAAGATGTTTGAAATGTTAAAGAAAAAAAGAAAAATACAACATTAAATTATGTCTGTTTTATATAGCTATAAAATTTACCTCAATCTTAATGGACATATATTACTTTTATGGGTAAAAAAAAAAGTAGTGCAATCTCTTTCACTTTAGACAGCATTTTGCTCTGCATCCTTTTTTGCAATTCTCTGTTCATAACTAGCATCTCCTGAAGTTACATCAACCTACACATTATTCTACAAAAGAGAACAGAGAAACCCCAATTCAACAGAAGTCCTTGGAGTCCATGGCCAGGATGGCTGCTTTTCTGCCAGTTAAATGTAGCATAAAGGGATTTATTTAGGCAAGTTAAATATCCATTAAATTAGATATGGACATTCAGTGGAGTCAAATTTGATGTCCAAATCAGCTGTGGCCAAAATGTAGCAGAAAAACTGTGCACTCTGCAAGGACTCCCAGACAAGGTAAAACCCTGGACCTGTAGTTGCTATTAGCAGCTAAATGAACTATACGGTTCAGTCTCTTAGTCCTGACTGACTCTTTGCTACCCCAATTTAGTAGTTATTTTAAGGGACAAAATTGAAGCAAGTTTTTTTGGGAAATAATTCTTGATACTCTGAGAATCAAACATTTATGTTAATTTTTTTTTTTTTTTAAATAGGTCCAAAAGACTCAGCCCAGATCAGCACTGAAGTTATATCAAGAATTAAGCCTGCTTCATGCCAATGAGCTGCTCCTCGGCAGGGGGTGGTTTTGCTACTTGGGGAATTACAACCATTCTATCATGTACACAAGAGAGCTGGATGGGATAAACAGAATCTTCCTCATGGTTCTGAATTTTGGAGAATCATCAGTGCTAAATCTAAAGGAAATGATTTCAAATATTCCCACAAGAGTGAGGATAAGGTTAAGTACCAATTCTGCCTACGGTGGCCGTGAAGTGGACACGCATGCTGTTACACTGGCCAGCGGAGAAGGACTCATCCTTGAATACAACACTAGGAATCTCCTTCATCGTCAAACAGCTTTCAAAGAGAGATGTTTTGTTTCCAACCAGGCATGCTATTCCAGCGTATTAAATATACTGTACAGCTTGTGTTAGGCACCTCTACGAAAGAGATGGAGACACTGGCATTCCGTTCTAGTCTAAGCATTTGCAGTAACTTCACATAGAGCACCATGCTCTGGGTAAACTTTATGAGTGGTCACTAATTCTTTTTTTTTTTTTGGCTGCACCATGTGGCATGTAGGATCTTAGTTCTCTGGCCCAGGATCAAACCTGTGCCTCCTGCATTGGGAGCATGGAATCTTGACCACTGGACTTCCAGGGAAGTCCCGAATGGTCATTAATTCTGATATATTTCTGTAACTTGAGTGAAACTGCTTTAGGGAAGGTTCTTAAATGTTTTTCAAGAATAATAAAATGTTTAGAAGAAAATTATCACTTGCAGGAACTTGTAACTTTTTGAAATAACATCAATAAAAGATGATCAGAGCACCTAGGACTCCAGATGATTAGAAAGATCTAATGAATTTTAATGGGAAGCAGGGATGATTAGAAAGATCTAATGAATTTTAATGGGAAGCACGTTCGTTACCTTCGTCCATAAAATGTAGGTATAGCAATTGGAGGATGACTTAATTGCCAGAGTGCCTAAAATTTTTCACTAGCAGAAATAGGACCTTGATGTGTAAACTGTTCAAAGAAAATCATAGTAAAACTAAGCTGTTCTGACAGGAGAAAGGGGAGACTTCTGCTATCAGCAGCCCTTCCCTCCCTTCTCTATGTGCTTCTATGCAGCATGGTTTGAAAATTACTTTCCTGGGTTAAGGGGCATGTGCCTCAGTGGAGACATTGGTATAAGCAAGTGAGCTGTTTATGAAAATCAAATGTGGATGGAGAATAAAATTTTTAAAAAATTATTTACTAACTTAAAAAACTCACTTTTGTGAACATAATTGGAAATATGACTATGAAAGACTTCAGTGTGTTTCCAGTTCCCAATGAAAGCAGCATTTCAGAATTTTAGATATTTCTTAAGATTATCAAAAACACTGGTGCTGTCAAGTCCAAGTTCCTCATACAGGAATTTAATTTGGGCTGTAATCTAAAAGAAACACATTGAAAAGAAAATTAGAAGGCCTTTGTGGTAAAATTCCAGTGTTCCAGGTCTCTCCTTGTCTATTCATCTTCATGTAACTATGAAATCAGCAATTTATGCCAAGAGAATTTTTTTATTTGGCACATAGGTGGAAGCTCCCAACAACAGATTCCATTACTTTCTCTGACAGAGCTCATTCATCAGGAACCTGTCCTCTTTACTCACTCAGCATTTCTCCTCTTCCAAGTCTAAGCCACAGACTCAACACCTGGTGAAGTAGCCTGCACAGCCCTGTGTAACCACAGTACATCACTACTTGGGGATTTACCACCGTAGAGGGGCTTTACAACATACCTTTTTGTGAGAATCTTCAATCACATGGTTGCCTCCAGGCTGAATATCTAAAATAATATTGGGGACTTGATAGCCTGAAAGAGTTAACATATGAAACAATTAGAAGGATTTTGGCTCTCCTTTTCCCTCTCCTTTTCAAGCATTCTATTAAAATAATAGTGAAGTCGTGAGACAAGGAGCGGTAGGTTTGCAGCCGCCATTTCTTCCGCCTCCGGTCTCTGGATCTTTTGTAGAGCGTCCAACAGCGCTATGTTGGGACAGAGCATCCGGAGGTTCACAACCTCAGTGGTTCGTCGGAGCCGCTATGAGGAGGGTCCAGGGAAGAATATACCATTTTCAGTGGAAAACAAGTGGAGATTACTAGCTATGATGACTTTGTTCTTTGGGTCCGGATTTGCTGCACCTTTCTTTATAGTAAGACACCAACTGCTTAAAAAGTAATCCATGAGACAGATAGGAAGAGGAGCATATTAAGAGGTGCAGTCTCTTAAAAGGATCAATCCCTTGAATTCAGCATCCTAGATATGTTTGTAAATAAATTTGTAGCATAAATCCTTAATGCCTCTTCTCTGAAATATGGAACATGGTAATTGAACATGTGCTTACATTTTGTTTGGGTAATATTGCATTATTAGTTTCTTAATTAAATATGTATTTGATTAAAAAAAAATAATAGTGAAGCTGCTGCTGCTGCTAAGTCACTTCAGTCATGTCCGACTCTGTGCGACCCCATAGACGGCAGTCCACCAGGCTCCTCTGTCCACGGGATTCTCTGGGCAAGAATATTGGAGTGGGTTGCCACTCCCTTCTCCATAACAGTGAAGAAGAAAGGCATAAACCACCACCACCACCACTAACAAGAAGAGGTTGGGGGTGGGTTGGGGTGGGGAGCAGTAGAAAACAAATTCCTGAAACAGGAAATTTGGGAGGAGGCCCAGACAGAGGAGGGTGGATAGAAAGACACATGGAGAAGGTTGTGACCTAGGAAGAAGCTAATGGGTCCTATGGCATCTGAGAGCCCCGTGACTTGGAAACACCAGATATAGCAATGGGTGTGAGTGAGATGTGGAACTGAATAGAAGGCAACTGTGTGAAAACTTATATGTGAGCTCTTTCCACCTTGAGCCCAGATGTTCCCATGTCTTGACAAGGAAAAAAAAGGTAAGAGTTCTTTAATACAACTGAAAGATCTACAGAAAATTAGAGCTGCTATTTTGGGCATGGAAGCTCCAGAGCAAAAACTTTAAAGAATGCCAAGAATAATAGCTCAATTAATTTTGTTGAATGAATGAATGGTATGATATAGTATGATACTATACCTCCAAGTTACGTTTGATAAATTTACTTTTTTCTTTGTACCTTGCCTACCTTTTTAATGCTGTCCTTTGAAAAAGAGGCAAGGCAGCTATAGTCATTACATTTGCTTCTGCTGGGCAGTCAACACAGGATAACAGTGATTTGCCTATGATTCTGGGTGGCTGATTTGGTCTGCAGCATGAGATGCGCCGCTCCGAGCAGCCCCCTGACAGCGACAGTCCCTGCTCCCCGCTGGCTTCCTACCTTCCCCGCTGTCCTTAGCATGCTCTGCGATGGCTTCCTTGAGTTTCTCTGTATAGTTTACGATTCCTTTCAGAGGTACACGTTCGTCATTTTCATAAGCTGTGATGTGAATTGAAGGATAATGCTGAAAGGAAAGAGATGTACAAAGAATTCCTTATGATACCATTCCTTAGGGATTATGAAAACCAATTGCCTTGGTTTATGAAAAACAATTATCTCTATTTTTTTCCCCTAAGCGATAGACTTTTTTTTCCCCTCATTTGATATTTTTGAGATCTACAGCACCCCAATACTAGACTATCTGTTACCTGGAATAACCTTTTCTTGATTAGTGAGACCTTGATCTTACCGAATCTAGTCTCCTGAGCTATTAAACAGAAACAAACAAGGAGTATGAGCAGGGAAGGGGCTGGAAGGTGTCTGGGTACTATAAGGAGACACAATATTAAGGCCTTACTAAATTCCTGCTTCACCTTGGATACACATCCTTCTAATTATTTTCTCTGTCACTTCAGGATAGTATTACAACTGCCTTTCACTACCTGAGGTTTAATATTTTGACAGGGACAGTAACGTTTTATGTAGTTCTTGTGTTTTTCATCAGATGAAGGATTCCCCCATTCTTCTAATTCTTCTAATGTCAGAGGAAGTGTCGTGTCCATCATGGTGTTGAGAACATCCAAGAAAGGTGCCTTAAAAAAAAAGTCAGAGAGACGTAAACTTCAATTAGTAAAATGGGTTTCAGATAAATACTATACTTTATGAATATACATGCTGACATGAGAGAACAGAGCTCAAGCAGCAATGTACATTCCCAGGAGCCAGATTAATTACCCATCTGTAACCAGGGCCTGAGATCTGTAACTGGCTTTTAAGGTATTCAGACTCCTTGAATGACAAAAGGTTTATCTTCCTATTTCACAATTTTTGCTTTTAGTTTTCTTTTTTCATATAATAAGTGCTGCCACCTTACATCCACTAGGCTCTATAAAAAAAGGTGTTGGCAATGACGTGGAGAAATGGGAACACTTGTGCACTGTTAGTGGGGATGTAAAATGGTGCACAGTATATTGGTTTCTCAAAAAATTAAACTCAGAATTGCCACATGCTCCAGCAATTCTATTCCTAGTTGTGTATCCAAAGGAAATTAAACCAGGGTCTTGATGAGTACACCCCTGTTCACAGCAATACTGGAAGTAACCCGAGGGTCCACTGATAGATGATGGATGGATAAGCAAAATATAAATGCAATGATACAATGAAATTCAACCTTAAAAAGAAAGACACTTGCTACAGCACAGTGGACCTTAAGGAAATTATCTAAGTAAAAATAAACCACTTGTAAAGAGGTATGTTTACAAGTATACTATACTTGTATGATTCATACTATACTATATATATACTATATAATATATATACTATAATCATACTGTATTTTATGATTCCATTTATACAGGAGGTACCTTAGTGTAGTCAAATTCAAAGAAAACTAGAATGGTGGTTACCAGAGCCTAGGGGAAGGGGGAGTTGGAGAGTTGCTACTTAATGGGTACAGAGTTTCAGGTTTGCAAGATTAGTTATAGAAACTGACTGTACAACAATGTGAATGTACTTAACACTACTGAAATGTACACACTTAAAAATGGTTACGATGATAAACTTTATGTTATTTTACCATAATTAAAAATAAAACTCCCAGAACACATGAATAAACTCAGCTGGACACTTTACATTATAAAAAGGTAATAAATGCTAAAGAAGAAAATCTGAAGAAAATCTGAAAAATATCCAAGTTGAAAAAGAAAATCACTCATTGGCTTATAACCAGTGTTAAAAGAAATGGCAGCTGCTTTGTTCATGAAGCCATTATAATCTTCTGATAACCTGTTTTTCAGCTTTGTTTTCTATTAACATTAAGCAAGTACATTGGGCAAACACAATTCTTTTTGTCTGCCTAATATCTTTGACTTAGCTCCTTTTTTGCATTTAGAGTATCCCTAACCTTATGACACCGGCTGCCTCTCACTGTAGAGATGCTAAATGCCAGATAGGTCCCGTCCCAACTTTGCCTCAAGAGTGACAGGTTACAAGCAATGTGGGGTAAATATCCTTATACACACATTTCTGATGATTTCCTTTCTGACTTCTAAAGTCAAAGTAATTTCTCAAAGTCAGAAGTTAGTCACATTTTCTTTATAATTCTGCCATTATTATCTTTTTGCATGGAGTTTCTTCCCTTCTACACTTAATATTTCTATTAAAAACAGATTTATAGGGTAAGATTATTTAACACTTATTTACTTCATACAAGCCTACAGTATACCCCACACCCTCAAAATTAAAATAAAAAAACCCTGAAAATAATTTCTCTATCCTAATTATCTTCTAGAGTTATCTACTGCAGAAGAACAAAATTTGCCACCCCCAGATTATTTTAAGCTGAAAATAATCAAGGTCCAAAAAGTCTCAGAAAGAAACTTTGACCTCTTCTCTAACTGCCTGAAGAATTTAGACAGAGGGCCTATTACAGGAATATCACCAGGTAATAAATATGGATGACATGTGCTGGGGAAACGCTTAGAGACCAGAGTCCACTCTGTGTTCCCTCGTCTCCGCTAACAAACATTTATCAGACTTTCACTTTTCCATCTCCACATGAATTGCCTTCTATCCCCTGAAGTCCCAAATCAGTACCTCCAGCATCCTCTTTCACCTTTAGCTGAAGACAGTATTTAAGGTGAGAGCTCTGGTCATTGTGGTGAGTCACTCAGTTTTCCTGGGTCTCTCCCATGTATACATGTCACTAAACTTTTGTTTCATTTTCTTCTGTTAATCTGCCTTATGTCAATTTAATTCTTAGACCACCCAGAAGAACCTAGAAGGGAAAAGGAAAACGTCCTCTGCCCCTACACTAACCAGGAAGCAGGAGAATGGTAGAAGTGAATGAGCTGCTATAATTTCATAATTTTGGACACCAGCAAAAGACTATATAGAGCCTTTCCAGAACAGGTCAAAGTATTTCAACTGAAGTACAGAAAAACTACTCCTAAAGACCACTAGTAAGAATGGAATATCTGAAAATAAAGAGTCCCTAAATCCAGGACTGAAATGTTGATGCCAATAGAGCCAAAGGATTTCACACATTCCAGAGTCAGTGTGCTCGGCTTGACTTCCTAGATCTGGGTGTCATATACGCTTTGCCGCTTTTCCACCAACTCTAAATGCTCTTACAGATATAAAATGATCAATGAGAATAGCCACTAATATCCTTTAGTGGAAATCCTTAAAAATCAATAAAGAATACTATCAGGAAGTTCTCCCATAGCTACAATTCTCTGTTTAAAATTTAAAAGCTCTGCTATACTTCTCTGCGATGGTAAAACTGGAACAGGAAATTTTTCTTAGAGCATCTATTATTTCACACCTCCCTATTCGGTAAACAGTAGAGACAGAGTACTCACCTCCAAAGTCACAGCCCTCAGCAGTTCTGGGCTAGAATTACACAATGCTCCCACAAGCACCCCTCCAGCACTGAAAGCAGTCAGGGCTGTTAGACTTGGCTGAGAAAAGCCTTGGTCATGAAGCGTCTTAATGCAAGCTTCTAAGTCAGCAAGACCATTGAGTTTTTTAGTTAGCCGGCCATCAGCGTGCCACTGGAGGCCTAACTCACCACCTCCCCTGAAATTAAAGGGCAAGAAAGTTTTAGTGGGGAAAAAATATTAATGATATAGGTCAGGGTCAGCAAACTATAGCCTCTGGGCTAAATTTGCCCAGAGGCCTGTTTTTTATATGGGCCTTGAGCTAAGAAGGATTTTTATATTTTTAAATTAAAGGTTGGGGAAAAAAATAAATATCAACCAGGAATATGCAGTGGAGACCATATGTAGCCTGCAAAACTTAAAATGTTTACTATTTAGTTCTTCAGAGAAAAAGTTTGCAAACCCTGTTGTAGACAATCAAAACTTAATTCAACAAATATGCTTTGAGTGCCTGCTTGCTATTTACCAGGCATTATGCTAAATGCAGGCCTTAAAAATATAAACAAGTAGAAATCCTCTGTCCTGGAGGTCATAATTTTTTGGGGAAAAACAGCTACCAAGCAACACAGTCACTGCTATAACAGAAGCAGAACCAGAGCAGAGACTATCCACCTGTCTATATATGTGAGTCAGGAACATGAGTGCTTTAAGGAGATGACACCTAAGCTGAGTCTTGAAGGAAGAATGTGAGTTCCCAGAAGGGCAAAGAAAGGGATGGCATCATGGACTCAATGGACATGAGTCTGAGCAAACTCTGGGAGACAGTGAAGGACAGGGAAGCCTGGCGTGCTGCAGTCCATGGGGTCACAAAGAGTCGGACACGATGGAGAAACCGATCAACAACGAAAAGACAGGGAAGGCATCGAGACACAGCATGTGGAAGGTCACAGAGGCTGTCATTTCAAATGATGTGGCAAAGGCTGCATGTGTAGGATGTACATGGCTGGAGAGGAGGGTGTATTTGGGGAGTGCTGACAGACGCCACTATGAGGATAAGCCACATCATTAGGATGTTAATATGGAGGATTTGGATTTTATTGTGGAGATGGGAAAGTGGTAAAGGATTCAAACAGAAACAAAATACTTTTGTGTCTTGAAATCAGCAAAATAATACAGAAATTAGAGTGGAAAAAAGAGAGTCCATCTTAAGAAGCTATTTTAGAAAAATCCAAACTCAGGAGAATGAAATGGAAACAATAATGTAGCTAAGCACAGAGACTGGTTTATCTATTCTAAAAATTCTAAAAATCTGGTATAAAATCCTAAAAAGATACCCTTTTGCTCCTGGGATTAAATAATCCCAGACCCAGGGTTCTGCTAGTGAACCAGGTTCCACTAGCACAGGTTTAGGAGTACAAATGAGCAAATCAATGTTCGCTCCCCAGCATCTTGTTATTCTGGACATGTGATGATGCTCCAGCCCTCATATGCCACACAAAACATGACTCACCGAACATGACAATATGCTAATATCCAGCCATCGTCCACCAACACCCGCCTTTCAGGCCTGAAATTCATTTTCAAATCCATTCCATAAGCTCCATACACTTGTACCAGGAGAGGTTTCTTCTGCAAGTCCTCAGAATCCGTTTTATGGAAAACGGTCATTGGCACTAATTTTCCATCCTGGAAATGAAGATGTATTATGCAGGTAAAGAAGTCTTTTGAAACAGTTTTTTATCCCCAATTTTATGTGATGCTTATTGATGTTGAGCAGCAACTTCACTTAATTAAGACAAAAGAGTTATGGTCTCTCAAAGCCCATCAGGGTCCTTAATTTTCAGCTACTCTGCTGACACAATATTAGAGTAACTAGAAAAGATAGTAAGACAGACCCTGGCTTAAAAATGGTTTATTAAATGTAGCTTTTCATGACAGTTAAGTAACTTTATAACGAGTTCTTCACTACTCAGTTTAACTATATTTTTTCTTTCAGGACAAACCAAAGTAACTATCAAGGTTACATATATTAGCATAGTATTCTTCCTATACCTCAGGTAACATATGGGCATTTCCTATCTTTGAATATATACAAATACATTAACTAAAGAAGTTTAAACAACTCCATTGTTGGTACTCAACTGTCAGAATTCTCAGTCACTAAAACCTGAAATCTCTTCTAACCTAACACCCACTCACATCCTCTTCATCGACCTATTTAACTTTATTCTGAAAATCTTTCAAAGTGGTTCAGGTTTTATAAATTTTAACATCTAAATTATTTTTAAGTCAAACAACTGTATCTCAGTGTAGTTCTCTGGACAGATAAAATTAAGATAATATGAACTATACCTGATCTTCCTTTCATAGAAAAAGGGTAGAAATGTTGGTTGTCACCCTGCTTACAGAAACTAAGGAAAAAGCACTATTTTACATAAGGAAAATAATATAACTAGGCCACTCTATATTTTTTTCACTCTCATTTTGAAAACTTCACTTTGGGGCACTACTGTGTTATCAAATAAGGAAGAACTCTTCCCCTCATTATTATACTCAACTTGTTACAACAGTGTAAATGAATTTTTACCTCTCAGTAAGATTCATTGTTATAAAGAGATATAGGTGAATTTCTGTAAAATAATCCTTCCCCCTTTCTAGCGTAACTGTTTCTTTTTTGGTTGCGCTGGTCTTCCCTGTGGCATGCGGGCTTGGTTGCCCCACTGCGTGTAGGATCTCAGTTCCTGACCAGAGATCAAACCCAAGTCCCGTGCATTGGAAGGTGGAATCTCAACCACTGGACCACCAGGCAAGTCCCTGTAGCTTAACTCTTTTTAAAAAATAATTTTATTTACTTATTTTTGGCTGTGCTGGGTCTCCACTGCTGTGTGGGCTTTTCTCTAGTTGCGGGGAGCGGGGGCTACTCTCTAGTTGCGAAATGCAGGCTTCTCACTGTGGTGGCTCCTCTTGGTGTGGAGCACAGGCTCAACAGTTGTGGCACATGGGCTTGGCTGCTCTGTGGCATGTGGGATATTCCTGGACCAGGGATCGAACCTGTGTCTCATGCATTGACTGGTGCATTCTTTACCACTGAGCCACCAGGGTAGCCCCCTAGCTTAACTCTTGATCATTCTAGAGACAATACTTCCTCAGAGAAGCTTTCCCCATTTCTGCAGATGAGGTAAGTTCCTTTTACCATATGTTTCCACTGTCCTCAGTACATCTTCCTTTGCAGCAATCAGTACATTAGTAATTACTTCTTCAAAATCTCGCATCTTCCCCACTAGATTTAATATCCACAAGGGCAGGGACTAGCTTAGTTTGCTTCACTCTAATTGCTTATTACCTTCAAAATTTTTGCCATAATGACACACAAACTATTTTTTTCTTTAAATCAACTTTTAATATTTAAATATACACAATACACAATATCAAGGGCTTGCTAAGCTGGTTAAAGGGCTTTCCAGGTGGCGCTAGTGGTAAAGAACCCACCTGTCAATGCAGGAGATGTAAGAGACATGGGTTCAATCCCTGGAGGAGGGAAGATCTCCTGGAGGAGGGCATGGCAACCCACTCCAGCATTCTTACCTGGAGAATGCCATGGACAGAGGAGCTTGGTGGGCCACAGTCCATACGGCTGCAAAGAGTTCAACATGACTGAAGTGACTTAGCACGTACGCTCGTTATAAATTTTCTAATCCATGTTTAAAAAATTGCATGAGTATTCAAGTTTAAAGAAAAGTCCATTTACTTCCTAAGATGATTTGAGTCTTGCAGTGGAATGTGAGATCCACTTTACTAAACGGTGATAATGTAGTCTCATCGGGGCATTAATAATTAACAAACAGAATCTTTTCAGTAAATGGTGGGGCTGACAGTGAGGATCACAAAGACTTACCTTGCTTTTGGCTTCCATACGTAAAACACGACTAGTCTTTGTTATTGGGTCTTCATGCCCAGTTTCCTCAAACAGTTTGCCTTCTGCAAACTTGTATGTATAATATTTCGGGGGACGTATTGGAGAACACAGCTGAAAGGGGCAGTTCTTTGGGTCTGAATTTGTATCTATTATGAATCCACAGGCCCAAGGCGGGAGCTAAAGAAATGGAACAGTTAGCTGTACTCTTTATTGAGACACTAAGTATTATTAATTAAATTTCTGGGTCTGCTCCAAACAAGATGATGTAGATATCAAATTTATTTTTATCCACTTTCATCTAATGCCTCATTTAAGGATTACTTCAGTACAACAAAAAAAAATAATGACCAATAAAAATAAGAAAAAAGTACAGGAAAATGGTTTATCATGATTCTAGAGTGACTTAAAATCTCCTTTAATAAAAAAAGCTTATCTGGGGATATATAAACTTGGGCAATGAAACAACAAAAAGATTAAGAATAACAGCCAATCAAGTAGGAATTCCAGAACCCAAAGATATCTTCAAGATCTCTCTTCTCATAGAACATGAGATCTCTCACTTGTGGTTTTAATAATTTACCCAGCAGCCCTCACTCTACTGCCTGGACAGCCCCAGGGACGACAGTCATTATTCCAGGACTACAAACTAGCTCAGCAGCACTAAAGCATTTACAATTTGTTTTTAACTTTAGCTCCCAGGCTAACCATTGTGCAGAACAAAACCTTTCCCGCACACCTACTCTGAGAGACTCGCTGCTATTATGATTAAGATTGTTAACTTTGAGAAAAAAGGAAAAGAAATCAAAATTTATTCTCTCCGAGCAGCAGGGTCCAGCCTCAAGCCTTCCACTAACATCCCTCTTCCACCTTTTAAAAGAACTCTAGTAAGCAGGCTGACGGTATGTTAGAAATGGCACTGAGAGTCAGAATATTTCAAAGAAAATTGCCTTTCTTTTCCTGAGTAATTGTAGAAAGAGCAAATTCCTTAGAAAATCAGAGGTCTTGGCACAGCAACGTCACTGGTGGGCACTATTCAGAGAGGATAGATGGGGGATGTGTGCATAAAGAGTGTATATTTAACCTGTAGAAACTATGGTCAAAGAGCTTAGGTTCACAGAGAAAATTTCTTGTAATTAATCCAAAGAATCCACTGCTGTCAAGCACTACAGACATATATTTGCATTGTCTTTCTAGAAGAGTCCCTAATTTATTCGTTTCAGACTGTGGATTATTTTCAAGGATAATTTGTTTATTTAAATATTATCTATTTATAATGTATACAACCATAACTAGAAAGAAAAATGTAATCATGAAAGTTAAAAATCATTTTTGTTTTAGAACATTTATACAGCCTTTTAAGACACCAGACATTACGTTTGATAATTTGACTTCATGAAGTAGATAGAAAATTCTGGCCGTTTTATTTAGGTTCTCATTCTTTCTTATTTATTTCTGGAGAAGGAAATGGCAACCCACTCCAGTACTCTTGCCTGGAAAATCCAATGCATGGAAGAGCCTGGTAGGCTACAGTCTATGGGGTTGCAAAGAGTCGGACACGACTGAGTGACTTCACTTACTTACTAGATGTTGTTTGGTAGCTCAGTCATGTCCGACTCTTTGCGACCTCATGGACTGTGGCACGCCAGGCTTCCCTGTCCTTCACCATCTCACGGAGCTTGCTCAAACTCATGTCTATTGAATCAGTGATGCCATCCAATCATCTCATCCTCCATGGTCCCCTTTTCCTCCTGCCTTCAAACTTTCCCAGCATCAAATTCTTTTCCAATGAGTCAGTTCTTCATATCAGGTGGCCAAAGTACTGGAGCTTCAGCTTCAGCATCAGTCCCTCCAATGAATATTCAGAATTGATTTCCTTTAGGATGGACTGGTAGGATCTCCTTGCAGTTCAACAGACTCTCAAAAGTCTTCTCCAACACCACAGTTCAAAAGCATCAATTTTTCTGCACTCAGCCTTCTTTATGGTCCAACTTTCACATTCATACATG
>NW_011494749.1:170885-171123 GCF_000754665.1 Bison bison bison | reverse complement strand
ACTAAGTTTGTCAAGCTTTTCTTCCAAGGAGCAAGCATCTTTTAATTTCATGGCTGCAGTCACCATCCACAGTGATTTTGGAGCCCAGGAAAATAAAGTCTCTCACTGTTTACATTGTTTCCCCATATATATGCCATCTGGTCCCATCACTTCATGGGAAATATATGGTAAACAGTGGAAACAGTGTCAGACTTTATTTTTCTGGGCTCCAATCACTGCAGATGGTGACTGCAGCCAT
>NW_011494749.1:170153-170785 GCF_000754665.1 Bison bison bison | reverse complement strand
AAAAAAAAAAAAAAAAAAAAAAAAAAAAAAAAAAAAAAAAAAAATTGCATGAGTATTCAAGTTTAAAGAAAAGTCCATTTACTTCCTAAGATGATTTGAGTCTTGCAGTGGAATGTGAGATCCACTTTACTAAACGGTGATAATGTAGTCTCATCGGGGCATTAATAATTAACAAACAGAATCTTTTCAGTAAATGGTGGGGCTGACAGTGAGGATCACAAAGACTTACCTTGCTTTTGGCTTCCATACGTAAAACACGACTAGTCTTTGTTATTGGGTCTTCATGCCCAGTTTCCTCAAACAGTTTGCCTTCTGCAAACTTGTATGTATAATATTTCGGGGGACGTATTGGAGAACACAGCTGAAAGGGGCAGTTCTTTGGGTCTGAATTTGTATCTATTATGAATCCACAGGCCCAAGGCGGGAGCTAAAGAAATGGAACAGTTAGCTGTACTCTTTATTGAGACACTAAGTATTATTAATTAAATTTCTGGGTCTGCTCCAAACAAGATGATGTAGATATCAAATTTATTTTTATCCACTTTCATCTAATGCCTCATTTAAGGATTACTTCAGTACAACAAAAAAAAATAATGACCAATAAAAATAAGAAAAAAGTACAGGAAAATGGT
>NW_011494749.1:159932-170053 GCF_000754665.1 Bison bison bison | reverse complement strand
GGATGTGAGTCTGGGTGAACTCCGGGAGTTGGTGATGGACAGGGAGGCCTGGCGTGCTGCAATTCATGGGGTTGCAAAGAGTCAGACACAACTGAGCGACTGAACTGAACTGAACTGATGGGACTGGATGCCATGATCTTTTTTTTTGAATGTTGAGTTGTAAGCCAGCTTTTTCACTCTCATCTTTCACCTTCATCAAGAGGCTCTTTAGTTCTTCTTTGCTTTCTGCCATAAAGGTGGTGTCATCTGCGTATCTGAGGTCATTGATATTTCCCCCGGCAACCTTGATTCCAGCTTGTGTTTCATCTAGCCTGACATTTCGCATGATGTACTCTCAAATAAGTTAAATAAGCAGGGTGACAATATACAGTTTTGATGTATTCCTTTCCCAATTCAGAACTAATCTATTGTTCCATGTCTGGTTCTGTTGCTTCTTGACCTGCATACAGGTTTCTCAGGAGGCAGGATAAGGTGGTCTGGTATTTCCATCTCTTTAAGAATTTTCCACAGTTTGTTGTGATCCACACAGTCAAAGGCTTTAGCATAGTCAATGAAGCAGATGTTTTTCTGGAACTCTCTTGCTTTTTCTATGATCCGTCAGATGTTGGCAATTTGATCTCTGGTTCCTCTGCCTTTTCTGAATCCAACTTGAATATTTGGAAGTTCTCAGTTCACATCCTGTTGAAATCTAGCTTGGAGAATTTGATCATTACTTCACTAGCATGTGAAATGAATGCAATTGTGCGGTAGTTTGAACATTCTTTGGCATTGCCCTTCTTTGGGAATGGAATGAAAACTGACCTTTTCCAGTCGTGTGGCCACTGCTGAGTTTTCCAGATTTGCTGGCATACTGAGTGCAGCACTTCACCAGCATCATCTTCCATGATTTGAAATAGCTCAACTGGAATTCCATCACCTCCACTGGCTTTGTTCGTAGTGATGCTTCCTAAGGCCCACTTGATTTCACATTCCAGGATGTCTGGCTCTAGGTGAGTGATCACACCATTGTGGTTATCTGGGTCATTAAGATCTTTCTTGTATAGTTCTTCTGTGTATTCTTGCCACCTCGTCTTAATATCTTCTGCTTCTGTTAGGTCCATACTGTTTCTGTCCTTTATTGTGCCCGTTTTTGCATGAAATGTTTCCTTGGTATCTCTAATTTTCTTGAAGAGATCTCTAGTCTAGATTTCTATGCCACTATAACAATCTCAAAACTAACCTCCATACCCCTCATCTCTTGGTGCTTCGGTGTACTCTAACAAGGCTGCCAGATAACCTTGTGAAGTATAGTATGACTCCTTAAATTATTCCTCTGCCTTCAAACTTCAAAATTTCCCCTCTTCTTAATTTACGCATAAATTCATCACGTTGACAGTCAAAGAATGTCAAATCGTAGCTTCATCCCCTACTAATTTGTTCTGCTTAAATAAAAGTGATTTATTAGCAGTTTCCTGAATATTTTCCTAACTTCTCCAGCTTAGAGCTTCATTTGATGGACTTTCTCATCATAGAATACTATTCCTTTCCCTACCCAACAAAACCCTATCTATCTTCTTTGGTTATCTCAAATTCTACTACCCCCTAAAGTTTTCTTGGGCCCTCTGGGCCTCATGGCACATTTTATGTTTTTGATGCCACTTATTTAAACCCATCCTATACTTAATCTTTGTGTACAAGTCTAATCTCATGATAAATGGTATTCTCCTAAGGCCAGGTATTTTGACCTACTATCTTTCCATTCCAGAGAGCCCAATACAGAACTCTGCACATAAAAATTTAATACATATCCAGTGAATTTACTTGAATTGCATTTTAGCAAAAATTGTCATAATATTATAGATAGGGAGATACAAATGGCCTGTTTGCTGGTCATACAACTCTTTCCACACCAAGCAAAACAGAGGCCTCTCTTCTTCCCTTTAGTGCATGTTACCTTAATTCACATATTAATGCTGCTGTAAAACTGGGCGATAATGTTACCATTCACAGTTTTATAAAATTGGCAAAGAGATGAAACAGACACAAACAAGTGTGGTTGAAACACTGTAGCAGAAACACCAGAGGCATGATAACTATCTGGGATGGGAGAAGGAGGTAGTGGTTAGGCTCCAGCTGCCAAGCTGGCCTGAGTTATGACTATATCTAAGGTTGTAGAGATACATGATACAGAGATATGTAGCAAGAGAAATACAATGGCACTTAACTCTACTTCTGAAGTTCATCCTATACAGCAGGATTTTTCAGTGCACGAAAAGCAAAGACTTCTAAAAGTAATTCCAAAATAAACCTCCTAAACCTGATGAAGACCCACTATACTAAATTCTATTTAATTTCTAAGAAAAAGTACATTGCTGTTATTCAAAATTTGATGTTAATACGGCATTATTCTGATTTAACAGTATTATCTTTTGAAAATTAAACATACCTTTAGAGACCGAACTGAATCGTCAGCCAGACCAATCACGTTAACATAAAGTAAATTGCTATGCTTCAGGAAGAGAACACAATGATCCTTAAACATGTCCAAGTCTACAACTTTGGTATTTCTCTTCATCGTGAAAAACAAATCCCAATTCATAATAGCAGGGGTATCAGCTGCTGTTCTCATTAGCTGTGTGGAACAAAATTAGAAGAGATCTAGGTATGAGAAATGATGACTACAGCATCCAGAGATGAAACCACTGAAAACCAGCCCTTATTAGTCTGCACTGTTTATGAAGACCTGAAGGAACTTAACTCTGCATCAGGGTTAAGTGTGAACATCACCTTATGAATGAGCCCTGGCTAGCCTGCTGGGTGGGTATGATGCAGTGCTTAGCTGATGGTCAAGCACCGAGAGCCAGTGGGGCCTCAGTGAGACCTCGGCTCCTTGACTGTTGGGGCCATCACTGAGCCTAGCTGAGACCAGCAGAGGAACTGCCTGAGATCAGTCCAAACTGATCTCAAAACCTTGTTTATAAAAGTTTGAAAAGTTTGTTAAGCCACTAAGTTTGGCTTTGATGACTAATATTATTTAGGATAGGGAATATTTTCCTTTGCTAACCTTTTTGGGTATAGTAAAATATGAAGAGGTATATTAGCTCTGAGGGAAGAGAAATGGGATTGGTTATATACATCAGTTTTTAATGACCCAAATCTTATGAAACAATAAACTCTTAGAGCAAGAAATGTTGATATTACTGTAACACTTCCTAACAGCCTAAATGGGAACCACGAAAATACAGGATTTACCTTGAATTCTGTAGGCTCGCCAACGTTAGTGAGAATGTATAACTCATCATCTCTATGTTCCACATAGTAAAGGACCCCATGGATTCGCTTCTGGATAAGTACTGGTGGGTCCCAAGGGCTCAGGCCATCTATCAACCACACCTCAGAAGTGGTCTTGCTCATGATATTCATAGTGAGAAAACGACTGTCTTTTGTAAGATAAAGGAAGACAAAAAAACTATGCAGAAAAAAGAGAGGGAGCGAGAGAGAGGAAAAATCCAATAAATTTCAAATGTAAGCTATCATTGCTAATGACAATTTCTCACTGGTATTGAGTATATATATTAATTTCTAATGCACACAGAAAAGAAAAACTCCTTAGTGAAATACTGCTTGTAAAAACTGGCTATTATGTTTTCTCATTTCCTCTGCAAAGGCATTCAAAATAATTTTTCTCTAACATTTTATTATGAATATTTTTTAAAACCCACCACCAAGATTCTATACCTGCTAACATTTTGCTGTATTTCCTTTATCACATATTTATGTAGCTTGCAATCCATCTTTAAAAAAAAAATGCATTTCAAGGTAAACTACAGATATCATTTAACACTCAATTACATTAATAGATTACAGGGGTTTTTGCTGAGAAGAGGAAATAAACTTCCTGGAGAAGATATGTAATTGTAGGGAAGAAAAGAGACAGAGTTTTCTTTGTTTTTCCTTTGAATGCATGTTGGATATCCTTTTTTCCTACTCTCCCAGTTTTTATAACAAAACAAGTAACAGGAATAAAAACCCTCACAATCTCACTAAACTAACACATTTTTTAAAGTTTAATTTTTCTGTTTTTCCTTCCAGGGCTTATTTGTATTTTATACATGTCTTTAAATAGTTATAATTAAAATAGAGATGCAATTTTGGGTTCTGCATTTCTTACTACACATATTATCATCTTTCCCCACATTAATTATACAGTTTATGATCATTATTTTTAATGGCTTCCTAATATCCTATTATTAAGTTGAATTATCATAATTCTTAAAAACTTAGCTATTTCATTGTAATAAATATAAAAGGGAACATATCATGAAGATAGTTTCCTTCTCCATAACTTTTATAATTATTTCCTTAGGATAAATTCTTAGTAATAGAAATACTATTTTAATGATTAAGAGTATTTTTATGACTCCATAAATCAAAGACTATCCCAAGAGCATTATACTAATTCATATTGACACACTGGATGCCTTTAAATATTGCATCTACATTTCCTAATTATAAAAGTAATTCATACTGAAAATACTAAGAAATATAAAGACAGATGGTAAGTTTTAGTTGCAAGACAGAGAATAGTCTATAATCAAAGTCATTGGTATAATGTAATAAATTACTAGGGTAAACTGTCATTTCTAAAAGACAATCTTGACAAATGACACATAAAATAGTGGGATCATAGGAATAGTTCTAGTAAATTCTCATTAATAGACTCATCAGAAAAAAATGCAGTGACAGTGTTACTGGATCAAGAGTATTAGTTCTATAATTAGAACTAATTATAAATAATTATAATTATTTATATTTATTTATAATTAGAACTAATTATAAATAATTATAATTATTTATATTTATTTATAATTAGAACTAATTATAAATAAAATTTGTAATTAGAACTAATTATAAATAAAAGAGTAATTTCTCCAGGCCTCAAGTTCTTTATATGAACTTGGGGTTGTACAAGATTTTCTTTAAGGTTCTTGTCATGTCTGAGATTTTATTAAGTGAAGGGTTAATTTTCTTGTTTGGGGTATCAATTTTACACTCATAGATTGGTTTTTAAAGCTCATTTTTTTTCGTCTTGCAAAATCTGTTGAGACATTGTCCAAATCATACTGTTAAATGATGTATAAGGTGACAGGACCCTGGTGTTAAGAAATAATTTGTTTCTTATAAATCATTTGGAAAAGTACATCTGGGTAAGAGTTAAGGAACTTTGCCAGATAAATTTATCATCATTTCCTTCCCAGCCTGGTTAAGTGGTAATATGAGGTATAAGTCCTGAAGCAAAAAGAATTAGCTTTAAGGAGGAATTACCAGATTACTGGGGAAAGTAAAATTTAAAGACCAAAGTATATCATGGCTCAAAGCAAAGCAATTTAAATTTTAGATAATCTACATGAAATAAGTAGTGAATTCTGTGTAACTGATATGGTTAATCTAGTTATGGCCTACAAGAGGTTCATAAGTGTTGCATGGCAATGCTATTTAAGTGTTAAACTAAGAACTCTTCTCGTGTCAGTACAGAGAGGATGTTAGTAATTCAGCACCTATAGTCTAATGATATATCTGTGTTCACTCTGAAGTTTGAATATAACTAGTTTCCAATTTTGAATCTAAATCACTTATAAAAGAATGCTTTGCTCACCTTAGCCTTATTATATCTGATTCCAGCCAAAATCAATGTTTTAACTCAACCAAGAGCAGCACTTTAGATAACCAGAGAAATACGCTGAAAATAAAGCCTTAATTGAATTGTTCTAGTACCTTGGGTCTTTTTCTGTGTAAAAACGTTCATTACGTTTGTTATCACCAAAAGTGGCTCGATATACATCATGACAGCGAAGGTTCCTCTGGAAGGTGTAGAATAAAACATCTTCATCTTCTTCATCTTTTACCCATTCTAAAAGAAAATAATTAAAGAATTATACATAGCCACCTATTTATAGTTAAAAAGAAAAAGGCACAGTGCATTCTGAGTGTCAAACAGAAGAGATGTGTAAGTTTATCTCTGGCAATCTAACACAGGTTTGATTATATCTAACCCTGTATTTCCAGAGAAAAAGATACTACTACATCAATTCTAAGTTTTGTAGTTATCAATTTCAAGGCACTCAAGTTTCTAAATAAGAGTTGAACATTCAATATTTAGGAAAGACTTTGGTAGACTGCTTTCAGCAGATCGATTATGTTTAAATTTCACGCTCTTGTGCTTAGACATTTGGTCGTGTCCGACTCTTTGTAACCCCATGGACTACAGCCTACCAGGCTCCTCTGTCCATGGGATTCTCCAGACAAGAATACTGGAGTGGGTTGTCCTGTCTTCCTCCAGGGGATCTTCCCAACTCAGGGATCAAACCCAGGTCTCTCGCACTGCAGGTGGTTTCTTTACCATCTGAGACACCTGGGAAGCCCATATTTAAGTTTGCAGAAATACTGGATCACTTCCTCTCATGCCTAAATGTTTTTGTATGTTTTCAAGTGACAGTTTATTTCAAACTAAGCTTTAAACAAAAAATCTTATTTTTTTAATTGGTGGAAAATTGCTTTATAATTTTGTGTTGGTTTCTGCTATATAACAACACGAATCAGTCACATGCTGGTGTTTTCTAGATCCTACCAGAAGCTGTAAATTAAAGTATTCATACAATTACGTCATGACTGCCACCTGGCTGACAGTGACTGAAAGACATCATTGTTATATGCATTCTGATTTTAGAGGTTAAAATGTACAAGAGGTATGTCTTAGAAAAAATTCGATAGGATATAATTTTAACTCATTGTAAAAGCATTTCTTTACTAAACAATGGGGAAATTTATGGCAGAAAATGAAAGGGAGGATAAAGTCTGTATATGTAATCACACAGTGATAAATGATAAAATTTAAAGTTGGCTGTATTGGTAAAAATATCATAACTTTAATGATGAATAAGTTCAGGGAATTCCCTGGTCATCCAGTCATTAGGACTCGGCGCTTTCACTGCCAGGGTGCGGTTCAATCCCTAGTCAGGGAACTAAGATCCCGCAAGGTGTGTGGTTGAAAAAACAAACAAACAAAAAGTAAATTCATCTTGTTCTAGAGTTCCTTGGTAGAGACCCCAGGGCAATCTGCTACAATGGCTGGACAAGATGATGTGAAATTAAAAAAATACCCCAGCCTAAAGTTGAATAAAATATTAAGATGTAATTTATATGCAAACATGTACTCTAAGTAATAGCAAAGAATATTATTACTGACACATTACTGATAAGGAGCCTGGTGGGCTACAGTCTACAGGGTTGCAAAGAGTTGGACATGACTGAAGTGACTTAGCATGCATGCCCTGATATATATTACTGATACATTAACATGCACTGTGCAACCTAGACTCTGATTATAATACTTTTAAAAACATGGACATGAATTTGGATATTTAACTAAAGAAGGGAAGGTCTCCTGGTTAAGAGGCACAGAGGAAGGTATGGAGTCCACAGGGATAAACAGATCAGGCATTCATCTTCCGATTCATTCATGTGGGCAAATAAAAGTGTCTCAAAAGTGTAGACAATTCTCTTGCTGTTGTCTTTTCAATGTTTTAGTTGGTGTCTTACCAAAACTAGACACATTTGGGAAAGAAGCTTCCATTACAGGCTGATCACTGAGCTTCACAACTATACAGGTAGATGCTTCAGAATCCTCAGTTCTTATCTTGGCAGCTACATATTTTTCATCAGGAGCAACTCTGATACAGTCAATGAAGGGCTGCTCTAATTTAAGTTCCTCCAAATTGAACAAAACTTCATAGTTATCATTGTCTGCTGCATAAAGAAAAAAGTAGAGGAGATAATTCCATAAGATATACTTACAATTTTTTACACTATATTTCAGTGTTTTAGAGTAGCATTCCCCTTCTTTAAGATGCTACATTATGGCTTCCTTCAGCATTGACAGTAGCTTGATGTGTGTAGAAAATGGCATTTGTTATTTAATATTACAATATCCTATTCAGTATTACTCTATGCATCAGCCTATGTGATGTTACTTGATACAGTTAGTCTAATATTTATAGACCATATAGAACCTAGAAAAGTAAGAAACTGTAAGTGACACTGAGTAATCTATGTTGTGCCTAGCATAGTAACTGGGATTTGGTAGATGCTCAAAAAATGCTGGTTCTCACCTCCATTCTCTCTGCCAAAGCTTCTGAGAGTTAAGTATTAATTCTAGCTTAGGCAAACCCAGATATTAAAAGCTAGTCATTTAAAATTAAGATAAAAGTCAAAACCTATTTTTTATATCTTTGAAAACTAATACCAGCCTTTCAGGCAGCATGTACAGGGGGTGAGTAGGTACCAATCACTGGCCCTTCTGTCCTGGGAGTACACACGGACCAGCACACCCCATATCAAGGGGATAAGGGCCACATATGTTAGGGAAGAAGCAGCGAGCATACAAACTAAAAGCAGCCCTTAATTTCTGACAAGATAGAGTAGGAGAAGGACTTGAGTTCACTTCCTCTCAAGAAAACACCAAATCACAACTAACTGTTGAACAACCACTGACTAAAAAGACTGGAACCTATCAAAAAAGCATACTTTATATCCAAAGACAAAGAAGCTACAATGAGACAGTCGGGTGGGGGTGGGGGAACGCTTTCATGATATAATCAAATCCCAACCACTGGGTGGGCAAGCCACAAACTGGAAAAATAATTATATCACAAAGGCTCTCCCACAGGAGTGAGTGTTCCAAGTCCCATGGCAGGCTCCCCAGCCTGAGAGGTTGGCATTGGAAGGAGCCTCCAGAGCATTTGGCTTTGAAAGCCAGTGGGGGCCTGAACAAACAATAAATGCTGGAACGTGTGTGGAGAAAAAGGAACCCTCCTACACTGTTCATGGGAATGTAAATTGGTATAACCACTACAGAGAACAGTACGGAG
This sequence comes from Bison bison bison, assembly GCF_000754665.1. NCBI lineage: Eukaryota > Metazoa > Chordata > Mammalia > Artiodactyla > Bovidae > Bison > Bison bison. The sequence goes on along the minus strand of NW_011494749.1, from coordinate 161,147 downwards.
GTTCCTTAAAAAACGAAAAACAGAACTACCATATGATCCAGCAATCCTCTTGGGCATATATCCAGAGAAAACCATAATTCAAAAAGATACATGAACCCGTGTTCACTGCAGTGCTCTTTATAATACCCGAGACTCAAAGAAACCTAAATGGCCAGTGACAGAGGAATGGATAAAGATGTACAGATATAGATACACAATGGAATATTACTTGGCCACCAAAAAGAATGACACAATGCCATTTGCAGCGACATGGAAGGACCTAAAGATTGTCATACTAAGTCAGTCAGATAGAAAAAGAGAAGTTTCATATTATATCACTTAATATGTGGAATCTAAAAAAAAATGATACAAAGAAACTTATTTGCAAAAGATAAACACACTCACAGACTTTGAAGACAAATTTACCACACCAAAGGGGAAATGTAGAGGGGAGGGATAAATTAGGAGTTTGGGATTAACATATACACTACTATATATAAAACAGATAATCAACAAGGACCTAATGTACAGCACAGGGAACTCTACTCAATATGTTGTAATAACCTATATGGGAAAAGAATCTGAAGAATGGACATATGTATGTGTGTAACTGAATCACTTTACAGTATATATGAGACTAATAACTGTAAATCAACTATACTGCAACAGAAAATACAAATTAAAAAAATCAATACCAAATTTCTCATGAAAAATGTGAAATCAGAAAAATCAAGTGTTTCTTAAAAAGGAAAACTGTACGGTACCTTCTTCATCTTTGGAACGAACCAAGCAGCAGCCCTCTTGATAATAAACAAAACCACCATGTTTAATCTGACAATATAAAGAAACAAATAATTTATTTAATAATAACAATCATTTATCCACCAGTTTAAACACAATTTAATTAATTGTTTAATGGTCTGACTATTCAAGATGAAGAAATGAGATCTTTTATAAAAGCAGACCTGCTGAAGTCTATGAATGAACATAGAAAAAATATTAAATGGATACAAATATACAATATAGTGATCAAGATATGGTGTTCATATGTTTATAATCATTGGAGGCATTTCTAATACATAAATGAAAGAAACAACAAAGAGAAGGCAAAACAAAACCTATGTCAGTTCTCATGAATGTACGAACCACGTTAGCTTTATTTTTGGAACATCTGACAATTAACAGAGATCAAGTGGCATCATTAAGATAAACCAAAATTATGCAGATGTGAAAACC
>NW_011494749.1:143658-159832 GCF_000754665.1 Bison bison bison | reverse complement strand
GATGTGAAAACCATGACTTAAGACTAGGCTGAAAACCCAGTCAATACCTTTCTGAGATTCTTTCCTCTAAAATATGCTGTCACTTCCAACTGTTCATGGTTTGATCTGATTTTACACAAAGCATCTTACCCTCTGTAGAGGTGACAGATAAAGGCAATTTGAGAGAGAGAAAGACCATTACCAATACATGAATCATGCTCTTGTCTAATTCCTACATACTAAATGCAACTGACTGACTGATATGATATTAGGTAGCTTAAGACATTTTCTACCTGCTAGTTAATGGTGTGATTTGAATCTGGAATTCCTGATTCTTTGTTGTTCAGCCGCTAAGTCATGTCAGGCTCTCTGTACCTCCGTGGACTGTATTGCTATTTTCATTCTACTATGCATGTAATTTTCACTCATAAGCTGTGGTTCTGTTTTCCATTCTTATCAAAAAATTTTTCAAAAAAAAAAATTCAACATGTATGTTCAGTCAGTTTCAACTGAATATTTATGAGTGTGGTAAACACAAAATGGTCAAGCAAATACTTGGCTTTCATGGTATTAAACTGTTTAAAGTGAATTTTCTTTTATTAAAAAAAAAAGTATAGCTAGAACAATCAAATACTTTTCAAACAATGAAGCACTGACTTAATTTCACTTTAACTTCTCACTAGAATTATTTAAAAAAATTTAAAAGCAGAATTGGTTGTTTCCAAAAACCAAAATTAATATAATATGCTTGGAAATTCATCTTGGCTTTGATCTTTACAATTTATTTAAAGGATCATAATTAGCTTATTCTTTGTTCTTTAAGTTTTTCAGCACATATTAAAGGCCAAAATCAGTCTAATTTGGATGTGGGCTTATGTTTATAAATCATAAACATTATAAATCATAAGGTATTAATTAAAAAAAAAACCATAAGGTATTTCATTTGTATCCCAACTGGTAATATAAGGTTTAAAAAAATAGAGATAAGGTATCTTACCTCTGCATTGATGATTTCGTATTCTTCTTGTGGCTGTGTTTCTAATTTTGCTCTCACTTTTTCAAACGCATCCATGTTTTCTGAAAGGGGTTTTTCGTTTTCCTGTTTACTAGACAGAAAATTCTGGAAAAAAGTTTTATCAGTATGATCATAATATTTCAATTAGGAAAAAAAAACTTTCACCTTTTAAAGATAATTCTTATTTCCTTCTCATGCAAATACAACATTAGATGTATACCTATGAAATAAACTGCATTTCACAGATCTTAAATATTGTTTCATAAGTTTAATATGTCATTTCCTCTTTTTCATTTAAAAATGTAAAGAAAGAAAATGAGGTTGATACTTAATGACTACAGAAGGAAATGGCAACCCACTCCAGTATTCTTGGCTGGGAAATTCCATAGACAGAGGAGCCTGGCCGGCTACAGTCCATGGGGTTGCAAAGAGTTGGACACGACTGAGCGCACATGCACACATTACTTTAAATGTGTAAGTCCTGAAGAGGCAGAGGTACTAAGAAGTGCTGAGGAGTATTCAGAAATACTATGGGAAAGCAATAAATGAAATCCTGTGAACACTTAAACACACTTAATAGCCAGGTGTGAGAAGCAGAAGTCTGATGAATTTTATAAAGTACCTCCTAAAACGAGAAAAAAGTCGAAGGCAGAGGAAGACATTAACATTATCAATAAATGTTCATTATTATTTTATTCACAGCAAGAGTCATGATAAGAAGTTTTCGTTACTTTCTATCTTCACTGGCTGTAATTTTCTTCTCTTGTGGGGATAAGGAATCCTCCAAATAGAACTGTTTATCAGATCAAGTGGTGAATTAAGGCTTTATAAAACAGAACTTCTCTTTTGAGATAAGGAACAAGATAATATATTCATCTCAAAAAAGGAAGAATAAGGAAAAATAATGGAAAACCAGTGGGTAGAGATACAGGTGAAAGCTAAATAAAGCACTCTGTGTCTTATTAGGAGTCCCTAATAAGCTAAGAGCTTAAGTTGATGTCTGCTGAACACATAAATACCATATGAATTATTAACATTTGGGTTAGGCAAAAATCTCAATTCTCAAATTAAAAAAAGGGTTCAATAATTCAATACACCATGGGTTTGCCTTGCTTAAAGAAAAGAATTTTAGCCAAGATTTTCAATGTCACCTTTCTGCCAAAGATGACAACTGTACAGTGATTTGTGCCAGAGGGGCACTAAGCCTTTGGTAAGGACCTCCAACAGCTGGTTGATATGTATTGCACAAGTGTGTCCATGACACTTTACCAACAGTGTAGCGAATGTAAGTGATATAGTCTATATCACAAAGAGTCTATATCACAAAGAGTATAATCTAAAATTAAAGAATAAAACAGAAAAATCACCAAAGCAAATTAAATGGAAAATTAACCATTTTCACAAAGTTTTAAGACTTTTTGGGATGCTTTATGATTTGGATTAGATTCACACTAGCCATAATGATCGTTACCTGAGTTATTTACTCTCTACTTCAATAATATAATTAATGTGCTTGAGTACCAAGTTCAAATACTAGAGGCTCATATGTTTACTTTTTTTTTTTTAAAGTATCTCTACAAAATCTAGTGTTGATCTTTAGTGAGACAAAATATCTATACCAATAATTTCCTATTATCACCTAGAGCACAAAACAGATCACTAGAAATCTTTCTTGAAACTATAACTTAGTGATTAGTTAGTTCAGTCACTCAGTCGTGTCCGACTCTTTGCGATCCCATGAATCACAGCACACCAGGCCTCCCTGTCTATCACCAACTCCCGAAGTTCACCCAAACTCATGTCCATCGAGTTGGTGATGCCATCCAGCCATCTCATCCTCTGTCGTCCCCTTCTCCTCCTGCCCCCAATCCCTCCCAGCATCGGGGTCTTTTCCAATGAGTTAACTCTTCACATGAGGTATAGGAGCTGATTTTTTATTTCCAGATATATGCTTATCTGTTCTGTTAATTCCTATTAGAATTAGAGTCAGGAGAGCTACAAAGAGAGTACCTTGCAGCCCCCAGCACATCCCAGACCAGGAGCTGAGCTCTGCCACTTTTCAACACTGGTTCTTTCTTATTGAGAGCCGTGGTTAATGCAGGACTAAAGGCAACAGGGCTGGGCCCAATACCTATCCTCCTACACTTACCTTACAGTCTTAATTTTTTTTCTGTGTCACAAATCCAGTTGAGTTTATCTGAACCATAAACCCTGAAATCAACAGGATTTTGAACTGCCTTAATAAAGTAGAAGTAGAGTTCAAGCATTTTGTAAATGATTCCTCAAAAGGAAATACTCCCAGGGAAACTGAGATTTTATATAATATTCACAAAGTACTCCAAGTTGGTTTTGGTTTAAGTTCTGTCCTCAACAATACTCACTGGATGTTCCAAGCTTTCATTTCAATGCTAGCTAGCATTATCATTAGGGTATGCAGCCAAACCTATCGATCTTAGCCAAGCATCTTAATACATTAATAGTTCATTGGTTTTAAGGGCATAAACTGCCTAATGGAGCTGAGATGAGGAGAGCTTTAACTTTAAATTTTAAGAGCTTACATGTACAGTGTCACTTTATTAATGGAAAAAAGAACCAGTCTTCCTCATCTTCTGGGTGGCCTACTACAAAACCATTTTAGTAATGAAAACCCTTAAGATAGAAAAATGGAATATGTAAACTTTATTAGAGCAACATCATTGAACTCTAAAGACAGAAAAATCACACAACAGAAGAACACTGGGCAGCTTTGAGTAAAGATGGTACCATTAATAAATGGCTAATTCCAAGTCTGGGACAAGGAGAGTAAAAAGTAGGCTTAGGACGTTTTGTGTTAGAAAGCAAGAAGTGTTCAAAGGCTGATGGAGATGTGTGAAAAGAACACAAGGGCCAGTTTGAGGGGGTTCCTACTAGCCACATTTAGGGCAGTTTGAGCATCAAAAATAGTAATGACTGTAATTGATTACTTTAAAAACTCACAATAATTTAAAAAGAAGTAAAAAACAAAACACACACCAAACTAAAAAAAATAAAAAGACTAAAAAAGGGGGAAAACTTTTTTTACAGAATAATACTAGCTAATAAATGTAGAAAGAATAACAGAAATAGAAAAACATTAGCAACCCCCACTGAAACAAGTGATTAGGGTAAAGATTATCCATGGTTATTACACTCATTAGGTGAAATGATACTGGGTAGTAAAATATTTGCACAAAGTATTACCCTACATTCTACTTAGTAATTGCAAAGGGAATAATGGCCCCTTAACAATGGAGAGAACTAGCAATTATCACCTTTATTGAAATTATTAAGCTTAGCATATGAACAGTGGGACAAGCTGACTTTATGAGTCCCCTGAAATAATGCAATATGGAGAATTTCAATTTAAGACACAAAAAGAGAAGAGTAAACCTAAAGTAGAAGAAAGGAAATTAATTTAATTTGTTTCAATGAAATTGATAAACTAAAGAAAGGACCAACAAATAGAAAAAGTTGGTTCTTTTAAAAATGCACTAAGAAAGACATGGGAGGCCTGGACAGGGAGGCCCAGGACACGGAGGCCTGGAGTGCTGCAGGCCAAGGGGTCGCAGAGTCGGACACAACTTAGCGACTAAACAAGAAGAAAGGCATGTATAAAACTTGACTTAAAAAGACAAAGATATTAGAAATGAAAAAGATGGCATAATTACAGATATAACAAAGATTTTTAAAAATTACAATACAGTTCTTTAAGCTAATACATTTGAAAATATGATAAAATGGATAATTTTCCAGAAAATAAATTAGCAAAACTGATTCAAACAACAGAAGAGCTGTATAAGCCAATAATTACCAAAGACATTGATAATTAAGTGTCCCTTTATAAAACAGACACAAAACCCAGGTAAGTTCAAGGGTAGCTTTCTCAAATCCTCCCCTCATATATTAACTATTTATGGAAAAAAAAAAGGCCAACTATATAAAACCATGCCATTAATTTTATCAGGCTAAGATAACCCTGACACTGAAACTAGACAGTGAAAATATAAGACAATGAAAAATCAATCTTATTATAAAATATGGATTGAAAAAACCCTAAAAGATCAATGTATTAAAAAAAACACAAAACAAAAACAATAGTGATAATAAAATCCTATGTGACCAATGAAGATTTATCTTAAGAGTGAAAAGATGGTTCAACACTAGAAAAATCTATCAATGTAATCACAAATAAAGGAAATATATCTTAGGCCCATTTCGATTAATGCAGAAAAAATAGAAAATAATTGATACACTTAAAAATCATAAAAATCTTCAACTTCCTTAAGAAACATCCCTGTGTTGTTTTAGGCAGAACCACACTAAGCATCAGTTCATGGGGTCGCACACTTTCACTTTCATACTAAGCATCTGTGAAACCCTTTGCAAGACTTGTCTCCTATGTTCCCTGCTTCTAATTCCTCTCTCTGAGCCCAGTAAGATTTTTGCCCTTCTCATTCCAGTGACTGCTCTTGTCAAGGTCACCGATGACCCCTACATCAAGACGTACCAATGTTAATTCTAGGTAATCACAGTACTTGAGAGCTATCAGGATTGTCACTCAGTTGATCACTTCCACTTCCTAAAAACACTTCACTTGGCTTCCAGGCTTCACTTCACATTACTTGCCTTCTATTTCACTGGCCCTTCTCAGTCTCTTCAGCTAGTTCCTACTCAACTCCTTGGCTCTTAACATCAAAATGCCCTGGACCACTTCTTTTATCTGTAGTCTGCACTAATTCCCTTGGTGATCTCATACAGTCTTATGATGCTAAATAGTAAATGCTGTTTATTTTCTAGGACTCCTAAATTTCTCTCTCTGGCCTGATCCTTTTCCCTGAACAAGTTTGTCATACCCAACTGACTACAATACTCATTATTTTCTACCTGGACTTCTAACAAGTATTTTAAAAAAGTCCAGCACTGAATATCCAATGTCCCCATTTTCCCTCTCCCCACAAAAATCTCCTGTTCTTTAGACAATTGTTCCTATCTTCATAAATGACAACTGTCTTTCCAGCTGCTCACACTTAAAAGTTTTAGTTTCGTCTTTCTCTCTAGCAACCACTGACAAACCTCGACAAGGTGGAAACCTTGTCAATTCTACTTTCAAGATAAATCTTGAATCTGAGCACGTCTCACACCTTTACTATTCTGGTGATACCAGTATCATTTCTCTTTGGATTACTGCAAGAGCCAAAATGCTCTGTTTCTGTCTCTGCTTTCCACAGTCTATTTTCAACGAAGAAACTGGAGTGAACCTAAAGTCAGATCATATTACTCCTTCACTCAAAATCCAACCCAAAGTTTTCCCATCTTGTTAAAGAGGAAAACTGAAAATCCTTATGATGGTCTAGAGTCCTAAAGAATTCTGCCCCATTACAAATCTTGCTGACCTCATCTGCTACTACACTCCTCCGATGTCCACTGACTGAGCCACTGGGTTCCTTCATGCTTTTTGACCATGTCAAGCTTGCTTCCACCTCACTTTCTTAGAACTTCCTGCCCTATGCCCAAACACCCACTTGATGCTATTGCTCAAATGTAGTCTTTTTTCTCAGTTAGGCCTGAGCTGACCGCTCATCCAAAATAAGAATTCTTCCTAGCCCCAAATGGTTTATTTAATCTTTCCTTGTCCTATTTTATTTTTCATTGTACCTATTGCCTCTGATATACTATTTATTTTATTCATCTATTTCTTTGTTCTTCCTCTCTCCCTAGAGAAATGAGATAAGGACTAGATCTTGCAAGGTCTTGAGGAACATGATTAGGAAAATCGGAGCTTATGTGTTAAGAGCTTCTGGGGACTTCCCTGGTAGTCCAGTGGTTAAGATTCCACACTCTCAATGCAGAAGGCCTGGGTTCATTTCTGGTCAGGGAACTAAGATCCCTTATGCTGCACGGTGTTGCCAAAAAATAAAAATACAAAGACACTAATTTCTTAAAAAAAAAGAACTTCTGGAAGGGTTTTTAAGCTGTGGAGTGAAATGATTTAATTTATATTTTAAGATCACTCTTCCAATTGTATGAAAATGGGTTAGATGAGAAGGCGGCAAGCAAAGAACCTGGTTAGGTGGCTTCAACCAGTGACCCAGATTAAAGATGACTGAATGATAAGGGTAGAGATAGAGAAATACAGACAGATTCACCATGTATTTTGGAGGTTGATGTAATGTGTTTCTGAAAGCATGTCAGACATGATGGTATATATGATTTGAGGTATATGAATATTTTATTAGAAACAACAAGCACATCAGACTGATGACTACTATTCCTTGGGATGAGACAAGTCGGTTAAGCGAAAATAATTAAGTAAATAATAGCCCAGGTGGTATTGTGATGTGGTAAAAATCATGAAACTAGGTATACTCTGTTAACGGATGCGATGGCAGGTTAATGTTTTCCCACATTCTGGCTTGAACAACTGCATACACAGCAATGAGACAGAGAAGAGCTGAGTCAGGGTTGGGAGAGTTGAAGTGCAACTGTGGATAGTCTGAGAAGTCAGTAAGATGTCCAACTAGAGATTAATCCTGTGCAGCTCAGAGATGGATCTGGGATGAAGATAATAACTCCTATGATACTAAATCCAAGGGAATGGATAAAATTACTTAGGAAGAAATTAGAGAGAAAAAAGAGCCAGAACCAAAGTCTGAGAAACTTCAAAGTTGAGAGGTCATATGGAAGAAAAGTCAGAAAAGGAGATTGAGAAGGGTTGGTTTGTAAGGTAGGAAAAGGAAAACTAGGAAAACGTGGACTCATGAGGCCAAAAGAGTTTCAAGGAGGGATTGGTCAAGGATGTCAAATCTGCTGAGAGCTTCTCTAAGAGAAGGAAAGGGAAGTGCCTACTGGGCTGAAATATGTTACATCTTTGGCAACAATGATGGGTTTTTAGTGGGGGATAGGAGCCATACTCCAGCAGGTTAAAGAATAAATGGAATGTGGAGGAAAAAACCCAATAAAGAATTGGCACCTATAATGCAGTCCCACTCCATGAACTATTATCAAAAAAGAAGAAAACTATTGTGAGACTACAATTTTTTTCTTTCTGGCTTTCCCAAGTTTTGAACCTTCAGAACCAGTGATTCCCACAAATCATAGATCACTAATACCAGTGAAGGAAATACCTGTCAACCTATCTTAGTGACTACTATAAGAACTGCTAATCTATATTGTAGAAAGAGTCAGTGGACAAATGTTTAACCTTTTTTTCCCCTTATTTGGTTTTCTTTTTGTATCTCAAATGATCAAAGACTTCAGGAATTATTTCTGTAGGCAGAGCAGAACAGGATGATGTGAAAGATAAAGAAATGGGGTATTTGGTTTGATGCTAGCCTTTGAATATTACTAGTTGGTGCATGAGTGTAATGGAATAAGTTCATCTTGCCATCTGGCTAATGTTAAATGGAAAGTCACAGTCCCTGCCAGAAAGAGCTTCAGAAATGAATGAATTCAGTGAGGTTTAGGTCAGCAACATTTGATCACAAGTGTGTCTAGTTCCTAAATGCAGATCCGCCATCATTGGCAGACTGGGAATTTCAGAATTGCTTGAGGAACTTAAGACAAAAAACCAGATCCCTAGGCCTCAGCCAGTAGATCCTGACCCAGCAGATGTGGGGTGAGATCCAAGAATTTGTATTTCTGAAATGTTTCCCAGGATTTCTGATACAAAGCCAAACTGCAGGAGCTGGTACTATAGAGTTCCCAAACATATAGGTGATAGTTGTTGGTAAGTTAACAAGGTAGAGATATAAAATAATGAAATTTTAGCATCTGGAGGACTTTTACAGAATGCCAACTTGAAACTCCCCCCTTTATTTCCAGTCAGAGAGATTAGAGTCCTGACATACCAGTCATGGCTACAGCTCTTCTTTCTGGCATTTTTATTACACAGACTTCCCTCCCTTACTCTAAAGAGTTAACTTATCTAAACAAGTCTTTAAGTAAATATATTTTAATTTGCCTAAAAGGCACTAATTACTTTTTCTACTTTGCTGTTCCCATTTGTTGTTGTTATTTAGCTGCTAAGTTGTGTCTGACTCTTTTGTGGCCCTACAGACTGTAGCCCTCCAGGCTCCTCTGTCCATGGGATTCCCCAGGCAAGAATACTGGAGTGGGTTGCCATTTCCTTCTCCACGTTGTTCCCATAAGAGCAGACAAGGCTGAAACTGAGTGAATGCTTATTTAGCTGTGCATTTTTGACTACAGATCTCTTCACAGCTTCCCCAGGTCTCAGTGATCATAAAGGAGAGGGACTATAGCTTTTAGATCATATAATTTCTCACAGAAGGAATGGTTGATGTATGACATGTGAAAGCCAGACCATTATCAGGTGAAGGAATTATTAAGCCACTGAAGCAGGTTAAAGCTTCCAGACAACAGGGTTCTATGAAAGAGAACTGAAAAGTTGCTTCAGGGACAAGTAGAGGGAAAAAATAGTCCAGCTCCTGCATAGGGTGTGAGCTAATCTTACAGCTGTCACTCTGACGGTAATTCCTGCCTACTATTTATAAATTGAGACTAAGGATAAAAGTACAAGATAACAAAATGTTCCAGATACAATTCAAAATATAATGATCTAAATGTCTAAAATGTGTCCAATAGGTAAAGTTTTAAAGTTTACCTTTCTCAAGTAGGACATGTGTGCAAATACACACACAAAGGGTAAAAACGAAATAGAAGACACTGAAAAATTTGAGTAAAAAAGGAAAGTGCTAAACTAAACTAAGATGCTATAAAAAGAAAAATTTGGATGACCAAAATGTAAAGAGTAGAAGTCTAGAACTAAGGTTAAAAAGTTGAAAGCAAACAACAAAAATGCCCCCAAATAAATAAATATGAGCTAATAAAAGAACAAAAATGAAACAATAAGCCAGAAGAATTGAGTAAAATAAGATTAAAAAATCATTTTTATAAACAGAAGAAGCTGCTCAAGTGTCTATCAACAGATAAACAGATAAATAAAATGTGGTTTATAAAAGAAGTATTATTCAGCCACTAAAAGGAATAAATTTGCATATATGCTACAATATGGGTGAACTTTGAAAACAATGTAAGTGAAATAAACCAAACACAAAAGGACAAATATTATATAATTCCAATTATATGAATTATCTAAAATGGGCAAATTCATAGAGACATAAAGTAGATGAAAGGTTTCCACGGTTCAGTAAAGGCAGGAGTGGGGAATTCTAGGTATATTTTTTTCAGGTGACAACAGGATTTTGGAAATAGTGATAACAGCTGTTCAACACTGTGATGTAATTAATGTCATGGAATTATACACTTAAAATGGTTAAAATGGAAAAGTTTGTTACATATACTCTACTACAATAAAAAAGTCAAAAGAGACGAAAAATATTAGTATGAAACTAGAAATTAAAATACAAAAATAACAAAATACGCTAAAATATTGCAAGAATATCACTCTTAAATGCAATGTAAGGAACCTAAGGACATAGCAAGTATGCGGTAGGGGAGGTCATGTCAAAGGGGCAACAGCACCAGCAGCTTAACTCAAATAACTAGGATGAGCACACAACTTGCCAACCTGAGGCACTTCTGGGAGGAAAGGGGACACTGTCAATAACTACAGATGGACAGTGTGGACTGGGACTGTCGGGGGCAACGGAGGAAATGTGCTCATTCTACATACAAGGGCAACAGGTCCTCAAGGTTGAGGTCAGGTCCATGGCTTGGGGTCTGGCCAGAGCACAATGGTCCGAAAGCATCTTCTAGAATAATACAGTGGTCAAGAATGCAAATCTTTTTTTCAATTTTTAACAGAGAAGTAGCACAATTAAGTGGTTTTCACTGAAGTTTACTAATTTGGGATTCATAAAACAGCATATTATTAGATTTTATTAAGAGTTATTATAACAGCCCAGGAATTTTAGAAGGCAAATTATACTTTGAGCTGCACTGGTAGCACAGGAAGGAATTCCTAAGGTGAATCATTTCTTATAAATGTACATTTTTACATATTACATTAGAGCTCTATAAATATATATATTCTTTTATACTTACATATGACTACAGACAATTGAGTCTGACCATTTAAAAAATCAAACCAGATTTACTGAAAAAATTAGTTACTGATCTCCTACCCATTCTTTATTTTTAATCTAAAATTAATCTTAAAGGCCTACACAGAGGTTAATTTAAACAGTCCATACCTTACATGAGAAGTTCCGACTTGGGATGTTTCTTGCTAACTCTGAGATCCTGGGTTTATTCTGCAGACACTTGGTTAGGTGATATTTTTTCAATTTTATTCTATGGTAATAACGATCAGTGAAGTTACAGTGATTCAAGTGCTCTTTCTGCATGCATTTCCCAAGGTGAGGAATACTATACTTCAAAGCTTGGAGGAACAATTTGCTCTTCTGCTGCATGGTATCAAAGTCCCTGGTTTACGCTCCCTTAGGGGCTGCCAGCACATGAATGATTTTCATAGGGATGACTGTACAGTGTGGGTTCTCAGAGCATCTAAGATCTGCAGTTCTTAACTTTCCCCTTTGGGGCTGTGGACCCCTCAGGTTACAAATAACTGCAGACAGCTGATAACTCAGGTTAAAAGTATTGAAAACTTGTACAAGTTAGTTTCATTCAAGTCATACTTCTTGGCAGATGTAACTTAAATGTCTCTTTAGTAAGGTCAATCTTATCAGGCTCAAACTATGCAGCACTCATTCTGGTACACACATGGGCAAACTAAAAAAAAACAAAACAAAATGAAAAAACAAAATAAAAATCTGCAATAAATACAAAGACTTCATGGGGGCATCTCAGGAACTCTGAGGGCTTTTAAAGGCAAACCGGCTTTGATTTTACAGAATTCAGGTATTGGGTTGGTCAAAAAGTTCCTTCCAGTTTTTCACAAGATGTTATGGAGAAACCTAAATGAACTTTTTGGCCAACCCAATATATGCAGGATGAACTGGAAAAGACTAATTACTGAATAAAGGTAGAGAAGGGATTAGTATTTGAGTATTTGCTACATGCCAGATGCTTTTATATACTTGATCTAATTTAAACTTCATAGGAACCTGATAGAGTAACTATTATGTTGATCTTACAGGTGAGCAAACTGTGGCTCAGGAAGGTTTAAGCAACTACCCCAGGTCACCTCTACAGAAAGTGATAGAGGAATGTCTATCTGCAAATAAAAACAACTGGACTTTGACGTTAAAAACGGGATTAGCTCTTTAGTTGCAAAAAAACACTTCAGGATGCACACAGGAAATGTGATGCCATTGGTCTTCTGTTGGAAAGCCCGTTCTTTTTAACCTATCTAGCAAGGTAAGTAAGGCTAGTGAGTAGTTAAGTCAGAGAAACCTGGGTTCAGGTCTTCACTCCTGCACTTAGCACCTGTGCTTAGTTTCCTCGTGTGTAAAACAGAGATAATGACCCCACTAACTATTCTAAGAATGAAACAATAATTTATGTTTAACCCTTAATCAAGTGCCCGGACCGCAGTAACCACTCAGTAACCGTCAGCTACCATTTTTTGGACAGGAAATATCTAGATATGTTGCACACTGTTGAATGTCGTCATGAAAGTCTTCCACAAAATGTTTCTGGGTAGCAAAGGGAAAATACTGCGTCAGCTTTACCACAGCTCGGATCCGCTACGAAGTAGCAAAATAAAGGAGAGTGGAAATAGGGAATGAGCAGCCAATACCAGCAAAAACAAAGAAATTAAATAAAGTATGAGAAAATAAAAGAAAGGCTCTAAATGACTACATCCCTGCCGGCAGCCTCCATCCATCCATCTTCCACCCGCAGGGAGAAGACAGCCGGTTATCGATGGGGGTAGGGCAGACACACGGGTATTCCTGGGAGAACCTATTCGTTTTCCCTGTGCATCCGAGGCGAGAGAGTGGTACCAGGTGTCACGCAGTTAAGTGACATCGGTCAAAAATCTAGGACTAAAGGACTGAGGGATGGCTGGATGGGGAGAGGAAGAGGTGAAGGGACGAGACCCCCAGCCTACGCCCCCTAGTACGTACGCAAATTGAAAGTCAGCGTGGCTCTAGATACCGAAAGGAGTAAAGGGACGCCCAGAGGACCCGGAGCTCTCAGGAAGGAGTGCAGCTGTCCCCTCGACCGCGTCCTGCCGAAGTCTGCGTTCTGCAGCTAGCAGAACCACTGCCTACCCAGTGTCGCCGAGAGCTAGTTTGCAGCACGCGTTCTACGTAACTCCCAACTAGCACGAGCTCTAAGCAGATTCCACCATCTTTATTGTGGTCAGAAATGGATTTTTCTCCTTCTGAGATCATTATTGCTTAAAATACAAATCTTTTGGATCTTTGCTAGTCTTCAGAACTCGAGATGAAACAGGAGAGAGGAGAACAAAAAGGGGCAGGGTCGCGCTAGATCTGCCACAGTTCTCGCACCCTCTGGTCTGCCCTCACTCAAGATGGCCACCAGCAAAATGGTGCAGTGGCGAGAGTCGCGCTGCCCTGGTTGCTAAGGAGACGCGACTACCGGAAATGCGGCATTCGGGGAGGGCTCGGGAGCTAGGGCAGAGGGAGGGAGGCCTGGCGTCACAGGTCCTGACTGGGAAGAAGTAGGCAGGTCCTGGCAGGGGAGAGCTGTGGCGGCGGGATCTCGGGTATAAGAGGCTCTAGCGGGATGGAATCTCAAGTCTCTGACGCCGCAGCCGGTCAAGCAGAGCAGACTGCAGGCGAGGGCCAGGCAAACAGCGGCGCCGCTCCGGGACCCGCAGCCTCGGCGTCCTTGGGTGCCGCCCGGTGGAAGCTCCTGCGGCAGGTAAGGGAGAGCCCTCTTAATTCACTATTGCCTCTGGCCACTCCCCTCGCAAGCGATCTGTAGCTCCTCTACCCTTGGAAGCTCGGGGAGTTCCCTCAAAATTTTACCGGGAGCCGCCTGAGGAGCGCCCCCTTGGTTCACCTACGGGTCCCACCAAAAAGGGAGGCATCAGGTGGCATCGGTAGGGAGGGGGCAGCCAAAGCTGAGTCCTGGGAAACTCCGATCGAAGTAGAAGATTCCTTCCTAGACATTAGTCTGCATCTGAGGGACTTTTCTTCTTGCCCGCCAGTAGGGTTGGTGGAACCGCCGCTCCGCAGCCCATACTGCTCTTTTATGCTTCTGTTTTACTTTCTTCCCCTGATATCTTCTCCTTTCTTCTTAACTCCTGTTTCTAGCCCCAAATCTGGCCCCTCTTTTGGTGATCAGCGTGGTTGACTGTGTAGGGACTGTGACGTTGCACGTGTTGCTTCGGTTTCTTCCGTGGAGCTGAGAGCCAAGGGAGTTAGTTGTAAGAGTTGCCCCCGCCCACCCCTTCTCTTCCACGCGATAGTTACTTGTTTATCTTCTGGTTTGAAGTGATCAGTGAAATCCTTGGCGTCTCTGTGTGTTGTTTACTGGCGGTTATCTTTTGGCACTTAGAAGATGCCGCTGTTGTTGGTAACTTCAGTGGTGTGCCAGTGTGAAAATTTTCTTATTTGACATCACTGACATTCCTTGCCAAGGTGCTTGAAGTGAAATCTGTTGTTGATACGTCAATGTTATGCTTCTGCCTGGGGTTTCCTGCTGAAACCTTTTTTCAGTAGGACACTTTGCGTTTCTGATTTGTGTTTGAAGAAGAGTTTCTCAGCTACTGCCACTTTATTTGAGATTGTGTGTTTAGTATTTTGGGGGTTACTTTGTTTGCAGTTGTCTGGAGTCGTCTTTTCATACTGTGGGCTTCCAGTGCTGTCATGACACACTCAAAGACCTTTTCTTTGCTGACACATTGACAGCCCTTGCAGAGCATTCATGATCTGGTTTTGCTGTTGATGTTACAAATGGTATTATAGGATAATAAAATGCATGTCCTTATAGATCATTATTGTAGGAACTTTCTGTAGTGAAGTAAACAAAGTTGAATTATCAAAATAGTAAATTAAGGCTTAAAAATGATCAATCAAACCTTATTATGATGACAAATGATTCTTAGTAAAAATTCTAGTTGACCGTCATTTATATTCATTCTGAGTTGCTGTCTACTTTAGCATAAGAGTGAGTTTCAGCCCGGGCTGCCATTTGAACTCCCCTCACACTTGGAAATTTAATGTTTTGGTATATTTGTGCTCACTGCTTAGAGTCTTTCTATCTTCTTCTCTACTTAATAAATGACTGTTCATCTTTCAGATCTCTGTGTCAATCTCCTCTTATGTGATGCCTCTGCTGACTCCTCTGGGCTGAGTTAGACCCATAGGTGACTCTATGCCTAACCCCTTTTCACGTTATTTTATGACCATTTCATTAGAATCCATCGTTCTCATGAGAATAGGAGTTCTCCCCGGGGAAAGATGTTATTTTATTAACCTCCATCTTCTGCACAGGGCCTGGGTAGTTAATTTTTAGTAGATAACTGTTATGTGTTGTGGAAAGCCTGAGAATAAGGACAGTCTTTAAGTGGCCCACAGAATCTTATCCTCAGTGTATTGTATCAGTGAGCTATCGCTGAGTAACAAATAACCGCACCATCGGATATTAATACATACACATACTGTTGTATGCAACGCCATTACATACATCACATGCTGTTGCACACAACAGTGAGCATTTATTCTGTTTGTGAGCCACTGACAGGCTGCGATCAGCTGAGTGGCTCTAGGCTGCATGCTTGGTCCACATGCCTCTAATCCTGAGATCAGTTAGTTAACATGTTTTCATGGTGATGACAGAGGTATAAGAGAGCAAATGCAACCACTGAAACATATTAATATTTTAAATATTTACTAATATCCTGTTGGTCAAAATAAGAATCTTAGTCAAGGGGGCAGAGAAAATATGTTTTTTTTTTTTTTTTTCTTGGAGAGGGCAGGGGAGAAAGTGAATCTTTTTCTGTAATAACTGAATCTACCATGTGTTTTAAACATTTTCAGGCTCTTAGTAAATATGTTTCAAGTGAACAGACCATTTGTATCTTGTGAGCATTCAGAACTGGAAAACTGAGAAATCTGAACAATACTAGAGATATGAATTATTTTTCTCTTTCTTATGGGACATCTTCATGACATCTGCTTCAGTCAGTCAGTTCAGTCACTCAGTCATGTCTGACTCTTTGCGACCCCATGAACCGCAGCACGCCAGGCCTCCCTGTCCATCACCAACTCCTGGAGTCCACCCAAACCCATGTCCATCGAGTCGTGA
>NW_011494749.1:143253-143558 GCF_000754665.1 Bison bison bison | reverse complement strand
TCTTAGTTTTGTGAATGTTGAGCTTTAAGCCAACTTTTTCACTCTCCTCTTTCACTTTCATCAAGAGGCTCTTTAGTTCTTCTTCACTTTCTGCCATAAGGGTGGTGTCATCTGCATATCTGAAGTCATTGATATTTGTCTCGGCAGTCTTGATTCCAGCTTGTGCTTCATCCAGCCCAGTGTTTCTCATGATGTACTCTGCATAGAAGTTAAATAAGTAGGGTGACAATATACAGCCTTGACGTACTCCTTTTCCTATTTGGAACCAGTTTGTTGTTCCATGTCCAGTTCTAACTGTTGCTTCC
>NW_011494749.1:142365-143153 GCF_000754665.1 Bison bison bison | reverse complement strand
TGCTTCAGTCAGTCAGTTCAGTCACTCAGTCATGTCTGACTCTTTGCGACCCCATGAACCGCAGCACGCCAGGCCTCCCTGTCCATCACCAACTCCTGGAGTCCACCCAAACCCATGTCCATCGAGTCGGTGACACCATCCAACCATCTCATCCTCTGTCATCCCCTTCTCCTCCTGCCCTCAATCTTTCCCAGCATCAGGGTCTTTTCCAATGAGTCAGCTCTTTGCATCAGGTGGCCAAAGTATTGGAGTTTCAGCTTCAACATCAGTCCTTCCAATGAATATTCAGGACTGATCTCCTTTAGGATGGACTGGTTGGATCTTCTTGCAGTCCAAGGGACTCTCAAGAGTCTTCTCCAACACCACAGTTCAAAAGCATCAATTCTTCGGCGCTCAGCTTTCTTTATAGTCCAACTCTCACATCTATACATGACCACTGGAAAAACCATAGCCTTGACTAGACGGACCTTTGTTGGCAAAGTAATGTCTCTGCTTTTTAATATGCTGTCTAGGTTGGTCATAACTTTCCTTCCAAGGAGTAAGTGTCTTTTAATTTCATGACTGCAATCACCATCTGCAGTGATTTGGGAGCCCCCCAAAATAAAGTCTTACACTGTTTCCATCTTTTCCCCATCTATTTCCCATGAAGTGATGGGAACAGATGCCATAATCTTAGTTTTGTGAATGTTGAGCTTTAAGCCAACTTTTTCACTCTCCTCTTTCACTTTCATCAAGAGGCTCTTTAGTTCTTCTTCACTTTCTGCCATAAGGGTGGTGTCATCTGCATA
>NW_011494749.1:121669-142265 GCF_000754665.1 Bison bison bison | reverse complement strand
ATTCCAGCTTGTGCTTCATCCAGCCCAGTGTTTCTCATGATGTACTCTGCATAGAAGTTAAATAAGTAGGGTGACAATATACAGCCTTGACGTACTCCTTTTCCTATTTGGAACCAGTTTGTTGTTCCATGTCCAGTTCTAACTGTTGCTTCCTGACCTGAATACAGGTTTGCCAAGAGGCAGGTCAGGTGGTCTGGTATTCCCATCTCTTTCAGAATTTTCCACAGTTTATTGTGGTCTACACAGTGAAAGGCTTTGGCATAGTCAATAAAGCAGAAATAGATGTTTTTCTGAAACTCTCTTGCTTTTTCTATGACATCTGCTCATGTCTCCTTTTTCTCCTCACAATTCTGTGTTTCCACTAGGGCTCCAGTGCTATCTCATGGCCCTCTACCTTAACTGTCCAATATTTTCTGTATTTTACAATTAATATTCTTGGAGAGAAAATCTGGTTGACCTAGTTCATCATTTAATACCAGGTCACATGATAAATTGCTGACTTTTGAATCTAGTGCCTACTTGAATCAGATGAGGTCTGGAAGTCTATGGATCAATATCAATAGAGGCTGTGGATATTGTTCTTTTTTCTTCTTTGTTGGGTTTGACTATCTGATGGCAAAAATATCTACCTCATCATCCACCCAGCTAGTGATCCAGAAGAAATAACCCTTTTCCCTAACACCCAAATCATTTCCTCCAAAACGATTCTGATAGTCCAAGTTTGAACCAATTGCTGTTTCTAGAATTGTGCACTTTGACCCGGGTCATCAGCCCACACTGTGGCAAGGAAAATAATAACCCTGCCATTATTGCATAGAGTGAGGGAGGGGCATTTCCCAAGAGGACGGGATATAGAGCAGATGAAAAAGTAGCAGTGACCCTTACATGCTTACGCACATCTCATAACCACCTACAGAATGAATAAGAGGGCCTAGACGTCTGCATACTTGGCTGAAGAATCCGATTAATGGAATATTTTATAGTACAATTTAAATTAAAGCAGGTAATATACATTTGACTGTCAATGCAGAAAGAGACAGGATGATTTCTAGAATAGAATGTAATACAATTTGATTTTAGTCCCAGATCTACCTATGATGATGAGCAACCTATTTGTACCTCATTTGTAAATGAGGGAGTGGGACTAGATTTCTTTAAGATCTCTTCCGTTTCTGATTATTTTAAAGTGAAATTATTTTCCAGGATTAGGAATAAACTAATTGTCTATTTTCTAATCCTATTATGATTTCCTAACAAAGAATTTGATTTATGTTTAACATTTAAAAACAGCTTATGGGGACTTTCCTGGTAGTCCAGTGGGTAAGACTCCTTGCTCCCAATGCAGGGGTCCTGGGTTTGATCCCTGTTCAGGAAACTGGATCCCACATGCCACAACTGAGAGTTTGCATGCCGCAACTAAAAAGATTGCTCATGCTGAAACTAAAGATCCCACAAGCCACTAAGACCTGTTGCATCCAAATAAATATTAAAAAAAAATAGCTATGTACTGGGTAAAATGGGCATCCAGGTGAGATCATCACAGTACATTTATCAGAGAACTGATTTTTACGGTATCAAAGAGAGCAATCTAAAAATATAAACAGTATGTATAGTATGAGCCATTGAAAACTTATTCATAGCTATATGTATATGCATAGATGGATGTTTAAATGTGCTGTTCCCAAACGGTAGAATTTTGAGTGGGTTTTTACTCTTCTATATTTAACCTTCTTTTCCAGTGAACCTGATGATTTTCAAACCACTTTTCATCTTTTCCCAGGTGTGTAGTTTTAATTATAACATCTTTGAAATTGGGATATGTCTATTAGTTGATGGCATCCCAGTCAATAGGCAGCCTATTCTATGTAACATCAGAAGGAAGGAAAAAAATTGAATCTTATAATCAATGATGTATTGTATTTGATGAAATATAGTCAGGGAAAGAGAGAATTGGTTTTTTGAGAAAAAATTGAAGACCACTGACTACCAGAAAAACAATTCCATGTGAGTGACCAAAATCCTTCCCAGAACAAGATGCTAAACAATAGGAGTACCTGTTACCTCATTGACTAATTGAGAAAGTTGGTTAAAAAGGTCAGTCATGAAAATGATACATATGCTAAAATGAAGCTACAATCTGAGTGTCAAATTGTCCTAAATAATTATAGTTCGTTCTCTAAGTTTATACAGCTGGCTTCCCACAATGAAATTGGTAGTAAACTTTTAAGCAACTTAACTTCTCAAGCAAACTTACCTTTATCTTTCCAAAACATTCAACTTAACTTTTATGGAAGAAACATAAAAATAAAATGGAATAATGATTACCACTCCTCATAATTATTATTTCATTACTTTTTTAAATATTTAATACATGACAATAATAAGAATAGCTGGTGTAAAAAGCTTGTGAAAAAGGCCAATTAACTTGGCAACCAGCTCAGTGGGGAAGGGCAGGAATAGCACCTTGGCACTATTCAGTTCACATGGCCCAGTCTGAATATTTAATAGAGGGAACAGAGAGGGCCCATTAATTCAGAGTTAGTTACAAGAGATGTGCTGTGTTTTGTGTCCTGTTTATGTCTCTCAGTTCCTTGATAGAAAATGGCAAACAGACACCAAGAAACCATGTCTTAGGAATGGTTGTGCCTATCGATCTTGCACTGAGAATTGTGGTTCAGATTCCTATGTAAGTGAGGAGTTGAGTGATGGACTCTTCATTGGTTTTTATTGGCATCACTAGGGATCACTTCGGAGAAGGCAATGGCACCCCACTCCAGTACTCTTGCCTGGAAAATCCCATGGATGGAGCCTGGTGGGCTGCAGTCCATGGGGTCGCTAAGAGTCGGACACAACTGAGCGACTTCACTTTCACTTTTCACTTTCATGCATTGGAGAAGGAATGGCAACCCACTCCAGAGTTCTTGCCTGGAGAATCCCAGGGACAGCGGAGCCTGGTGGGCTGACGTCTATGGGGTCGCACAGAGTTGGACACGACTGAAGTGACTTAGCAGCAGCAGCAGCAGCAGCAGCAGCAGGGATCACTTTCTACAGTAGCAGCTGAACAGGGTCATTCGTGCTCTTTCATTCCTTTTTTTTTTTTTTTTAATTTTATACATCGTTGTGTTTATAAGGATTTTTCACATTGTTGAAGTTAAACTTACATTTCAATTGATTTCAGAACTTTATACTGCTATATAGTCACAGATGACATAGATTTTTGTGTGCTCTGTGGAACATACTTTAACCTTAAGCATCTAAATTGTAATGCTCACCCCTGACCCCCACAGTTCAAACCTTATTGACATATACGTCAGTGACTGGAGGAGATTTTCTTTTTTTATGTTTCTGAGTTATTAAGATTAATAATTGGTTTTTATTTGATTCCTTAAAAATATTTAGGAATATGCTTTAGGTTAAAAATGGTGAACGGGAATGTTTTCTTGAGTTAGAAGTATGTAGCTTGTCAATCTGAAAACAAAATATTCCACCAATAATTATTTTGAAAGAAATGGACTTTAAAACGTTTCTTTATTTTTGGCTTAGCAGCTACGGTTGGCTGTCTCTATAGGGCGGGCTTAGTTCCTCCTGGCAGGTGTGATCTTCCCAGACCAGAGATCAAACCCCTGTCCCCAGCATTGACAGGCAGATTCTTAACCACTGGAAGAGCGGGGAAGTCCTTGAAATAAATGAACTTTTCACTGTGCAGCAAAGAAAATAAAAAGTTTACAAGGCTCCAAGTGTGAAAGCATGTGTCTTTTTACATTCTCAGAGCTGTAAAATTTGTTAGACTATTAATCAATAGTCTTCCTAAGAGTAAATATAACAGTTTTCCAGAGATTAAATACTTTAACACCCATTCCATGCTGAATATTTTTATTTGGCTCATTTTTATTATTTAAGTTAAGACCAGAAATCTATGATTTATTTTAATTCCTAAAAAGTTTTGAGTCCTAAAAATTATGCTTTTATATGAATTTTTCTAAGAGTAAAAAAATTCACCATTTGAAAGTTTCAGCTTTATTGAGATACACCTGACAAATCATATTGTAAACTACACAATGTGATGATTTGATATATGTATACATTGTGAAAGTATTCCCCACCCCAACCCCCAATGAGTTAACACCTTTTTGGTTATTGTTGAAAACATTTTCATTCATTTCTTTTTTTGAAGCTTTCAAACAACTGAATGTTTTCACTTTGTCTACCTGGTTTTCATTGCCTTCTTGTTCCTTCTGAATTCTCTTTGGCAAAGAGAGGCTATATTCCTTTTTCACATCTAGTTTTTTGTCATTTTTGAAAGCTGCTCTCTATAGGTACTTTTTGACTTCACAATTCTAGCTCAGACCCCAAACTTTATTTATAAGGTATATAACCTTTTATATCTGAACTTTGAGTATTTTCCTTCACCACCCCACCCCATAATTCCATTTGATTATTACTTAGGGGGTTGGAAGGCAATTATTATTTACTTAGGGGGTTGGAAGGCAATATTCTAAAAGCGGTAGCTGACAAGATTATACCTTGATGGGAAATTTAAATATCCTCTCAAGTCACAAAGCTGCAGACATTTTTGATGACCTTGAAATAACTGAATCAGTAGTAATCTGAATTGATCTCCATTGCATATGATTACCTTTACTGAGTAGTGTATACTGCTAAGCTGCTAAGTCGCTTCAGTCGTGTCCAACTCTGTGCGACCCCATAGACGGCAGCCCACAAGGCTTCCCCGAACCTGGGGTTCTCCAGGCAAGAACACTGAAGTGGGTTGCCATTTCCTTCTCCAGTGCGTGAAAGTGAAAAGTGAAAGTGAAGTCACTCAGTCATGTCTGACTCTAGCAACCCCATGGACTGCAGCCTACCAGGCTCCTCCGTCCATGGGATTTTCTAGGCCCCACTGGAGTGGGGTGCCATTGCCTTCTCCGGAGTAGTGTGTAGATTATGTAAATAAATTTTCCCTTTTATTTATTCTAAATATATTTTTTACTTTCTTTGAGAATTACCTTGTTGTCATATTGTAGATCATGGAATTTACTAAACTATAAAAGCCTCTTCCAATTTTATACATGTGTTGATTTAATAACTTTTTACCTTAGTGATTTGTAATGTCATTACCTTGACGTCAGAATAATTTAATTAGTATAAAAAGACATTTGATTTTTGGACATTAATTGGACGAGATCTGTGGCAATTTATAATATCTACATTTTACACTTTATAACAATTTTTTTTTTGAGAGTAAGCTTTGTTTCAGATCAGATCAGATCAGTCGCTCAGTCATGTCCGACTCTTTGCGACCCCATGAATCGCAGCACGCCAGGCCTCCCTGTCCATCACCAACTCCCAGAGTTCACTGAGACTCACGTCCATCGAGTCAGTGATGCCATCCAGCCATCTCATCCTCTGTCGTCCCCTTCTCCTCTTGCTCCCAATCCCTCCCAGCATCAGTCTTTTCCAATGAGTCAACTCTTCGCATGGTGTGTTTTTCTTCCTCATAATCATAGATGATAGATAACAATAAGACTGTATTTTTGGTAAAACCTTTTAAAACAATTCATCCGTTTATTTATTTTTAAAATTTTATTTATGTATTTCATCTTTGGCTGTGCTGGGTCGTCATTGCTCTGCGGGCTTTTTCTCTAGTTGGGGAGAACAGGGGCTACTTGCTAGCTGCAGTGCACAGGTTTTTCATGGTGGTGGCTTCTGCTGTCATGGAGCACTGGCTCTAGGGCGCACAGGCTTCAGTATTTGTGGCTCTCGGGCTCTAGAACACAACTCAATAGTTGTGATGTCAGGGCATAGTTGCTCCAAGGCACGTGGGATCTTCCTGGATCAGGGATCTAGCCCATGTCATCTGCATTGGCAGGCAGATTCTTTACCACCGAGCTACCAGGGAAGCCCACCCTTTTATTTTTAAAGGAAACTCTCTAACAAGTCAAAGAGAGGCAACTTTTCTGATGTTCCATTTAAAAAAATCAACCTTATAAACCTTCTATATAATATAAAAATTTTAAGCCTATTTTTTCCCTCAAGGTGTATTATTCAAGTTGGTATGGTTTCTTGCTTAGTTCTGATCTCAGTTTGCCTTTATGTAGTCAGGGTTCCTTTTCAGATAAGAGAAACAACTCTAGCTATTTTAAGCAGAAAAGGGCTTTATAAAGGGAATTAAATGCTCATAAAATCTTTGGAGGAACTAAAGAAACCTACAAAGAATGAGTCGCAGAACAACACAAAAGCTGGCCTGCCAAGAGAGATGCTACCGCTACCAAAATGAAGAACTTGAGCTTCTTTCTGGGATCATTTCACATTGTGTGTGATCTCTGGTGATCAAGAAGCTGTTTCTGGAACTGTAGACTCCAGAAGTACACCTTGCCTGTTCTGTGTCTACCAGCAAAGGTTTGACACTTGTACGGCCTCTGTGTGTGTGTGTGTATGTGTGTGTGTGTGCGCACATGCTCCATTACTCAGTCTTTCACTCTCCACTAAATTAGAGTGTGAACATTGGAACCTCTGCTAAAGCTGCTGAAGATCCAAATGTCTTTAGAACTGTTCTTACTAGCACACATTGCAGAAATGGATCTTTCTTCTTTCCATCTTTCTTTCTTTCAAATCTCATGTTAGTCCATCTGGTTAGCTAAACCAAAAGCACATCTGAAACTGACTTCTAGGGATTCTGGGAAATGTGGTTTCTAGCTTTAGCATAGGAAGGTATCTTAAAGGAAGTGGAAATGTGATGTTTGGTGCCAGGCTACCACATTCTCCACAGGAAAAGGTGTTGAAAGTTCAAGTTCTGTAGTCAGATAGCCTGAATTTGCTTCTTACTAGCTTTCTGACCTTGAGCAAATTACCATTCCTTTTCATTAGCTTCCTCTGTCACATAATAGGTATCTATCTCATGGAGTTATTTGAGAATTTAATGAAGAGTGTGGTTAAGACTTAAATTAATTCTTACTTGGATGTTTGCTGTCATTTGCTGGTGAATAGTCTGGACTTGGAGTTTTCTTTGTGGTAAAATTTTTATTTTTGCATTTTATTTTTAAAATAGTTTAGGACCGTTTAGACTTTCAGTTTCTGCTTGTGTCAATTTTGGTTAGTTGTATTTTTCCAGGAATTTGTCCATTTCATCTAAATTTTCAAAGTTAGTCTTCATAATATTCCTTTGCATTTTTTAATGCCTGTAGGATCTATAGTGATCTCCTTATGTCACTGAAGTTTATACCTTCTTTCTTTTTTCCTTAATAGCTTCATCAGGGGTTTATCAGTTTTATTAATCTCTTCAGAAAACCATCCCTTGATATTGATAATCCCCCCTGCTTTGTTTGTTTTCTGCTTTATTAGCTTTTACTCTTTTGAGGACTTAATTTGTTCTTTTTCGAGTTTTTGCAATGGATACTTAGCTTACTGATTTTTAGCTTTTCCATATATTTCCCTCTTAGTATGGATTTAGCCATCTATGGGGTCGCACAGAGTTGGACACGACTGAAGCGACTTAGCAGCAGCAGCTACATTTCATGTTTTGAAATGTATTTTTATTATTCAGTTCAAAATGCTTTCTAATTTCCATTGTGTGTTTTTTGATTCGTTGATTATTTAGAAGTCCATTGCTTAACTTCCAAGTATATTTAGTTTTAGATATCTTTTTAGTTATATTTAACTTATGACTATTAGAGTGCTTTATATATTAAAGAAACTTCACAGGAAATGTCAGATATATGCAAAATTGGAAATAATACTTTAATAGCCATTCAGGTATCTATCAGTTCAGTTCAATCACTCAGTTGTGTCTGACTCCTTGTGACCCCATGGACTGCAGCACGCCAGGCTTCCCTGTCCATCACCAACTTCCAGAGTTTACTCAAACTCAAGACCATTGAGTTGGTGATGCCACCCAACCATCTCACCCTCTGTCATCCTGGTCTCCTCCTGCCTTCAATCTTTCCCAGCATCAGGGTCTTTTCAAATGAGTCAGTTTTTTCACATCAAGTGGCCAAAGTATTGGAGTTTCAGCTTCAACAGCAATCCTTCCAATGAATATTCAGGATTGATCTCCTTTAGGATGGACTGGTTGGATCTCCTTGCAGACCAAGGGACTCGCGAGAGTCTTCTCCAACACCACAGTTCAAAAGCATCAATTCTTCAGTGCTCAGCTTTCTTTATAGTCCAACTCTCATATCCATATATGACTACTGGAAAAACCATAGCTTTGACTAGATGGACATTTGTTGGCAAAGTAGTGTCTCTGCGTTTTAATATGCTGTCTAGGTTGGTCATAACTTTTCTTCCAAGGAGCAAGCGTCTTTTAATTTCATGGCTGCAATCACTATCTTCTGTGATTTTGGAGCCAAAAAAAAAAAAGTCTGTCACTGTTTCCATTATTTCCCCATCTATTTGCCATGAAGTGATGGGACCTGATGCCATGATCTTAGTTTTTTAAATGTTGAGTTTTAAGCCAACTTTTTCACTCTCCTCTTTCACTTTCATCAAGAGGCTCTTTAGTTCTTTGCTTTCTGCCCTAAGAGTGGTGTCATCTGCGTGTCTGAGGTTACTGATATTTCTCCCAGCAATCTTGATCCCAGCTTGTGCTTCATCCAGCCCAGCATTTCTCATGATGTACTCTGCATAGAAGTTAAATAAGCAGGGTGACAATATACAGCCTTGACCTACTCCTTTCCTATTTTGGAACCAGTCTGTTGTTCCATGTTCAGTTCTAACTGTTGCTTCTTGACCTGCATACAGATTTCGCAGGAGGCAGGTCAGGTGGTCTGGTATTCTCATCTCTTTAAGAATTTTCCACAGTTTGTTGTGATCCACACAGTCAAAGGCTTTGGCATAGTCTAAAGCAGAAGTAGGTGATTTTTTGGAACTCTCTTGCTTTTTCAGTGACCCAACGGATGTTGGCAATTTGATCTCTGGTTCCTCTGCCTTTTCTAAATCCAGCTTGAACATCTGGAAGTTCATGGTTCATGTACTGTTGAAGCCTGGCTTGGAGAATTTTGAGCATTACTTTGCTAGTGTGAGATGAGTACAATTGTGGTGGCAGTTTGAGCAT
Organism: Bison bison bison; assembly: GCF_000754665.1. NCBI lineage: Eukaryota > Metazoa > Chordata > Mammalia > Artiodactyla > Bovidae > Bison > Bison bison. Next base: position 133,216 of record NW_011494749.1, on the reverse strand, counting down.
TCTTTGGCATTGCCTTTCTTTGGGATTGGAATGAAAACTGACCTTTTCCAGTCCTGTGGCCACTGCTGAGTTTTCCAAATTTGCTGGCATACTGAGTGCAGCACTTTCACAGCATCATCTTTCAGGATTTGAAATAGCTCAATTGGAATTCCATCACCTGCACTAGCTTTGTTCGTAGTGATGCTTCCTAAGGCCCACTTGATTTCACATTTCAGGATGTCTGGCTCTAGGTGAGTGATCACACCATCGTGATTATCTGGGTCATGAAGATCTTTTCTGTACAGTTCTTCTGTGTATTCTTGCCACCTCTTCTTAATATCTTCAGCTTCTTTTAGGTCCATACCATTTCTGTCCTTTATTGAGCCCATCTTTGCATGAAATTGTTCCCTTGGTGTCTCTTATTTTCTTGAAGAGATCTCTAGTCTTTCCCATTCTATTGTTTTCCTCTATTTCTTTGCATTGATTACTGAGGAAGATTTCTATAATCTTCAACTATTTTTAACTCTGGACTACTTCAATTCATTTCTAATCTCTTATTATGCAACTCTCACCAGATTATTTTGAAGTGAATCTCAGATAACTGAGGTACCATTTTCAGATAACAACTGAGATAACAGATAATCTCAGATAACATTTTTCTATAACTATTTCAGTAAGATAACATTAAAAAATGATTGCAATGCCAAATCCTATGCAGAATAATTCTTTGATGATCTGGTCAGTTTCCAAATTTTCTCCATTGTCTCCTAATTTTTTTTACAGTTTAATTTTTTTGAAAACAGGATCCAAATTAAATTCCAAATATTGTTATTATTGATATGTTTAAGTCTTTTAATCTATTAATAAATATTCCCTTGACATGTCTCTATTCCAGCCCTTGCTGTCTATTTTAGAAGAAACTGGGTGTTTTGCAGAGTTTCCCATAACTTGAATTTTGCTAATTGCACTTGATCAATGAGTTCCTCTACCCCTGCATTTCGTATTTTCCATTAGAGATTTGATGAAACTCAGATTTGATATTTTTTGTTTTGTTTAGTTGGTCAAGATAATTGTGGTGTGAAATTTCATCAGTACTCACAGGGATGTGTGGTCATTTCCTTATCATGATTACCTTGGTTCATGAATTCATGAGGGAGTTGAAAATGGTGATGTTCTGTTGTTCTTTCTTCATTTATTACTTGGGCTCTTCCATTTGGATGCTCTCAGTTATAGTTTATATAGGAAAAACAGATAAATATTTGATTCTTTCTCTTCAATGACTATTTTCAAAATAAATTGGTTCTTTGCATTCTTCAGTGGTCAGCAGTGAGGCATTTAAAAATTACCATTATGAACTAATGTGTTTCAGTTTAGTTACATTTATTATCTGTGTTAATATTCACAGTATCCCATCTTTGGCCAATGGACCCTTTCTCTATTGTCTCTTGAATCCTTTTGATATAACCCCTAATTCTGTAAGGCTTTCTTGTTTTCTTGTGTGCATGATGTTCCAGGCTTATCTTGTATAATTCCTGGCATTCTTCCTCAGCTTGCCTGCCTTATCTTAGTTCCTTGAATGTTTAGTTGCTCAGTCATGTCTGACTCTTTGCAACCCCATGGACTATAGCCCACTAGGCTCCTCTGTCCATGGGGATTCTCCAGGCAAGAAAGAATGCTCAGTGGGTTCCCATGCTCTCCTCCAGGGGATCTTCCCAACGCAGGGATTGAACCCATGTCTCCCGCATTGCAGACAGATTCTTTACCATCGGAACCACCAGGGAAGTATCTTGGTTCCTTAACCAGGGATTATTAAACCCATGCCCTTGGCAGTGAAAGCTGGGAGTCCCAGCCACTGGACCACTAGGGAATTCCCCTTACTTTGATTTAATAAAAATTGTCATTTAGAGACAGCAGTATATGCATTAAGTGGGTTCATTGCTGCTAGTTTGGGCATTGGTTTTAGACCTTTTCAGTGGTCAGATGTAGGTAATACATGTATAGTTTTAAAAAATAGAATACATCATTAATTTATATTATACTTCATTCACATTCAGAGCTACAGTGTTTTTGCTTAACCTCATTAATCTTAACAGCTGTATTGCCTTTCTGTCTTATTTAAGAGCCCAGTTTGCAATGACACCAACAAAATTACTTATTTGGTTTATCTTAACACACACACACACACACACACACACACACCGGCTCAGAATAACATACTGCTCCTGACTAGGTAGTATGCTTTGAAATTCAACTTTTACCCCCTAATTCTACAAACTGTTGAAAAGTGCTGCTTGTCTTCTCAGACCTTCCTTTTGGAATTGAATGTCTCACAGGAAGAGTGGTCACAAAGGCCAGACTCTTCTCACTAGATTTACCTTGTTAGATATTAGACTGGTAGATCTTCAGTATTGTCCTTGTTCTCTGATGCCTTTGAGTAGTGTTTTAAAACGTTTTATGCATCTTTTCTAGTTGTTTTCAGTAAGACTTTGGTCTGAATTATCTGCCATTATCAGAAATGAAAGTCCCCTTACCTCCTAAACGTTGAACGTTGTATTTATATAATATTTGTGACCACAATATTTGGTTTTATTTCAAAGGTTCTGAAACAAAAACACCTGGATGACTGTCTACGACATATATCTGTAAGAAGATTTGAATCATTTAATCTGTTTTCAGTAACAGAAGTCAAAAAAAGGGAAACTGAAGAGGAAGCTGGCGCCTGGGTCCAATATACAAGCATCTTCTATCCTGAATACAGTATTTTCGTAAGGTAAACATCACTCCAGTTAAGATTTTTTTTAAAGCATTTTTCTCTTGTAAAAGAAAAACAATCTACCAAGAATCGAATTGTTCATTCTATTGAATTTGCAAGTAGTCTTTATCAGAATTTAGGTTTTATAACTTTGTGTTTGGAAATACTCCTTTAACTGGGTCTTGCTATGTTCTCAGAACTAAAGAAAAAACATTCCAAGGAATGTATTGGCATTTGGAGATAAAATTCAAATCAAAGAGTTCATTTAACCGTTCTCTCATAACATTTGATATGAAAAAAAAGCCAAGTTCTTCTTGAGCCTGAAGTGAAAACAGACTTTTTCCAAACTACTCTTTAAGTAGTAGTTATTTGAAAAATCAAGCTTTGGTATTTTTCCTATTCATGTTTTGTCACTTTCAGAAGAATCTTAAAAATAGGAGGAGAAAATTCAGCTGAAAGCAGTGATATTGTGAAAAGCATACAGACTGTTCTGGTTTTAAAAATCATTAGAAAAGAGTGGAGAGTTAAGATACCATTTTTACAGAATTAATTTTTCTCTCCCAGTTATAGTCTAGCATGTTGCAACATTACTTCAGGTGTTTGATTTTTATAAAATCTGCCTTTCTTGACAAGATTACACATTTTGAAAGGAAGGGAGAAGCACATTTACAGTAATTGTAGAAAGAGCAAAAAGCATTTTAAGTGGAAATATGTCTTAATACAGTTTAGGTGAGTTTAGGAATAATTTTAAGAAAAATGTTTTCACAAAGGATGTCTATTTATAGTATATATTTCTTGAACTATTTTAGTTTAAGATATCTAAGCTTTGAAAGATACTGTAACAGCTGAATATTTAGGATTTGGATAAAAATTGATTAGGGTGGTCAGGGAAGTACAGTTAGGGTCTGGTTTCATAATACTGCTTTACTGAAAACTCTAAATAGGGATAAAAACTTGGGGGTTTGTGTACATTCATTGTGAAATTCTAATGAGAACACCTCAATTGCCTGGCATTTGTGATGGAGGTGATTAGCTTAGTCCTTGATTAGGAAGGAAAGAAAACTGTATTAAATACTTACTGTATGCCAGGTATAGCGCCAGGTGCTTTGATGTATTCTAATTCATGTACTCCTTCCAATAAATCTGTGAAGTGGGAATGAAGATAATTAAACAATTGGAAGATAGAGTCTATAAGGATATTAAAGAGAAGGAGAAACAGTAAGGTATAAAGTTCTAAAACTTATCTTCTGCCTCCACTGTGATAAGAGGCAATAAGTGTGAACTGTGCCAAGAATAACTTCCTGACGTCTTCAAGGCCCTGGTAAGACTTAGCCAGAGAAAATGTGAACTCTTCTGTTCCTAGGAGTTTTCAAAATAAGACATTGTTTCATACTTGGAGAATACTTGGTGGAGATGACCTTGATGTAGAAGCAAGACTCTTCTCCAGCAGTGTGGCGCTTTGTGATATAACCGTTTTTGAAAGAATAAATATTTCTATGTAAATATTACACTAAATCCTATAGAAAGATTCTTTCTAGAAAGAAGACAGGTGGCTGAGCTAGAATTTTGGCACAATGGCTGCCAAGAATTTTTCTCTTTTCTCCAAACTAGCTGGTATCTCGCCACATCAGTAAACATATAGAATTCTAGAGCTGAATTATGATCTTAGAATAAAAGTATATAATCATAGCAACATTAATAATGGCTGACAGTTGAGTGCCGGGCCTCGTGACAAGCACTTTTGTGAGTGGTTTACATGTACTAGCTTATTTAATTCACACAGCATCTTATGGGTAAATGCTGTTTTTATCTTCATTTTACAGATGAGAATATAAATAAGTTGATTGAGGTCACACAGCCAGTAATTGATTGTGACCCTATTCAAACACTGGTGGTCTGGTTTCTCACCTGTACTTAAAAAATTTTTTGTTTTGAATTAATTACAGACTCTTAGGAAGTTGCAAAAGTATACGAGGAGTTCCGTGGATCCTTCCCTCAGCTATCTCCATCAGTAACATCTTATATAATGATAGTCACAGCTTGAACTTTTAACTTCTGCACATCCTGCCTCTTGTAAGTCAGTCTTGTATTCATTTTTCAGATGAAGGGATTGAGATCTGTCATACATATAATTTCACAAGCAAATCATTGCCATTGCCATCTCCAGGGGGTCTCCCTGAGTCAGGAATTGAACCAAGCTCTCCTGCATTGCAGGCAGATTCTTTACCAGCTGGGCCACCAGGGAAGCGCATGTACCCTGTGAGTGTTCAGTAAATAAAAACTTGTGATGGAATGGTTTGCTTATGAAATTATATATGTGACAGATTGTCCTTATATATGTAGGGTATCATAGGTACCCCTTTAAAACTTGGCAAGATTGGCAACTGAGGCAAGTGTGGATACTGAATTTATATTTAAAAAGTACAGTTTTAATGTTAGTAATATTAACAGCAAGGGTGACTATTAAAACAGCTTTTGTTCTCTTGTGTTTTATTTTGTATTTTAGAAGGAACTTTATGTGTGTGTTGTGTTCAGTAGCTAGGTCGTGTCTGACTCTTTGCAGCCCTGTGGCCTGCAGCCTGCAGCCAGGCTTCCCTGTCCTTCACATCTCCTGGAGTTTGCTCAGATTCATATCCATTGAGTTGGTGATGCTAGCTAACCATCTCATCCTCTGCCACCCCCTTCCCCTTTTGCCTTCAATCTTTCCCAGTATCAGGATCTTTTCCAATGAGTCGGCTCTTTGAATCAGGTGGCCAAGATACTGGAGCTTCAGCTTCAGCAAATCCTAAAAGATGATGCTGTTAAAAGTGCTGCACTCATTATGTTAGTAAATTTGGAAAACTCAGCAGTGGCCACAGGACTAGAAAAGGTCGGTTTTCATTCCAATCCCAAAGAAAGTGAGAGTATTGTGCCAAAGAATGTTCAAACCATTAGACAGTTGCTCTCATTTCACATGCTCATAAGGTTAGGGTCAAAATCCTTCTTCAAGCTAGGCTTCAACAGTATGTGAACCGAGAACTTCCAGGTCTACAAGCTGGATTTAGAAAAGGCAGAGGAACCAGAGATCAAATTGCCAACATTAGTTGGCTTGTCAAGAAAGCAAGGGAATTCCAAAAAAACATCTACTTCTGCTTCATTGACTATGCAAAAGCCTTTGTGTGTGTGGATCACAACAGACTGCAGAAGGAACTTTATAGCACCTTCAAAATGTGATGCAGTGTATGTAGAAAATAGTTCATTGGGTCATGTTTTCATGAAGCTTAAATCACAGATATGGGCCAATTATAATCTAATTTTCTAGGTTATTTTAAACTCCAATCATGATTATGTAGTTTGCTTGCATATACATATAATCAGAGTTTCAATAAATCAAAATGTTCCCTTGATATTTTTTAAAATGTTCATATTTTAATGTACAAATAATGTACAAATCTAGTTTCCTCTAACTAGTAGGTGTAAGACTGAAAAAATAAGGCTTTAGCCATTTATTTTTGAAAGAGCTCCAAAGTAAGTTGCATCTAGAATCATGTTTTTTAAACCTTGTCCTTCTGAAAATCTTTGTTCTTATGCAGCCTTTGAGGACCCATTCCACTCTCTGGCTTACTTTTTCTAATTTTGGGGGACCACCTTTTTTTGTAATCAAGGTAAAAAGTAATCATTTTAACCACTTTGAATTGTGCAGTTAGTGGTTTTTAGTACATTTACAATGTTGTGGAACCATCACCACTCTCTAATTTCAAAAATTTTTCATCACCATGAAATGAAGCCCCATTCCCATTACTAGTAACTCTCCATCTTACTCCTTCCTCTTCCTCCTGGCAACCACTTACCAACTTTCTATCTATACGCTGCTCCTGCTAAGTCGCTTCAGTCATGTCCGACTCTGTGCGACCCCAGAGATGGCAGCCCACCAGGCTCCCCCGTCCCTGGGATTCTCCAGGCAAGAACACTGGAGTGGGTTGCCATTTCCTTCTCCAATGCATGAAAGGGAAAGGTGAAGGTGAAGTCGCTCAGTTGTGTCCCCTATTCTGGACATTTTATATAAGTAGAATCATATGATATATGCCCTTTTATGTTTGGCTTCTTTCACTTAACGTAATGTGTTTTGATTAATCTATGTTACAGCATATATCAATACTCCTTTCCTTTTTAATGGCTGAATAATATTCCAGTGTATGGACAATACCATATTTTGTCTATCCATTCATCAGTTGATGAACATTTGGGTAATTTCTATTTTTTGGCTATTATGAATAATGCTACTAAGAGACTTGGTGATCCAGTGGTCAAGAATCTGCCTGCTAATGCAGGGAACTCAGGTTTAGTCAGGGAACTGAGAGCCCACATGATTCAGAGCAACTAAGCCCGTGTACCACAACTGATGAGCCCACGCTCTACAGCCTGTGAACCACAACTACTGAACCCATATACCCAGCTACTGAAGCCCGCATGCCTACATCCCATGCTCTGTAACAACAGAAGCCACCACAATGAAAAGATTGCCCGCCACAACTAAAGTAGCCCTTGCTTGCCACGACTAGAGAAAGCTTACGTGCAGCAGTGAAGACCCAGCAGAGACAGAAATAAAATAAAAATTTTTTTAAAAAAGAGAGAAAAATAATGCTACTATGAACATTCATGTATATGTTTTTATGTGAATATATAATTTTTTAATTCTCTTAGGTGTGTCCTGAGGGGCAAGATTATACCTGAATATATAACTTTTTAAATCATAGGTGTTTCCTGAGGGGCAAGATTACTGGGTCATATAGTAACTCTTTATTTAACTTTTTGAAGAATGTCCAAATTGTTTTCTGCAGTGGCTGTGCCATTTTACCTACTAGGAATATAAGAGAGTTCTAGTTTCTCCCCATGCATGCAAGCTCCTATGATTTTTCCTATATTATTATTTTTTTTTATTATTGCCATCCTAGTGTGAAGTGATACCTTACTGTTGTTTTGATTTGTAGTCCCCCAGTGACTAAGTATGTTTTATGTTTTTTCATGTGCTCATTGGCCATTTGTATATCTTATTTGCAGAAATGTCTCTTCAAGTCCTTTGCCCATTTTTATTAAGGTTGTTTTTCTCTGTTGTTGACTTGTGAGAGTTCTTTATATATTCTGGATACTTGAACCATATCAGATGTGTGATTTGCAAATAATTTGTCTCATCTTGTGGTTAATCTTTTCACTTTCTTGATAGTGTCCTTTGGTGTATAGAAGTTTTCAGTTTTGTTCAAGTTCAATGTATCTATTTTATTTTATTTTTTTTTCATTTGTTGCTTGTGTGTTATGGTGCCATATTTAGCCCTCGTTTACTTTTAACCTCTAGTTTCAATCTCTTGTACTTTTATGAGTGAAAGTTACTCAGTCATGTCTGACTCTTTGCAACCCCATGGACTGTAGCCCGCTAGGCTCCTCTGTCCATGGGATTCTCCAGGAAAGAGTACTGGAGCAGGTTGCCATTCCCTTCTCCAGGAGATCTTCCCAAATCAGGGATCGAACCCACGTCTTCTGCATTGCAGGTGGTTTCTTTACCATCTGAGCCACCAGGTAGGCTTCAAATTTTTCTCTGGTAGCTTTTTTTTTTTGCTCTTCAAATAATTATTTGCCCTAGTGACTTGCTCCTTATTTCTTACTCCAAGGGCCATTCCTGGGAAAAATCAAAGGTCCTTGGTACTAGCATAGCTTTAGGTGCTTGTAAAAATGGCGGTTGACTTTCGGAGGAAGAAACTGGCTACTGGTAAATTTTCTTTCAGCTTTATTGAGATGTAATTGACATATATTGACATATATTTATTGAGATATAATTAACATATACCATTGTGTAAATTTAGGATATATTCTGTGTTGACTTCAATCACTTATCTATTGTAGAATGATTAGCACCATACTATTAGCTAACACCCCTATCATGTCATATAATTATCATTTCTTTTTTGTGGTTAAAGACCTAGGTGCAGTTAAAGCTTTGGAATTTAGGAGAAACATGGAGTGAACTTTTTATATCATGGCTATGTTAGCAAAAAGTTGTCATCATTATATAACATTAATTATCAGTGTAATGGAAAGATTGAAGTTTGAGAAGTTCCCTTCCTTCTTGAGAAGTTGAGAAGTTCCAGTACAGTAGATATTGGAACCTACTTGGAACCTACCAACCACATTATCCAAGCAAAACTGTTTACCTGCTTAGGTAAACAGTTGAAAGATGAAGGGTAGACAAGATCTTATAGAGTTGACACTTGAATAAAGTAGATATTATTGTTGTTGTTCAATTGCTAAGTCGTGTCTGACTCTTTGCAGTCCTATAGACTACAGTCTGCCAGACTTCTATGTCCGTGGAGTTTTTCAGGGTTGCCATTTCTTTTCCCTGGGCATCTTCCTGACCCAGGTCTTGAACCTGCATCTCCTGCGTTAGCAGGTGGCTTCTGCACTCCTGAGCCACCAGGGAAGCCTGAATGAAGTAAATGATTCTGAACAAAGAACAATCCTTAGGTTTGGAGCAAAAGAAAGGGAACCTGAAATAATCAAACTGAATATTTACCACACTGTGTTCATGGTAGTTTTCTTACAGTTAGCACTAATCTGTATACCACTGAAGACAATGATTGTTGACCTTTTTCTTTCATGAGATGCCATCTTTTAGGGTTTCTCAACTTCATAGATAATTGCTTTTCTTCTTGTAAGTTTTTAGAGGTATGGGATTAGTTCTCCTGTTTCCCTATCCCTGATTCGATTTAATGTCACAGGGTTTACTTTCTGTTCTTGGCTTCAACAAATAAGGATTCTTGGCTTTCTGTTCTTGGCTTTCAAGAAGATGAGTTTTGTGTCACTTTCTGTTTTGAATACTGCCTTTAACTTTTAAACATGCATTTTACCTTAATTATCCCAGTTTCTGCTGTTTAGAAATATTTAACTTGTTGCAAAATATATGTACCTTTTTTTTTTTTACTCTTGTCTCAGATTTCTTTTCAAATGCTTATTTCATCCTGATAGAGAGGGAGAGACAAAGTGCATGAGAGAATCTCTTTATTAAAACTAGACCATAAAGCAATTGCTGTTTTAGGTATTTATCCTAAGGAAATAATCAGAAAAGATCTCAATGCTATTTCTATAAGGACGTTTGTTGAAGTAATATGCATAAAGTGTAATAGTGGGCATAGTCTAAAAATCCAACATAAGATGTTGGTTCAACAAATTGTGGTGCAATTATTTACTGGACTACTTGGCAGCCATTAAAATCATGTTGCAGGAGAATATTTAATAATGTGAGAAACTTTATAATATGTTAAGTGAAAAAAGTACAAATTGCAAAATTGTATGGACAGTGTGCTCTGCTATTTAATGACAGGTCTGTGAACGTAGCATAAAATTTGAAGGCTATATACCAAACTATTAACTGTAGTTACCTCTGCATGATAGGATTATGGGCAGTTTTTCCTTGAGGAAGCTATATATTGCTTTGGTCTTCAGGAAAAAAAAAGTTTTGAGCTCTATACTGTATTGCTGGTCATTTTAATAGCTTCATCTTGTGTTTCAGATGTTAAATGCTTTGTTCTTTCTCTTCTGACATGTGTGCTATGGTTTTTTCCAGGTTACCGTAAATAACCTCTTCTAGAATCTTGCATCCACAGAGAAGATTCAGAATCTTCATACCAGTGATGAAAGTTGGATTTGTGGTTGATAGCTTCATTGCTTTAGGTTATGATACTGTTGAGGCCAATAGTAATGGCAGATAACTTTCTGCATTCTCCCTTCATCACTCTTTGAAAGAACTAGGTCTCTGCGATAGAAATAAAAAGTTCTTCTGAGAAGGGTATTGCAGTTGACATGTATTTTCTTACTGTATCTATTAGCTCTCTAGGGCTCCCAGAACAAAACACTGCAGTTTGGATGGCTTTAACAGCAAGTTTGTTTGCTCACAGTTTGGAGTCTGGGAGCCTTAGATCTAGGTGTTGCAGGCTTGGTTTCATCCAAGGCCTCCTTGACGTGTATGGGGCTGCGCTCTTGCTGCCTCTTCCCGTGGTTGTCTTTCTGTGCACAGGCCTTGTCGTCTGTGTGTGTGCTAATCTCCTTTTTGTGTAAGGACAATAGTCGTTTTGCATTACGGCCCACCCTAATGACCCAATTTTAACCTGATTACCTCTTTGAAGACCCTTCTGAGGGATGGGGGCTGGTTAGGGCTTCAGCATATGAATTTGGAGGGGGCACAGTTCAGTCCGTAACAATGTGCATCATTCATGATAAGTTTTTGTGACAAAGTAAGAGTCTGACACGACTGAGCAACTTCACTTTCATCTTTTACTTTCATGCATTGGAGAAAGAAATGGCAACCCACTCCAGTGTTCTTGCCTGGAGAATCCCAGGGACGGGGGAGCCTGGTGGGCTGCCGTCTCTGGGGTCGCACAGAGTGGACATGACTGAAGCGACTTAGCAGCAGCAGCAGCAGTGTTGATAAAGTAAATTTTATTGTGAATTATTAATGCTTATTGTAAACTATTCAGTTCAGTCGCACAGTTGTGTCCGACTCTGCGACCCCATGAATCACAGCACGCCAGGCCTCCCTGTCCATCACCAACTCCCGGAGTTCACTCAAACTCATGTCCATCGAGTCAGTGATGCCATCCAGCCATCTCATCCTCTGTCATCCCCTTCTCCTCCTGCCCCCAATCCCTCCCAGCATCAGAGTCTTTTCCAATGAGTCAACTCTTCGCATGAGGTCGTCAAAGTATTGGAGTTTCAGCTTCAGCATCAGTCCTTCCAGTGAACACCCAGGACTGATCTCCTTTAGAATGGACTTGTTGGATCTCCTTGCA
>NW_011494749.1:105116-121569 GCF_000754665.1 Bison bison bison | reverse complement strand
TCTCCAACACCACAGTTCAAAAGCATCAATTCTTCAGCGCTCAGCTTTCTTCACAGTCCAACTCTCACATCCATACATGACCACTGGAAAAACCATAGCCTTGACTGGACAGACCTTGTTGGCAAAGTAATGTCTCTGCTTTTCAATATGCTATCTAGGTTGGTCATAACTTTTCTTCCAAGGAGTAAGCGTCTTTTAATTTCATTGCTGCAATCACCATCTGCAGTGATTTTGGAGCCCCCCAAAATAAAGTCTGACACTTTCCACTGTTTCCTCATCTATTTCCCATGAAGTGATGGGACCAGATGCCATAATCTTTCTTAGTTTTCTGAATGTTGAGCTTTAAGCCAACTTTTTCACTCTCCTCTTTCACTTTCATCAAGAGGCTTTTTAGTTCCTCTTCACTTTCTTCCATAAGGGTGGTGTTATCTGCATATCTGAGGTTATTGATATTTCTCCTGGCAATCTTGATTCCAGCTTGTGCTTCTTCCAGCTCAGCATTTCTCATGATGTACTCTGCATATAAGTTAAATAAGCAGGGTGACAATATACAGCCTTGACGTACTCCTTTTCCTATTTGGAACCAGTCTGTTGTTCCATGTCCAGTTCTAACAGTTGCTTCCTGACCTGCATACAGGTTTCTCAAGAGGCAGGTCAGGTGGTCTGATATTCCCATCTCTTTCAGAATTTTCCGCCGTTTATTGTGATCCACACGGTCAAAGGCTTTGCCATCCTAAAGAACTACAGCTGTAAGTTATATAAGGGAGCATGTAGAAGATTGTAGATGTATTAGCAACAACTTTTTTTAATCACCACTGGAAAAGTAACTCAGACTCTATGACCTGTTGACAGTTGGGTTCATTTGTTTATGAAGAATAGTATCTTTTATAACTATTAGTAAAATAGCAGTTATCAAATATTTAAAGGGCCATCAAGTGAAGAGAGATGAAAAGGAACAGAATTAAGATCAGTGGGCAAGATACAAAACATTTGCCCCCTGGCACATAGAACTCCCCATAAGTGGAATGTGCAGACTTGAAAGTTGGTTAGTTCTTTGTGACTATAGTTCTGAATTTGTTGGGCCATTAAAGAGGAAATTATGTGTTATGGAGTGTGGTTATGGAGGTCGATTACTTATTTTTAGATTCTTGAAGTGTGGAGTTTTGTTATCTCTAAAAAGATAAATAATTTATCTCACACTTATATAATTAAAATAATAAAATAATTATTAGTACTTTAAAATGTAGATTAATCATCAAGAAATGCCATTGCATTAAATATCCCAAAGACTAGTCTGTTCTTTTCCTTCTCCCTCTAGTGGGCAGCTGGAGAAGGAAATGGCAACCCACTCCAGTACTCTTGCCTGGAAAATCCCACGGATGGAGGAGCCTGGTAGGCTACAGTCTATGGGGTTGAGGAGAGTTGGACACAACTGAGTGACTTCACTTTCCCTTTTCACTTTCATGCATTGGAGAAGGAAATGACACCCGACTCCGGTGTTCTTGCCTGGAGAATCGCAGGGATGGGAGAGCCTGGTGGGCTGCCATCTATGGGGTCGCATAGAGTCAGACTTCTGAAGCGACTTAGCAGCAGCAGCAGCAGCAGCAGCAGCTAGTGGGCAGAAATACTTTAAAAGCACAACATGGAAAGGTTTGTTAGTATTCAGTATGTCACAATGCATAGTCTCAGCTTTAAATAGTTAATAAATGTTAATATGTCAGAGTCATTAAAGAAAATGCTTTATTCTTTTCTAGGCATAATAGTGGATCTCTGAATGTTGAAGATGTTCTTACCAGCTTTGACAATACAGGAAATGTCTGTAAGTTATATACTTACTTTATAGAAATAATTTTAATGTTTTAAAAGTCAATTTTTAATCATTTTTTTTTCAGTGTTTATTGACTAGCATATGTATGTGGGTGTATCATAGAAACTCCTGCTGTTTTTAGCTGCATAATAAGCCTCATGTAAGATGCACCTACTAAGTGGGATAAGGCTGTGTTTATACTTTGCAGTTTTGTGTGTGTACGACCCACGTGCATTTGAATCTTGGTTCTGAAATTAATCTTGAGCAATTTATATTGTCTCCAGGGCCTCATTCTTTTTCATCTCTTAGAACTGAATATAATGTATATAAAGTGTGTAATGTACTACATTCCTCATAGTTTATACTCAGTAAATGAAATTTTTTATTATTACCTGTGGTGAGTACCTCTAAAGCGTTTAAGTTTTTTCTAATAATGAAGATAATATTATTGAGGATTATTCTGATGTGGTAAAATAAACTATTTTGATTGAACTAAGTAAGACAGAAGGAACCCTGGATTCTCTAGTACTATCCCTTTTGTTTCTTGTTTCCATTTTGACCTTTTCAATTAATCAGTCCGACAGAGGGGCTGTCTCTCCCTTCTTTGCTGTGTTTTGGGTGTGTGCATTTCCACTTCTTGCTCTCTTTCACTGGAGAATAAACCCAGAACATTTTTCCTTGCTGCTAATATACTTTAATAGAATATTTTTGTTTTATTCATTGTTATAATATTATAGAATATATTATCTTTTGATCTAAGCCTTTAATTACATCATGATGGATTTCTCCACTGAGAAAATAATTTAATCATAATGTCATACAATGACAGAAATCAAACAAGAATCTCTTTATATCATGATATTAAATAATATACCATGATAGAAGCTGTGTACTTCTTTCTGTGTGCTGCATAGGCTATTTTCCTTAAGACAGTGGATTATCAGTGAAATATGACCATTTTAAATGTAAAAATTATCTTCAAGTGCTTTTCTTCTCAAAAGAAATTTTATAACTGTAACCACTTATTGTATGAACTAAAATAACATACTCAGCAAGAAGTACTCATTTTAGATCAGCATAGAATAATGTCCAGCAATACTCAGGCAATAATCTTGTTCTTATGCCCACATAATGGCAAGCTTTTGATTGCCGAGAAAAATATTTATGTATTTTGTCACTAAGAAGTCTAAATATCCTAAAATATTTAAAATAATGTAATTTTATTTTTTGTGGACAGTGATAGGCATACCTTTTAGTTTTTATATGCTGATGCTGGCTGAGTTCTTTCCTAATATTTTTACTGGGGGTTGGGGCAAGGTCTGGGTTCGGTTCAGTTCAGTTCGGTCGCTCAGTCGTGTCCGACTCTTTGCAACCCTCCAACTCTTTGCTCCTTGGACCGCAGCACTCCAAGCCTTCCTGTCCTTCACCAACTCCTGGAGCCTACCCAAACTCATGTCCACTGAGTCGGTGATCCCATCCAACCATCTCATCTGTCATCCCCTTCTCCTCCTGCCCTTAATCTTTCCCAGCATCAGGGTCTTTTCAGATGAGTCAGCTCTTCACATCAGGTGGCCAAAGCATTGGAGTTTCAACATCAGTCCTTCCAATGAACACCCAGGACTGGTCTCCTTTAGGATGGACTGGTTGGGTCTTGGTAAGGAATGCTAGTGGTAGCTGAGACGTTCTCCTTTAGTTCTTTGATAATGTAAATATAATTAAGTCGGGCTTTGCTGTGCTTAGTTGCTCAGTTGTGTCCAACTCTTTGTGACTCTATGGACTGTAGCTTGCCAGGCTTCTCTGTCTACGGGAATTCTTCAGGCAAGAATACTGGAGTGGGTTGCCATGCCCTCCTCCAGGGCATCTTCCCAGCCCAGGGATCGAACCCAGGTCTCTAGCATTGCAGGCGGATTCTTTCCCGTCTGAACCACCAGGGAAGCAGGTCAGACTTATGCATGTGTAATTTAGGAACATCATCCTAAAATGCTATATATGAATTAAAAAATTTTTTTGTTTTTTGGCCATGCCACATGACATGCAGGATCTTGTGGAACCCACACTTTTCTGTAGCAGAAGTGCAGTCTTAACCACTGGACTGCCAGGAAGTCCTGAATATGGATTTTTGGTTTGGTAATGTGAAAATCAAGTATTGTTCCCAGTGGCTCAGTATGAAATAGGGCCACTAGCTGGCAGCATTATGTAAAAAAAAATTTTTTCCTTAAGGTCTAAGCTATTATTTTGTATATGAATAATATATATATACTTCTCAAACATTTTTTCCCATCAACTTGTCTGCACCTACCCTCCTACTCAAGTTGTTGTTGCGTTGACAAATGGAGATATTGTATGGTTAGGTTTTTTTTTTTGTTTCCACTGCTGCTCATTGTTTGGTAGAAAGACTTGAGTCTTTGGAATTAGAACCACCTAGTTTCTTGGTTCTGAAATTAATCTCAAGCCATTTTATATTATCTCCAGGAGCCTCAGTTTTTTTCATCTCTTAGAACTGGATATAATGTATTGAAGTGTATAACATACTACATCCCTCATAGCTGATACTCAGTAAATGAATCTGTTGTTACAGTGATGAGTACCTATAAAGCTTTGCAGTTTTTTTCTAATAATGAAGATAGTATTATCAAGGATTATCTTGATGTTGTAAAAGTAAAGTATTTTGATTGAACAAGGTGGGAAAATAGATCAAATTACAGAAACAGTAATTTACTAAAATGTTTTGTCATAAATATGGTCTTAAAAACCTGAATGTATAGCCTAAGTAATAATTCAGTAACTTCTAAGTAATAGAAGAGGTGATAAAAATAAAGCTTATTAAAACATGTTTTGTAGTATTTATATTACTCTTTAAGAAAAATCTATAATGATATTTCAACTTAATGTAAAATTGGTAAAGTCCTGTTAAAGTTAAGTCTTGATTATAACTTTCATATAATTTTTGTCAAGGCTTAAAGTGATCAAGTTTTGAAAAAGTGATTTTTCACTTGATGTCTCAAATATTTGATTGTACTGTAGTGGTGACATTAGGGGCTTCCCAGGTGACTCAGCGCTAAAGAATCTGCCTGCTAATGCAGGAGACAGAGGAGACATGGATTCAGTCCCTGGATTGGGAAGATTCCCTGGTAGGAAATGGTAACTGACTCCAGTATTCTTGCCTGGAACATTCCACGGACATAACAGCCTGGTGGGCTACAATCCACGGTGTCGCAGAGTTGGACACCACTGAGCAGGCACAATGACATTAGACTGAGTTTGTGACAGGAAGGCCCAGCAGAGGGTGCTACGATCACAAGTCTATCTCACAGCTCAATATAATTGGACTAAATAACTTGAATAGTAAGCCTAAGCTTTCATCACGTAAACAAGAAAAATGTATGTTTAAACATTTATCTCTGATTTATTTCTTATATATTTAATATATTCAGCAATTCACTAATAAATAGATTTTCTTAACTGATGTGTTTAGTTCATTTTTTAACTGTAAGTATCAGTTTAATTTTCATACTTCTAGCTTTAAATACAGGAATACTTTTGGTCTTGTTAATCCTTATAGAGAAATTTCTATACAGAAAAAACAGTTCCTAAACCTGCTGAAGATGAGGAAAAAACGTTTTTAATATGATACCAGGAGAGAACCAGTAGGTGGAATTATCCATTTATTCAGGAATTAGTTTCTGGGTTAACATAACTTCCTGATAATAAAAAAAAATAATTTAATTAAAGTACTTTATAGTTACCAACCCCCTGTACATGTTTATACAAAACATACATATGAGAATATATATAAAATATATTTGTGTTTACTGGAACCATTAATCTCAATTTCCAGTTAACTTCAAAAACAAGTAATGCTTTTATTCATTATAAATTTTCAAAGAGGAGAGGATCAGTCTTACTGCTTGAAGTTGTTTGTGCTCTCATCAAAAAGATTTGGAAAAATCTTTAATTCTGGAAAATAAATGAAACCTCTAGATATTTTCTTATTTGGTGATATATTAGAAAAGAAAATATTCCTTATGTTTGCCTCTATTATTTTAAATGTATGATTTGCAAAGTGTTTTATGTTTTTGAGATATCCTTTCAGTATTTGCATTCCTTTGAATGTTGTAGGGAGAAATTAAAATGAACCTCACACAGTCTTTTCTGCATAATAATTCATTGCTCTATAGGATACTACCCCAGTCTTATTTTTATATACTTATATTTGCTGTTGTGAAAAACAAATTATTTTGAAAGTCAAACTTCTTTTTTGCTTACCTCTAACTAGGGATAGATGTTCATATTTCGTCTTTGGAGTCTGGTACTTGAGAACATAACTTCTTTTTAAAGTATCAAAGCTACTTTGTGGCAAGATCGTGTCTGCTATTGATTCATTGTGCCTGGAAAGAGGATGCCATCAAGCTCCCTAGGGATAAGTATAGGATGCATCCTTCACTTCAGAGGAGGTGCTGGCTTCTTTTGTGTTTCATGTAACATGTCACGCAGATACTTTGGGTCACAAGAGAGTACTCTGTGGCAGATCTCTGGCTTCTGTTTTCTCTGCAGGCTGAGCCTCCTTTCCAGCCAGTCCCTGACCTCCAATCATCATGCCGTATCTCTTCTGAAAGCACTTTCCCTTTCTCCACCTCATCTCTTTCCTCCACTGAAATGATTTTTTTAAAAAAATGATTCTCTTCAGCCCTTAATCCAAATTTTACTGCATAGTATATAGTACGACTGTTTGCTACTCGGTGCGGGGAATATAATTGCTTCATTTGAACTCTTTGTTTTTTTTTAATCACGTTGTCCTTTTGACAGCATGGACAAATGATTAATACTTCTCATATAATTTATTGATACAGTATATACAATATAATGTGTATAAGCCATTAAAGGCTTTGGAAGTCAATGGTTACTGTATATTATTGCAATAATCTCCTGTGAATCAGGAGTCCTGGCTAGCACAACAGTGCCACTTAAATTTGAGAAATATATTGGTAACATTCCTTCTGCTATTCTTTGAAATAATTTTTTTTTCTCCTTGCTGAGCTACACAACAGGACTTTGTGATGGTTGATGTCTCCTGACATCAACCGAGAGAAATTTATAGACTTTCTACCTTGTATACTCTTACATGTGAAAATGGTGATTTTTTTTCTCCCCAACAAATCCTGGGTCTAACCTGGACTTTTAATGCACACAGCTGCAGTCTCCTGCTTCTTGGTTCTTTCTAGGAGTCTCATAGTGGGACCTGTTTTGTGATGTATCCAAAACTCATCTATTTTGGGTTAGTAATTAAGCAAATATTCTTGTTGAAATACAAAATGTTTTCAATTTCTACCTATATTTGGGAGACCAAAGTTGACTGTCTCTTAGGAAATACAATCCAAATTTTTAGTTTTTCTTTTTCATTTTTATTGTGTTATGTAGTTAAGGTCTGTAATATTGGTGGAATTATTTCAGCTTCAGGAGTGTCAGATTGGATTTAAAGTTTTTCCTCATTCAAATAAAGGCATATTGTGTTTATATCTATGTATGTAGACATATATACATTTATGTAAGTGTATGTATATATTCTTGGTAAGAGTGTGTGATTAAAAAATGAGAACTTTGGTCTTTTGTGGGTAATTGCTCTATTTTTAATGTAGTGGGGTCATGGAAGCATTCTGGAATATGAAGCTGAGGTTTTAGGTCTGCCAGTTACTTGCTGTGTGATTATAGGCAAGTTTTTAAACAGATCTTAACTGTTTACAATTGAATAAGAAACAATAACTACCTTTTAGTGTAGTAAACATAATATTAGGTAATGTGAAAATACTGTGTAAACTGTAGGTAATACTTGTATTAGTATTTTGTTGTTAATACTAATATCATGTCTCATTTATTCTAAGACCTTTTTAATATCTTTGACATTGGAAAATAACACAAAATAGGAAATATTTTTGTGTTTTAATGTTTTACGTTATTTTGTACATGAAAACATAGTGCAAAGTCACATTATGAAAAGTATAATATTACTGCAGAAATACATATGTAAGTCAGTGTTTTAGAAAAGAAACTTCAGAAAGACAAAAATACATGTGATTTATTATGTGATAAAGATGGAATTTCAGTGGGAGTGGAAAGGATGAATTCTTCAATAAATAGTATTGTCTAGGAATTTAGAAAAAAATAACAAATCAAATCACTTGCTTTATACTATGTAATTACCAAAGTTAATTTAAGATAGTTAAATATTTAATTAACAAATTCTAACACTTCTATATATTTCAGATGAATACTTTTAAGATATTGAAATAAGTAAGGCCTTTCTAAGTGTGACCCAAATCCTATGAATTTAAAAATAGATTGACTAAATAAAGATTTAAAGTCACTTTATTCAAAAAGTAGCAAAAAAGTTGAAAGAGAAATGACAAACTGGTAATTATTATTTATGACATATACGTGGACAAAGATGTATTCTCTTTATTGTGTGAAGAGTTCCCACAAAGAAATAGCAAAAGCAGGCTGTAGATCTATAAGAAAAAGACAAAGCATAGTGAAAATTAGAAAAAAGTAATTCACAAAAACAATGCCAATGCTCTATAAAGACATCAAATGATTATTTTACTAGTAAAGAAGTAATGAAATGCAATTAAAACAGTGAGAATTATCATCAAATTGGCGAAGATGAGCAACGATAAACAATAATCAGTGAATTGCAGGTACGTCTGCATTCTCATCTACCATTGGTGGGAGGGTACATTGATTCTACTTTTCTAGAGGCAGTCTGGCGATATCTTTCATAATTTTTAGTACCCATATCATCTGATTAATAATTCTTTTTCTAAGAAATAATGCAGCCAAAATGTAAAGGTGGAATGTAAAGGAATTCATTATAGTACAGTGAATAACTGGAAAAAAACAAACTTTAATTTTAGATGGCTGGTTAATTATGGATATTTCATGAAATGGAATATTTTATAGCTGTACAAGGCTTTAAAGGATATTGGGTTAAAAAATTACTACAGGGAATATGATTCTATTTCTGTGAAGTACATAGCTACTAATGAAGTAGCTATGTGGATGCATAGTTGTTGTTGTTCAGTCGCTAAGTCATGTCCAGACAAAGCGTGGTCCGCTGCAGAAGGGAATGGCAGACCACTCCAGCATTCTTGCCCTGAGAACCCCATGAGCATTATGAAAAGGTGTATGCATAGAACTGTGTCTAAATGTTCACAGTGTTTTGTTGGGGTATTGGAGTTATGGATGGTTATCACGTTCTTCTTTATACTTTTCAGCATTTGATTTTTTTTTATTGTATTAGGCTTCTATTAGGCAGTGTCATTTTTATTTTGAAAGAAGTGAATACTCTTTAATTTCCAAATTGAGTGATAATTTTGTTTTTTTTTTTGACTGAAAGCTGTGATAAAATCTCAAATTGCTTAGGACAATACTGTGGGAAAAATGAGCAATTAATTTTACTACTGAAAAAATATAAAGTAGTTTATTTTTAAACAGTGCTTTTGTCCAAGGAACTCACATCACTGTTAGATATTAATCTGTTAATTCCCCCAATACACTTGAAAGAAGTCAAAGATCAAATCATTCTAGGCCTATATTAGGTTGTGGGAGTATAAAGAAGTTAAAATTTCAGTCAATGGAAGAAAATTGAGCTTGAGCATAGGTAATTTATAAGTTCTGTTGAAAAATAAATTTTAAGGTTCAGTTAGCAGGCATAGGTAATGGTCAGCAGCCCTGAGACTATAAGGATCCCATGGAGAAGGGAAAGCTAACCACTCCAGTATTCTTGCTTGGAAAATCCCATGGAAAGAGGAGCCTGGCAGGCTATAGTCCGTTGGGTTGTAAAAGAGTCAGACACATCTGAGCAACCAACAATTGAGACTGTTGGAGGCCCCGGTGAGAGTGGGGAGCTGGTGATAGTATGCAACACTGGTCTGAATTTGGCTCATAGGCCATCTTGAGAATTGCAGTGTGTGTGTGTGTGTGTGTGTGTGTGTGTGTGTGTGTGTGTGTGTGTAGCCTTTATTAGAAAGACTTCTAGAGGGTAGTTAGAAAAGATTTCCAGGGGTAGGTTAGGTCTCTAGATGGTAGTTTTCTGAGCTATATGTTTCCAGTTGTCCGACTTTCTGGCTCCGAGTTGTCAGGGCAATTTTTTCTTTTGACACAACATTGGGTACACATGCTCCTAAGCCATAAACAGAGTCCTCTGCATTTTCTTACTATTTACCATGGAAGGAACATTTAGAAGACATCTCTTTTTAATTCACTGTAAAAATCTTTATTTGAAATAAAAAATTATGGAGTTGTAATGATTCTCCTTGATAAAAGGTGCTGCTATCATGAGGAAAGACCGAAATAAACCCTAGTATCCTTTCTAGATTCATAACATGTATTAGTACTTAACCAAGGTATTAATACCAGAAGGTAGTTTATGTCTTTGTTATAAACCTACTAGTTTTCCCCTCCTTTCTATATTTGAAGGGATGTGCTTAATTTAGATGCTTTCAAGTTTTAGCAGAGGATGTGCCAAGCAAGCCTTCCTCCTCCCAACAAATTCTGAATAGTATTGCTTTATCTTCTTTCAGATAGCTACCTTTTTTTTTGCATCCCTTACAGTGTTAGGGACATTGTGAATATTCTTCTCATTTAGTCTTCTGAACAATTTTGCAAGTGGCGAGGAAACTGATACTCAGATAAAAATTTGCTTAAAAATTAATATTTAGTAAACAGTCACACAAGAATTTATGCCTCTTCTACTATATTTGTTAAAGGTAGCATGTCTCCAAAATGACGAGCAATGAATTTTAAAAGTTCATGGTAGAAATTGAAACTAAAAGTGGTAACTTGGAGTGCAAGAAAATAACTTTGGCAAATGGAATAGAATTCTGTCCAGTGGATTGTGTCTCAGAAGAGACTGATTAAAGGTCACTGGAAAATGGGCTCTCTGGGGTTTCTGAAAGGTAGTTGACAATCTAATGGAGTGGGGATTTAGGGAGCAAGGATGGGGTGAAAGAACGCATTGTCTTTTAATAGTCTAAAACCAAATGTGGGTATTATTTCAATTTTTTTTTTCTTTTTTGAGAAGTGCTGCTTTTTGCACAATAATATGGTAGTAATATTGATTTGTGTTTTTTACATAGCCCTTTCTCTAAGGTACTCAATGTGTTTCTCAAGCTTATGGCTATAGTGATATTTATAAATTGCTTAAATAAGCATTAGCCACACAAAAAGCTCAACTGAGTATTTCTGTCTTTAGGAAAATAGTGTGGATTTTGGACAGTCTTTCCACAGAGAATAGTGGATATTTGGACATTTGTTTGGCTATATGTGTTGCCACACTCTGTGAATGCTTGATGTGAATAAAATATTTGATGATTGAATGAATTTAGTATTTGTATGTGTGTGTCTTTTTAATTTATTAAAAAAAATTTTTTTTAATGTGGACCATTTTTAAAGTCATCTGTTGAATTTGTTACAGTCTTGCTTTTCCTGTTTATATTCTGATTTTATGGCCCCAAGGCATGTGGAATCCTAGCTCCCCAGCCAGGGTTCAAACCGGTACCCCCCTTATTAGAAGGTGAAGTCCCAACCTCTGGAATGCCAGGGAAATTCCTCTCTTCTCTTTTGTGTTCTCCTTTCTCACCCTTCACTTGCTACTCCTAGCCTTGAGTCTAAGTATTCGTGTTATATCCTGGGGAGTGGGGATAGTCATAGAAGGAATTAAGAGAAGCTCCTGATCGTTCTGTCTGTGTATGTGTGTGGGAAAATGTGGATGTTTTCTGTACATTGGAGATGCTGCATGTGCTCACAGTCTGCTTGTTCTGAATCAGGTGGAGTCTTTGCTCCTGGTGGCAAATTCATGGTTTGTTGGAAGCCTTTGGTGGTGGGGGCCAGATTTCTGTGTCATTGCCATGTCATTGTCATTTCCCGGGGCTCCCATAGTTCCTACTGAAAGATGTAGTAGAACCTAGACTTCAAACTTAAGCATCATTTTTAATTGTGATAGTCAAAGAAAGGCAAATAATATTTTGATCAATCTTAGAGTTTGGTTTTACTTTAGTGTTTGACAACTTAATCAGAATTTAGTGGGGATTTGTTGTACTGCTATTATGTATGATTGAGAAATAGCATGAATTTATGTAAACCACACGGAGAAGGCGATGGCATCCCACTCCAGTACTCTTGCCTGGAAAATCCCGTGGACGGAGGAGCCTGGTAGGCTGCAGTCCATGGGGTCGCTAAGAGTCGGACACGACTGAGAGACTTCACTTTCACTTTTCACTTTCATGCATTGGAGAAGGAAATGGCAACCCACTCCAATGTTCTTGCCTGGAGGATCCCAGGGACGGGGGAGCCTGGTGGGCTGCTGTCTTGGGGTTGCACAGAGTCGGACACGACTGAAGCAACTTAGCAGCAGCAGCATGTAAACCATGACTTCTCTGCTTCTACTTGTGCCCTGGATTCCTTTAAAGGAAAAATTGTAATGATGAGAAGGGGAACATTGATTCATGTTGCCTCCTTGGATCTTTCTCTGATAAGTCCTACAGATTTGTAGTTTATATCCTACAGTTTTAGCACTGAATTTTGTATCATATTGTATTAGCTATTTGTTAATTTTTTTCTCTCCCAAGTAAAGTATAACCCCACAGATTGCAGGCACCATAGCCTTTCTGGTTCAGTCTCAAGGGGGTATTAGTCTAAAGTCCATTCAACAAAAGTATTCTCAAATAACTTGGGTATTTTACCTCTTTTGATTAAGTGACTTGAGAGCAACACAGTCTTTAGCAATTTTTCTTTTTTTTTTTTCCCCTTCTCCTGGCCTCTGCTGTTCTATATTGATACTGATTCTGCACTTCTACATACAAAACAATCAAACAAAAAACTTTAGAAAGCAGTTCTCTTGTCTCTATCATAACTCTTTCCTTTTCCTCCATCCATGGGATTTTCCAGGCAAGAGTACTGGATTGGGGTGTCATTGCTTTCTCCGCTTTTTCCAGCTACATACCTGTGTAAAACTAGATTTTCTTCATTTACTTCAACCAAAACAACACTTTCCAACAAACTGAAGGCAGAAGCAGATATGGATATTCCATTGTCTGCTATTAAGCCAAAGATTTACAAAAATATAAAACAATTAACTCTTTCTAGTATTATTTATATTAACATTCAATGAGTTTATTATTGTTTTTATATTAGTAAATATTTTAAATTTCTCTTATTTTTTAATTTCTGAATTTCTGATACAGTAAATATCAACAAATACAATCCACTGAAACAAAATCTCCTTGCTATCTTCAGTAATTTTTAGCATTGAACAGGGGTCCTGAAATCAAGACGTTTGAGAACCTAGCAAGTCTAAGTACTGTGAAAGTGCAAGAGATTTTGCTCAGTTATACCAGGCTGACTCCAGCCTCTGACACTGCCCCATCACTTAGCAAGTGTCTGTGCTATGTCACTTCAGTCGTATCTGACTCTGTGTGATGCTAGGGACTGTGGCCTGCCAGGCTCCTCTGTCCATGGGATTCTCCAGGCAAGGATACTGGAGTGGGTTGCTATGCCCTCCTCCAGAGGATCTTTCTGACCCAGGGATCGAACCCATGTCTCTTACCTCTTCTGCATTGGCAGGTAGATTCTTTACCTCTCGCGCCACCTGGGAAGCCCAAATGTCCAGTGAAGAAAAAAAAAAAAGGCTCTGCATTTTGGGCTTACCTCAATTTCCATCTGTCGAACTAGCCCACACAACTGTTAAAAGTTCTTCTGATTTCTCTTTTCCCCTCTGGATTCCCTCTGCCTGGAAAAAAACTAATCCTAAAAACATGCCCATACTTAGCAATTGCTCTCAGGAACAAACAGCTAGCTATCTCAGTTCACATGAGAAGGAATCTCTAGAATTTAAGTTTACCTCTTCTCTTTGCTTCCATAGCTCTATAGCTTTCAAAATACGATTTTTAGAATTTATCCAATTTCTGCGTAGCATCTCTAGCCTGCCGCTACTCACTGCATACTACTCAGGCCTTTTAATCCACTTGCTGCTGTTGTTTAGTCGTTATGTCTCACTCTTTGCGACCCCTGGACTTCAGCCCACCAGGCTCCTCTGTCCATGGGATTTCCCAGGCAATAATACTGCAGTGGGTTGCCATTTCCTTCTCCAGGGGATCTTCCCGACCCAGGGATCGAATCTGTGTCTCGTGCTTGGCAGGTGGGGTTCTTTACCACTGAGCTGCTACCAAATAACAATAGCCAACACTTACTAACTAGCTGCCAAACAATATTCTAAGCATTTTATATAATGCTTAGAACTCATTTAATTCTCAAGAGAACATAATAAGGTATTGTCACTAAAGTTTCACAGCTTATAACTGGTAAAGTAAGAATTCAAATCCAAGCAGTTTGGTTTCCGAATCTTTAACCTTTGCCTTATCTACCGTACATTTTTCCCTCAGGAAGTTCAGTTCAGTTGCTCAGTTGTGTCTGACTCCTTGCGACCCCATGAATCACAGCATGCCAGGCCTCCCTGTCCATCACCAACTCCTGGAGTTCACTCAAACTCATGTCCATCGAGTTGGTGATGCCATCCAGCCATCTCACCCTCTGTCATCCCCTTCTCCTCCTGCCCCTTAGTCACACTCAAATGAATCCATTCATTCTCTACAAGTGTACTTGTATTCAGTATATGTAACAGATAGGTAAATCTACGCCTCAGTTTTAGAGGATGTATAGTACAGGCCCCATGAACTAATAAAAACTGAATTTAGAACACATGCAAATTTTGATTAGCTAATGCAATAATTGAAAAAGAAAATTGAATTACTGCCAAGATTTGAAAATAGGAAGATTCACGTAACAACCTAGATTTTTAATTTCTCTTTGAGGAAAATAATGATCTAGTGGTCTGATCTCACATGGTAATCATTATCTGGAGCTGAGCAGATTCTCCATTTTCCCCCCTACCATCACACCCGTGGGTGTTTGAATTTGTAACCTCTGATACTTATTATGTATTTGGATGCACTTAAAAGCAGATTTATTGTTCTACATTTTCAGATTATTTAGTTATATATTTAAGAAGAGTCAATTCTGATTAGTCATTTTGTTTATTAAAGCTAATTAAGTAAAATGCTTATAAATTCTTTGCGGAGTCAGCTTTTTTTAATTCAACAGGTTAGTCATTCATTTTTGGAAAATCTTTTTCCCATACTATCTAAGACTGTAAGTAGCTATTGACTAATATTTATGTTGTTATATTTAATAGAAAACAAGATATATTATTTTCAATATTTTTCAATAGTCAATACCTGTAAGAAAACATATTTTTGAAGCTTAATCATTTAAGTTAAAATTATAAAATATATTCAATAATCAATACCTGTAAGAAAACATATTTTTGAAGCTTAATCATTTCAGTTAAAATTATAAAATATATTAAAAAAATGAAACTGAAAAGTAGTATAGACCCATAGGAGAAATGTGGGTATATGTATGTATATATGCATTATATGTATATGTGTGTGTATATATATATATATATAAGATATATAGTTAACTTTATCTTCATTTATGTCTCCTGTATTTATAGATTGGAAAAAGAAAGAGCAATCTCAACAATGTTTATTAAGTACCTATTATGTGCTGTCCTGCATTTTCAATTCTTAAATGATTTTTCAACTTGGACCTGCTACAAAGGAATAAAACATTCTTTCTATACACGTTGAAGAAACTACTGTGTATTAAAATCTGGATAAATATCTCACTGTCTGATGCATCTAGGTACATGGAGGATCTCTGTGAACTATGTCTTAAGTCCCCTCAGTAAATATCTTTTAAGAATAATTTAAAATAGCTACATTGCGTAATTAGTGAAGAATTCACTCTAATACCAAGTTTTAGAATATTGGCAAGAAAATGGTGTGAGTTACTCTGTGTTAAATATAAATTTAATGGCATGGATATGTTATTTCAGGACATAATTTTATTTGTATATTTTTAAGGCTTAAATATTTTCAGTTAAAATAATGTATATGTAGACCTTCTGTTTCCTGTGTGTGTCTTTATACCTGCTGTGAACCTTTCTACTTGAAACCTCCCTTCCCTGTCATCCTGCTGCTGCTGCTGCTAAGTCGCTTCAGTCGCGTCCGACTCTGTGAGACCCCATAGACGGCAGCTCACCCGGCTCTCCCATCCCTGGGATCCTCCAGGCAAGAACACTGGAGTGGGTTGCCATTTCCTTCTCCAATGCATGAAAGTGAAAAGCGAAAGCGAAGTCGCTCAGTCGTGTCTGTCCCTGTCATCCTGGGGATTCTTATTTCTCTTTTTTTGTTGGAATTCATTTCCCAAATATGGAGGCTTTTTCTTTCTTTACTCCATCATTTGGGGTGATGATAAACTTCAGTAGTAGGTCCCTGAGACAGTAGGGGGAAGTAATTTCTGAGTATCTTGTGATACTTTGTTTGGAAATAAAATAATAAAATTTGAAGGAGTTGCTCCTTCAAATTTTTACAGAAATATATTGCAGCTTCTAGTGCTCCATTCGAGAAGTCTGGTGCTACTGCTGCTAAGTCGCTTCAGTCGTGTCAGACTCTGTGCGACCCCATAGACGGCAGCCCGCCAGGCTCCGCTGTCCCTGGGATTCTCCAGGCAAGAACACTGGAGTGGGTT
>NW_011494749.1:96788-105016 GCF_000754665.1 Bison bison bison | reverse complement strand
TCCAGGCTCCGCTGTCCCTGGGATTCTCCAGGCAAGAACACTGGAGTGGGTTGCCATTTCCTTCTCCAGTGCATGAAAGTGAAAAGTGAAAGGGAAGTCGCTCAGTCGTGTCCAACTCTTAGTGACCCCATGGACTGCAGCCTAGCAGGCTCCTCCGTCCATGGGATTTTCCATGCAAGAGTACTGGAGTGGGGTGCCATTGCCTTCTCCTTCTAGAAGTCTTATGCTATTCTAATTCTTTATCTTTTTTTATGAAAATGTTAGTTCTCTCTGGAATTTGACAGAATCCTTTCTTATTTTCCCTGTTCTAAATTTTATGATATGATATCTTGGTGTGACTCGATTTTCAAACATTGTATTGGATATTTGCTGGGTACTCAGTGTAAAAAGTCATGTTTTTTAGTTCTGGAAAGTTTTCTTGAATTATTTCTTTAGTGGTTTTATCCCTTCCGTTTTCTCTGTTGTCTTGGAACTTCCATTTTTCAGATATTGGGCATCCTGGACAGGTTCTCTATCTTTTCATCTTCTGCTTTGCATATTTTTGACTTTTTCTATACTCTCAGGGTTACTTTTTAATAATAGAGGTCTTCATCAATTATCTGACTCTTTGCAACCCCATGGACTGTATCCTGGCAGGCTCCTCTGTCCATGGAATTCTCCAGGCAAGAATACTGGAATAGTCTGCCATTTCCTTGTCCAGAGGATCTTCTGGACCCAGGGACTGAACCCACATCTCTTGCATTGGCAGGCAGATTCTTTACCACTGAACCACCTGAGAAGCCCATATGCATACATATATATATATAAATATATATATTTATGTGGTGTATGTATGTACACACACATACATCAATCTCAGTATATTCTATAACAACATAAAAGCATCTAGTTAAATTTTAAAAACTTCCATTAAGTAGACCACATATGGTTCTTGTCAGTGTACACTAGAAAAATATTTCCAGTTTAAACATATTGAGATGAATCATCAAGGCTTTGCACATGTTTTAGGAATTCTCTTCTCCTCATTTCCGAATCCCTCTTTAACCCTCATGATTCAACTCAAGTGTCACCTCCTCTTTCAATTATTTTCTGACTCACCTAAGCTACACTTCATTGGTCCTTCTTATGTTTACTTGTAGGCTTAAAGAAAAGAAAAAAAGAATATACTATTAAAGCATACTACATTGTATTGTAATTCTGTCTGAATTACTCACTGAACTGTAAGCTCCTAGAGGCAGGAATGATGTTTTGTGTGTATCAATAGTGCTTGGCATAAAGTGAATTAAGTCTATAAGTGCTTTGTGGATTAGTGAACTTAATATTTAAAAAAAGGAAAAACACATTTTAAATAAATTAGGATATTAAAATAATTTACTTTAGGATTCCTTTAAATAGCCCGTATCTGTTGATGCTTTTGAACTGTGGTGTTGGAGAAGACTCTTGAGAGTCCCTTGGACCTCAAGGAGATCCAACGAGTCCATCCTAAAGGAAATCAGTCCTGAATATTCATTGGAAGGACTGATGCTGAAGCTGAAACTCCAGTACTTTGGCCACCTGATGTGAAGAGCTGACTCATTTGAAAAGACCCTGATGCTGGGAAAGATTGAGGGCAGGAGGAGAAGGGGACGACAGAGGGTGAGATGGTTGGATGGCATCACCAACTCAATGGACGTGAGTTTGGGTAGACTCTGGGAGTTGGTGATGGACAGGGAGGCCTGGTGTGCTGCGGTCCATGGGGTCACAAAGAGTTAGACACGACTGAGTGACTGAACTGAACTGAACTGTAGTGCTCTTAGAATTTCATTCTATAAATTTTCTTGAGAAACACATTTATGTCTGGTGACTCTTTTGCATATCTGTGTACATATACAGGCATTCTATATTGGTCTACTTTAGTAGGAACATTACTTATATTTAAAAAGAAAGAAATGTTATTTTGTTATACATTGGTGATTTTTGCTCTCTAAATATCTTTTTTTGGGAGAACACTAAGTGGCTATTCCTAGCTTTCTGGTCAGTGCATTGTATTTTAAGCAGCTAATTCCGAAATACATTCCAATAGCCTGTCCTATTCCTCATGAATTACTATTTCTTTACTTAAATTTCCCACTTGGACCACCAGCAATCCCTTAAGTACTTTTCCTACCAGCTAATGCTAGCTTTTAAAAATCTACTTAATGTTACTCCTTTCTTTCTCTTTGTTGCCTCTGTCACTTAATATACCTCTATGCCTGCCTGATATTGTTCATTTCAAGGTCTTTTTAGGCTTTTAGGATGATCTTTCTTCATCTCTTTCTACTGTCTTAGATGCTTTGATTCTGCTCTTTCTTGATTGCAAAGAGCTTAATACAGGGAGCAGGTGAATATTATGGGTGATTTTTAAAAGTTATGCACAATATTAAAAAGAATACAAGAGCTGGTGTTTACTGTAACTAGTGCTTCAGAAAGAATTTTTATAAACTTTTAAAGCTGTTCATAGAGATAGATCTATTAAAATGGAATTTGTTTAAATTTCAAGGATAAGGGGAAAAAGGGAATATTAAATTTGCCAATTGTTAAAGTTGAATGATGGATAAGTGGGAGTTCATTATTTTCTATTCTGTTCATTTTTGTGTATATTAAAACTTTTCCATATAAAGTGTAAAAAAATTAAACTGTCATTTTTCACTGCTTTTCACCTAGCAGTTCCACATTTTGGTATCTGTCCTCAAGTACATAAGGACACATGTGCAGGAATGTTAATTGCAGTATTATTTGGTTTAAAAAGGAAAATAACCTGGAAATAGTTCTCCGTTTTGCAGCTGAATATCTGGTTGCATATCAGGGGATGGAGAGACTGAGCAAATAAACAAACACATTTGAGGATAATGAGAGCTAAATTTTTAGTGTCAACATAGGGACTTATAAATATGGAAAGGCTGGGCTTAAACAAGCCATGTGGTGTTGAATTAGAATTGGGAGTATAAGAATTAAATTATTGCTTTGCTAATCGATAGATAGAGGGGTGTGTATGTGTGTGTGTATATTTCCCAGCTCTGTCTGGGTCTGATAGCAGTGAGTCCATCTTGCCCCAGATCTTGGTTTCTAAATATCATTTTCTGCTAAAAAGAACTAAGAATATTTAAAGAAATGGCTGAGACCAGTGCTGGGCATTTTATACCATAAAGTAAGGATGTACTCAAAATGTTTTTAACACATGCCCAAAAAACACAGAACCTGGTTTGGAGTTAAATTGACCAAGTCTTTGACAATTTGAGTATCAAAATAAATGATAAAAATAGATTGTAACCTTTTGGGTAAAGTAGGAATGCATGACCCCATACTAATGTTAGTAAATATAAAAATGAGAGAGAATAGAAAATTCTACCTATATCAGAAAGTCATTTAGGAAATCTAAAGCAGGCACTGTAAAAATCTAGAACCCTAGCACTGATGCCATTTTGGACAAGATAATTTTTTGAGGGTAGAGGGAAAGAGGAAACTGTTCTTACACTGTCGGTGATTTAGCATCATCCTCGTCCTTTGCCTACTAGGTGTTAGCATCTCTCCCCAGCCCCAGCCTGCAGTTGTAAGGAACAAAAATGTCTCCGGACATTGCCAAATGTCTCCTGGGAGGCAAAGATCATATCCGCCCTATTCTCAATTGAGAACCACTGTCTACAAGGAATGATGGAATTATAAAATTACTTTAGGGGGAAACAATTACCTTTGGTAACTATCATAGTAATAACTAATTGAGATATGTATTATCAGTGAGCATTAAAATAAATAAGTGGAAATTTGATAGGGAATAGGATATGTATTAATCTCACATATCTCTATAAAATACTAATTACTAGTTAATTGATAAATACAACATGCTTATAATGAACTTTATAGTAGGAAAACCCAGCAGATATTGCTTTAACCAAGTATTAAAAATGAGCATCACCACTGTTGGGGCAAATTCTCCTAATCTGAAGCACTGAGGGGGTACAGCATTGCTTCTACGACATTCCTGCCGAAACGTCAAGTCCTGAGGGAAATCACATAAACCCAAACTGGGGACATTTTCCAAAGTAAATGGACTGTACTCTTAAAAAATGCCAAGATCACAGAAGACACAGAGAGACCAAAGATCTGTTCCAGACTGAAGGAGGCAAATGAGGCATGATAACTAAATGTTAACATGCGATCGTGAACTAGATTCTGGCATGAACTGGATTCTGGACCCACAAAGGACATAACAGGGATGCTCAAAGAAATTTGAATGGGGTTTGTGGATTAGATGGTAATGTATCAGTGTTTACTTTCTGATTTTGATGGTTGACTTGTGGTTGTGTAGAAGAGTGTCTTTTATTTGTTAAACATATTACACTTACTTCTTTAAGAATTTTCAGTTTCTGTTCTCTGTGGGTTTTTTCTCAGTTTGTGTGGGTGGCTCCATTTCATGGACTCAGTCATCACCTTCTGAGTGAGGCCAGCCCTATAACTGCCCTGTCTAAAGCACCTGCTCTTTCCAAATCTGTATCACTTTATACTGTTTATTTTATTCATAGCATTCACTGTTAGCTCTGATTACCTTCTTCTTTAATATTTGAGTCCGTCTCTGGAGTAGAAGCTCATGAGAACAGAGGCCTCCTCTGTGCCGCATCCTCAGTCTAAAACAGTGCCTGATACTTAGTGGAAGTGCAGTGTCCATTTGTTGAATCAGTGACTGCACCTATGAAATCTGACCTTTGTTAGCTGATTATTCATGTAGCCAATTTGGATACTTTTCGATGGGCCAGTTGGCACTTTCTAATGTTGTAGAAGTTTGTGTCTAATGAGAAAAAGAGATAAAGTGGTTTGCATTGGGGTATGGGAATGGAAGGGGAGAGACAAAGGGAAGGATTAAGAGAGAAAAAAGAGTACAATTGCTTGATATAACTTAAAGTAGCTCATGTATATTACTTCGGTATGCATGAAGGTTTGGACTGAATAGAACTTTTTTAGGGCATGTTTTGTTCAACCATTGAACTAAGACCTAATGAGTTGTTGACATCTAGTTTATTCTACTTCCTGTGCTAGCCAGACTTACTTTAAGGCTGTAAATAAGCTTTATTTTTTTTTAAGGAAGCAGCAGCTAAACATTGGCTAAACAAGAGGATAGAAATAGGTAATGTTGACTAATTCTGATTTTAAGTTCATATGCATTTTGGTCTTAAGGAATACATGGTTTTTTTTTTTTCCTATCAATTGATTCCTAAATAATCATCCAAAATTGTTTCTGATCTTGCAGCAACCTTAGACCATTGCAAATTGAGGCCAAAAAGTGGCAGATAAGCTACAAAATTATTGCCATATTAATTGACCAAGAACATGATCTTGTTGCCTTTCAGATAGGTATACTTAAGGTAGAATTATATGAACAAGGTCATCGAATGCTATCTATTACAGTAAAAAAAACTGTGAAACCTCAAAAACTTGATCAGTTATCAATTTTTTTGACTTAATTTTTTTATCTTCTTCACATTTTCATGTGCCTTCTCCTGAGCCATTAGTTGCATTTATGTTTAAAACTTGTGAGATTGCCCAGTAAAAGAGATTTCAGATATTCAAATGATAGGAACAGCATGGAATGTGATGCCTATGTAAAAATATTGCTTTAGAAAAATAGGAATGCAAATATTGAATTTTCAGTAGTGCTTGATGAACTGCCTTGTGAAGCATCTAATTTACTGAGACCGAGACCACTTTGCTTACTGCCCCATTGTTTCCTGCTTTATCTACTATCTCTTCTTTTCTAGCAGTTCTCCTAAGGATATAGTAGATGTGTAATAACTCCTTTCTTAATGAATGAGTGAGTATCTGGTTGTGTATTATGCAGGAAAAACTTTTTAATTAATTTATTTGGCAGTGTTGGGTGTTAGTTGTGGCTTGTGGGATCTTGGTTGCATCTTGCAGGATCTTTCATTGCAGTGCTTGGGTTCAGGAGTTGTGGCTTGTGGGCTTTGCTGCCCCATGCCATGTGGGATCTTGGGCTTCTCTGGAGACTCAGTGGTAAAGAAACCACCTAGAATGCAGGAGACATGGGTTTGATCCCTGGTTGGGAAGATCGCCTGGAGAAGGAAATGGCAACCCATTCCAGTATTCTTGCCTGGGAAATCCCATGGACAGAGGAGACTGGTGTGCTGCCATCCATGGGATTGCAAAGAGTTGGACAAGATTTAGCAACTAAACAATAAACCAGCAACAACAAAATGTGGGATATTAGTTCACTGACCAAGAATCTCACCTGTGTCTCCTGCATTGCAAGGTGGATTCTTAACCACTGGACCACCAGGGAAGTCCCAGAAAAAAATTTTTTAAGACATTATCTGCTCTGAAAGTGTATAATTATTAATAATACATTGTTTATATGATGTAATACATATTATCTGCTCTATGTATATAATTAATATGTTATCTATACAGTAGCATTTATGATATACAGTGTGTAGTGGATACAGGGAAGGATAAAGTCAAGATCCAGACCGTAAAGGACTGTATGTTCAGAAGGCCTGTGGATATGATCACAGTGCATTATAATTAATTTGATAAAACAGATACACTAGGTATGTTGTCAAAGCCTAGGAGAAGGCACACACCTTTTGGTAGTTGAAGGTGGATTCAGCAAAGACTTCTGAGAATGAAGTACTGAATAATCTTCAGGGGCACTTGAAATAATAAGAGAATGACATGTCACTATTATATAAATTTAAGTACAAAATTGTGTGATATTAACTTTAAAGTTCCAAGGACGGCAGTTGATACATTGAATACAACAAAAGGAGAGGGCAAAAACACAGGATTGATGCTAACACATCTGACTGTAAACCATGTTCTGCCACTTCTTGGCGGAGAAATCTTGGCCAAGTCGCTTGCATTTCTGGGGTAAATCTCATTGATTATATTGATAGACTTTTTGCATATTTCTGGATTTGATTTGCAATATTTTGTTAATGAGTTTTGCATCTACGTCCATGATATTGGCCTGTGGTTTTCTTTCTGTGCAGTGTTTTACCTGGTGTTAGCATCAGGGTAGCGATGGTCTCATGAGTTGGAAATTGATTCCCAGAATTTTTTGTTCAGTTGCTCAGTCGTGTCCGTCTCTTTGTGACCCCATGAAATGCAGCACACCAGGCTTCCCTGTTCTTCACTATCTCTTGGAGTTTATTTAAACTCATGTCCATTGAGTTGATGATACCATCCAGCCATCTCATCCTGTGTATTGAATTAGTACTATTTTTTTCCTTAAATGTTCAGTGGAATTCACCAGTGAAGTCCACTGGGCCAGAAGTTTTCTCTGTGGGAATGTTTCTAACTCCAAATTCTATATTCTAAAAACTGTTTTGTCTGATGTTAGGATAGCCTCTTTAGCTATTTCCCCCGCCTTGACTGCTTTTAAGGTTTTTTTCTTTATTACTGTTTTTCATCAGTTTAATATAATTTTCTTCAGTGTGGTGTCTTTCAAGTTTGTACTACTTGGATTTCTTGACTTTCTTGTATCTATAGATTTATAGCTTTCATCAAATTTGCAAAATTTTATGCCTTTATATCTTCAGATATTTTTCTTTAATTACATCTGTGTTAGAATGCTTGCTACTGTCATTGATGTCATCTTTCCAGTATTTTTTTATTTGTGTGCTTCATTTTTGGTATTTTATTGCCATGCTTTCAAGGTCACTGATACTTTCTTCTGTATATTTTAATCTACAGTTAATCCCATTCAGAGTATTTTTCATTTCAGATACTATATTTTTCATTTCTGGATATCCTATTTGGGAAGTTTCTAAGTCTTCTAGCTCTCTTCTCACCATGCTCATGTTTTCCTCTATCTTCTGGAACATATGGGGCATATTTACATGACCTGTTTTAACATCCTTGCCTGATAGTTCCATCATCTCTGTCATCTCTTGTTCAGCTTCTTTTGATTGGTTTTTTTTTTCCTCCTTATAATAGATTCTGTTTTTGTACTTTGCATGCTTGAAGATTTTTTTTTTTTTAATGAGATGCCAGATATTGTGTTTTATTTTGTTTGCCAAATTTTGTTATATTTCTTTAAATTGCACTGGACTTTGTTTTAACATGTAGTTAGTCAGTTAGATGGGAGAAGGCAATGGCACCCCACTCCAGTACTCTTGCCTGGAAAATCCCATGGACTGAGGAGCCTGGTAGGCTGCAGTCCACAGGGTCGCTAAGAGTTGGACATGACTGAGCGACTTCAC
>NW_011494749.1:84786-96688 GCF_000754665.1 Bison bison bison | reverse complement strand
GACTGAGGAGCCTGGTAGGCTGCAGTCCACAGGGTCGCTAAGAGTTGGACATGACTGAGCGACTTCACTTTCACTTTTCACTTTCATGCATTGGAGAAGGAAATGGCAACCCACTCCAGTGTTCTTGCCTGGAGAATCCCAGGGAAGGCGAAGCCTGTTGGGCTGCCGTCTGTGGGGTTGCACCGAGTCGGACATGACTGAAGTGACTTAGCAGCAGCAGCAGCAGCAGTCAGTTAGATATTCTTGAGGCTTGTTTTTTAGCTCTGTTAGGGTGAGATTTTTAAAAGTGAATGTTTAATGAATTATCACAAATAGACAATTTGGAAAATTGTTAAATCTCTACTTTTTTTTTTGGTCCCAAAGCACATCTTAAAACCATTTTATAATAAATAAGCAACTATTACAATGGCAGATTAGCACAATAGGAGACTTGCTTATATTGTAAAAGTTGGTAAGATGGCAATATAGAATACTTTATGTCTTTAATTCTGGTATACCTATATAGACTATTTATCGTTCAGCTGCTAAGTTGTGTCTGACTCTTTTTGACCCGATGGACTGCAGCACACTGGGCTCTCCCCTGCCCTTGACTTTCTCCCAGAGTTTTTCAGATTCATGTCCACTGAGTCAGTGATGCTATTTAACCATTTCATCCTCTGCCACCCGCTTTTCCTTTTGCCTTCCATCTTTTCCAGCATTGGGGTCTTTTCCAGTGAGTCAGCTCTTCACATCAGATGGCCAAAGTATTGGAACTTCAGCTTCAGCATCAGTCCTTCCAGTGAATATTCATGGTTGATTTCCTTTAGGACTGACTGGTTTGATCTCCCTGCTGTCCAAGTGACTTTCAAGAGTCTTTTTCTGTAGCACTGCAGTTCAAAAGCATCAGTTCTTTGGTGCTCAGCCTTCTTTATGATCCAGCTCTCACATCCAGACATGACTACTGGAAAAACCATAGTTTTAACTATACAGACCTTTGTCAGCAAAGTGATGTCTCTGTTTTTTATTACGCTGTCTAGGTTTGTCATAGCTTTCCTTCCAAGAAGCAGGTGAAGCAGGTGTCTTTTAATTTTACGGCTATGGTCACCATCCGCAGTGATTTTGGTACCCAAGAAAATAAAATCTGTCACTGTTTCCACTCTTTTTCCTTCTATTTGCCATGAAGTGATGGGACTGGATGCCATGACATTTGTTTTTTGAAAGTTGAATTTTAAGCCAGCTTTTTCATTCTCCTCTTTCACCCTCGTCATGAGGCTCTTCAGTTCCTCTTTGCTTTCTGCCATTAGAGTGGTATCTGCATTTCTGAGGTTGTTGATATTTCTCCAGGCAATCTTGATTCCAGCTTGTGATTAATACAGCCTGGCATTTCGCATGATATACTCTGCATATAAGATAAATAAATTGGGTGACAATATACACTCTTGTTGTACTCCTTTCCCATAGACTATAGAGATTTTAATAAAATAATCCATGTATAAAATCACTTGGATGTTTCAAAATTTGCCATCAGAAGTCATAGAAGTCCTATGATGGATATATAGGAAAGAACTGGGTTTGTTTATTCATTTATTTGGTCATTGGGTTAACAAGTATTTACTGTGTTATGTACTCTGTTAGACCCTAGGATACAAAGATAAATAGTATCCGATCCTTATTTTCAAATGGTTTGTAGTTTAATAGAGTAGACAAATCACTTCCTAAATTATTATGCTATGATGTTGTAATAGGCATATTAGAGAACTACTGTAGAAGAACGACAAGCTGAGAATTATATACATGTTTTTAGTAAGTCAAATCATTATGCTGTACACCTTAAGCTTATACAGTGCTGTATGTTAATTATATCTTAATGAAACTGGAATAAAAATTCTATTTATTTAACTATTTTTATTATGTTTGTTGCCAGTTGCTGTTGTCTTTTATAATTGTCATCATCCAAAGTAGTCTTCAAAAATATTTTTCCGAGTGGCAATCCAACCTCTTCAGTTTAAAGTTACTCTTTTAGCCCCACGTTCATCATTGATTGCTGACCAAAGCATAACTAATATTATTAAGAAACTTTGGCTTTGGTTACACAGCCAATGAAGACTTTACATGAACATTCTTTTAAATTGTTTTCTTCAGCAGACAGTATAGATTTGTAATCTCTGTTCTTCTGCCAGGACTCAGAGTAAAGGCATGTAATTGAGAGAGGACAGCATACAAAAGTTAGCCCCAAGAAGTGGAACTGATTGTCATGAGCATTATATTCCAGCCCGTTGAGTGAAACAACAAAAGATAACTCACAAAGCATCAACCTGTAGTTCATGTATCCCCCATAGCACCTACTGTATAGTCTATACATACAAAGGAGGAGCAGATATTTGTTGAATGAATGAGTAATCAAAATAATGGAGAGCATAACTTTGCCACAAATTGTTTTCGGACTATCAGTATTTATTTAAACTTTATGCTAAGTATGGCAATACTGAAAAAGAGAAAATTAAAGTATAAAAACTGTTGCTTTTTTTTCCCCACTCTGTAATATTCTGCATTTTAAGCTGGTTTTATATGAATTTAGCTTTGTTTGTTATTCTGTTTACTTCTGATTTCAACATTTATAGCTTATGAGCTATTTCAAGAACACAGAAAAATAAAGCGAATAAGAGAACATATATGTACCCACCATCCTGATTTAGTCGGGGTAGGCACTGAATTTTTTATAGCAGTATGTAGTTATAAGTCAGTTCTGACAGTCCTATGTTAGTAAGTTGTTTCCGCTTTCTCCAGACTGTGGTGATAGTGACACAAATGAAAGAATTACTTTGATAAGTTAATGGTTATACTTTGAGCCCTTTTCTCTGGGCATTAAATTGGTCACTTGATATTACTTGTGTGTGTGTGTGTGTGTGAATTTCTAATGTAAACAGAGCAAATTGTGTGTGTGTGTGTGTATGCATGTGTGTGAAATCTAATGAAATCACAGTTTAGAGAAGGAATTATACGTTTAAAGTCTTCAATTTTGTGAAAACAATGATTCTACGTTTCTTCAAGTGGCTGCTGTAGAATGGAAATTGAAATCCCTGGGTGGGAAGTGTGCTAGAAATCATAGTATTCCTTTTCAAAGTGTTTTGCATCCCCTTATACATACATTCAGTACTTCATTTCTAACCCCTACACGCTGAATCCTGCTGTGATTCATAATACTGTGTTATGTTTTAAATTCAAATATTGTTTTTTAAAGGGAAATTGCTACTAATATTGGCTAAGCTGCACATAATAGTTTAGTAAATGGTTGTAGGTTTGATTCGTCTCGTGTCAATTTAAATGTGAACTAATATTATTGAAATCCTTTGCAAGATATTGTTTCAGTTAACTGAATGCTTTACCAAATAATACCAATTTATGAAGTGTAGTTGAGTTCAGTGCATTTATTATTTAAAGAAAAAAGTAATAGATGCATACTTGCATAATTAAATGTTAGTGGATATTTTTTGAGTAACCCTGTGTTTAGAGAAAGAGGCAATTTAGTATCTTAACCGAACAGTTAAATAATAGATCATTGAAAAATTTCAAAAGTAATATATGACTTGGTTTGCTTTTTTTTCATTTAAATTTTTAAGAGAGCAACTTTATTAAGATATAATTTACATAAATAAAATGCACCAATTTTGATGTTTTGAAAATTTTATATATGCATGTAACTACTATCTCAGTCCAGATATAGAACATTTCTATCAGCCCAAAAAGTTCCCTTGTGCCCTTTTCTGCTGCTGCTACTGCTAAGTCGCTTTAGTCGTGTCCGAGTCTGTGCGACCCCATACATGGCAGCCCACCAGGCTCCTCCGTCCCTGGGATTCTCCAGGCAAGAACACTGGAGTGGGTTGCCATTTCTTTCTCCAACGCATGAAAGTGAAAAGTGAAAGTGAAGTCTCTCAGTCGTGTCCGACCCTCAGCAACCCCATGGACTGCAGCCTTCCAGGCTCCTCCATCCATGGGATTTTCTAGGCAAGAGTACTGGTGCCATTGCCTTCTCCTGTGCCCTTTTCTAGTAGTCTCTAATTCTCTTCTCAGGCAACCATTGATATGTTTTCTGTTGCTATAGATTAGATTAAACTCTTCTAGTTATTCATGTAAATGCATCTTATATATAATACTCTTATTTTTTTCCTCTAGCTTCTTTCATTTAGCATGTTTTTGAGATCCATCCATGTTGTCATTTTCATCTGTTGTCTATCCCTTTTTTAGTGTTGAGTAGTATTATATGAATATACCTACAATTGGTTTAACCATTTATCTGTTGACAGATATTTGGGTTATTTCCATTTTGGGCTCTTTGCCTGGAGAATCCCAGGGATGGGGGAGCCTGGTGGCCTGCCGTCTAAGGGTTCGCACAGAGCCTGACACGACTGAAGCAACTTAGCAGCAGCAGCAGCAGCAGCTGTGAACATTCATGTACAAGGCTCTTGTATGGTCATATGTTTTCATTTCTCTGGGGTAAACGCCTAGGACTTTGAAATTTCTGAGTTGTATATAAGTGTATGTTTAACTTTGAAAGATACTACTAAACTGTTTTCCACAGTAGTTGTACTTGCAATTTCACATTGCCTCCAGAAATGTATCAGAGTTCCAGTTGCTTCATATCCTTGTCAGTAGTTAGTATTGTTAATCTTTTTAGTCATTTTAGTGGTTATATAATGTCATCTCATTGTGATTTTATGTATGTACCTGATAACTATGATGTTGAGCGTCTTTTCATATGCTTACTGGCCATATGTATATTTTCATTTGTGAAGTATATGTCAAATTTTTGGCTCATTTTAGAGTTGGGTTCTTGATGAATTGTAGGAGTTCATTACATATTCTGAATCTGAGAACTCTATCAACTATGTAGTGAGGGCATCTTCTCCCAGCTGGTGGTTAGCCTTTGCATTTTGTTAATGGTATTTTTCAAAGAGCAAAAGTTTTTAATTTTTATGAAGTCCAGTTTATTTACTTGTTTTTCTGTGGTTCCTAGTTTTTGTGCCCATCTAAAAAATCTTTGCTGTACTAAAGTTATGAAATTTTTCTCCTATGTTTTTCTTCTAAAAATTTTATTGTTTTGACTCATATCTCGGTTTATGGTCCACTTTGAGTTAATATTTACATGTCGCATGAAGTAGAGGTCAGAGTTCTTTTTGTTATTGTAGTTGCATGTGGATATTCAGTTGTTTGAGCACCATTTACTGAAAAGACTATCCTTTCTCCATTAGTTTACTATAGCATCCTTTTTGCAAATCACTGATTATATATGGATAGAACTGTTTCTAGACTTTCTATTGTTTCATTGATCTTTCATGCCAGTATCACATTGTTGTGATTATTGTGTCTTCATAGTAAGTCTGGAAATGGAGTAAGTCTTCCAACTTTGTTTTGGTTTCTCAATATTGTTTTGGCTCTTCTGGATTTCTGCTTTTCCATATAAATATTAGAATCACCCTACCAATTTCTATTAAGTCTACTGGAATTTTGATTGACATAGCACTGAATCTATAGATGAATTTGGGGAGAATTGACATCTTAACAATATTAAGTCATGTAATCCATGAATATGATATGGTTTTCTCTTTATGTAAGTATCCCTTAATTTTTCTCAGCAAAATCTTGTCATTTTATTTTACAGTAGTTTGTTTTTTATTTCACATCCTTTGTTAAATTTATTTCTAAATGTTGAATTTAAAAATCATATTTTAAATCACATGTTTTACATTTTAATTTCCAGATGTTTATTGCTAGAAATCAGTTTATTATTATCAGAAATATATTTTAAATATAAGTAAGGTACATTATGAAATTTTAAAGGATAAACATAGATAATTTCTGAAAATCATTAGCATAGTCTGATCATGTTAACTGTTAGCTCCTTACTTCTTTCCCTCATCATTCATTTTTAACCCTAAAATACTGAAGTTTAAACAGATCTTTACACTTAAGTGAATGTGTCATTATAAATATGAGCATTGTTTCATGTAACAGCTTTCAGTACTTTAGATTCTTTGCAAATTATCTTTGAGATCTATTTCTTTTTTTGTAAAAAATTTTTTTAAAAAGTCTTTTATTTTGTTACAATATTGTAATTGTAATTTTGTTACAATATTACAATTTGTTTCAGTATTGCTTGTGTTTTATGTTTTGGTTTTTTGGTCCTGAGGCATATGGGATCTTAGCTCCCTGCATTGGAAGATGAAGTCTTAACCACTGGACTGCCAGGGAAGTCTCTGTTTCTAAAATCTGAGTGAACATAACAATTGAGGATTGCCACTGAAGTATTTAAAATTTCATCTTGTACTAATTGGCCTTAAGAGCCTATTAGATACAGCATTTGACCAAGTACAAAATTATCTTGTTTCGTTTTGAATTTAACAGGTACTCTGAAATGTGAAATGTTATTTACAAATGTTTGATTTTAACTGATAAAATTTTAACAGAATGACTATTTAAACTATTTAGATTTAATCTTAACTGATTATTTTATTACTATAGCTCTCTGTCAACTTACTATAAGCATTTTAGCACTGCATTTTTTCCGTTAGTAAGAAGTCATCTGAACAAAAACTGCATTTAAGTAACATAGTTTGAATGGCCCTGTGTATTGAGAAAGAATATTGAATCATTTCCATGAGAGTGAAGATATTAGCACATCTGGGTAAGTTTTAGAAACAGTGTATTCAATGATTTATATTTAAATTCTGTAGAGATTATATAAATATTAATACACAGATAAAATTGATTGCATTTAGTTACCTGTTTAAAAATGGAAATACATTTATTGCTTCTCCATATAATACATTCTCACTGAAAAAAAATCCAACAATATAAAAATGTGAAAGTCCTCTTGAAATTCTATCCCATAGAGATAGCATTTGTTAGTGTCTAGTAGATTTCCTTCTAGGCTTTTTAATGCATATATAAGCATAATTTTTAAAACTTGTTGAATCATGCTGTGTATATTTCACTCTGTACTCACTTTTTTCTTCTTTCTCTAACTTAACAATAAATATTAAACATCTCACCATATCAAGCTATCAGACTTCTAGTTCATCTTTTTAATGGCTGCATGGGTTACACTGTGAACTGTTGCTTAGTTTATTATACTCTCCATTGATGGATAGTTAGATTTTCCTTGACTTTCTGATATTTTAAATAGTACTTCAGGGAATATACTTATATTAATTTTTTCTTATTTTTCTAACAAATTATCACAAACTTAGTATTTTTTAAAACAGCATAAATTTATTATTATCTTACTATTATCTATAAGTCAGAAGTCTGACATTGGTCACACTGGCCTAAAATCAAGATATATGTATCCTTTCTGGAGTCTTAGAGGCATATATGTTTCCTTGCCATTATCAGCTTCTAGAGTTTTCCCTCATTTTTTGACTTGTAGCTGCCTTCCTCCATCTTCAAGATGGGGAATCAGGAAATCACCATTGGAACTGTTGAGTTCAAGAATATATACTTGAGATCCAGAGATCAAAAAGCTGCCATTGTAGCTTCCTCTTTCACCCATGAAGTTGATGGCTGGATACTGGCATGCTTTTGATGAGGAATTCAACATGTCTGCCATTGTGTTTTCAATAGCAATAGCTAGCCAAAGTATTGTCTTATGTCCACATTTCAAATTGCATGCAAGTTTTAAGTGGTGCAGCCTATTTCACATCCAGAACCTTAGCTACAATAGAATCTGGAAAAACAGTTTTCTTGTTTCTATAATACAAGAAGTCAATCCAGAAGGAGGTTGGAATGTATGCATACTATTCCTTTTTCGCTTTATCTTGCACAGTAGATATCTAGCCATGTGCTGAAAGATTGCTGCTGATGTGTGTGTGCTGCATGGAGGTTGACCAGGAGCTGGGAAAGTGAGTCCTTCTGTGTGAATCAGCGTTCTTAGTTTCAAATATC
This sequence comes from Bison bison bison, assembly GCF_000754665.1. Classification (NCBI taxonomy): domain Eukaryota; kingdom Metazoa; phylum Chordata; class Mammalia; order Artiodactyla; family Bovidae; genus Bison; species Bison bison. Next base: position 88,768 of record NW_011494749.1, on the reverse strand, counting down.
AGAACCCACACTAGTTGGTTTCACTGAAATGAAATTTATTAAAGCATTGAGGAACTCCAGGAATCCTAGAACAGCCAGAAAGTGAGACTTGGAGGAAATATATCAAGTAAAGTGTCCACATCCCATCAGGAAGCTGCTTTAGTGAAGACATCATTGATGCCACCACTTGTCACTGAATCCATAGACTGTTCAGTCCCATGAGATACTGCCTCTTCACTTTGCTCACTAATAAATGAAGTCATGTGCGAGAGTGTTTGATTGGCTGAGCCTGCTCATATTATTAGCAGGGTGAGATGCGAAAGTGAGTTCTGACTTTTACTCTAGAGAGGAGAAAAGCAGAAAAATTTTCCATCCATCTTAAAAGGCTGTTAGGAAGATGCTGAGTATCCACAGACATGAAGATGTCCACTATAGTGAGCAATGAATCGAAGACAAACAAGCAATATTTTATAAACAATGATGTAGTTTTATGTCATACGTAAATTCCTTTCTGTGAACTCCTAACTTTTAGTAGATTTGGTTTAAACAGTCCAGCTTGTCTCAGCTGAGTAATTGTAGGACTGTTTTAAGATGTTTTTAGGCTTTAGGAATTTTTATTTTTGGAGGCAAACTGTATCAAGCTCATTAATCCACGGCCCATGTTAATACAACTTAAGTGCAATAGCATGTGTTAAATTGAAGTTTACTACTGCCTTTATTTTGTAGACATTTTTCTGGACTTTGTTAATTTTGATCTTACAGTTTCTGTTTTGTATGTTCGCATGTAGATTTTTAGATTTCAGGTGTTTTCATAAGTCTTTGGAAATCACATAGGCTTTAAGCAGTATGTCGTTAGTACCCAGAGCATCAAACAGCCTTAAAGCTCTGTGTGGAATCCATTGTCCAAGCTTGGACCAAAGGTTAAATTGGTAACTTCCCCCAGCAAGACAGCATGTAGTAACAGTGGTAATAAATGATAAGATCCTTAAGGGGAAAGGGAGAGACTAAAGTCAGGCTGTTTGATGCCTGAATGTGTACAGTATAATAAAAGGGACATACAGCTAGTTGCTTTTCTCATGGCTTAGAAGATATAACTCTGTTTTATGAGAACTGTAAAATTAACATATAAGAAAGGGTAGATACGTAAAATAATGTGTCGCAAATTCAAACCAAGCCAATACAGGTATTTCTAAACAGATAGTAAGAGATAAAAAAAAAATTCTGTCTACTTTGCAATCCTTTTTAGCAGGGATCTATTCAAAATTAACAAATCATTCCTTTGATCAGCCTTGTTAGTCCATATGACAGTTTAATTAGAACTTATTTTTCTGTGTCTTACTGATGCTGAAAAATCTCAGTACTTTTGTGAATGGGGAAGTCTACCAGTTTCAGTTTATATTTTAGTTGTCTTACAAATCTATAAGCAGTTGTATACATTTTATGAGGTTCAGGTTCAGTTCAGTTCAGTTGCTCAGTCGTGTCCGACTCTTTGCGACTCCATGAACCGCAGCACACCAGGCCTCCCTGTCCATCACCAACTCCCGGAGTCCACCCAAACCCATGTCCATTGAGTTGGTGATGCCATCCAACCATCTCACCCTCTGTCGTCCCCTTCTCCTGCCCTCAATCTTTCCCAGCATCAGAGTCTTTTCAAATGAGTCAGCTCTTCGCATCAGGTGGCCAAAGTATTGGAGTTTCAGCTTCAGCATCAGTCCTTCCAGTGAATACCCAGGACTGATCTCCTTTAGGATGGACTGGTTGGATCTTGCAGTCCAAGGGACTCTGAGGTCCAGGAAATAGCCTTAAAAATGTTTTTTATTTGTTGTTTGTGGTAATCATTTTTTAAAGTGCAAAGACTGTCACAATGATCAGACAATAGATAATGTGGTACCATCATTCCCTCTTTTTAGTATTTAGAGTTTTAGCTATCTGAGAAATATTCATACAACATCACTTAGCACTGAAGCTTAGATGAATACTCAGGAGAGAAAATTACACAATTATTTTAGGTAATTATATATAAAGATGTATTAATTATAAAAATCTAACATGAGTTTAGTAATGATAGGATATAGCTTAAATCTCTGGCTTCTATTTAAAACATTTCCAAGAATCACATCCAGGTATAAGAAATAAAAAGGTGACATGTTCATCTGTGTATAATTTGCATAATTCTGCATAAGTTACACAGTCAAGTCTCAGGCTGTTTGCTAATTAATCTTTGTTGTTGCTTTCATGAGTTTTTTTTTTTTTTCTTTCTTTACTATTTAATGAATGCAACAACAAATATTTAGGACTCAACCAACACTTTCCCCCTAGTTGTGAGAGAGGGAATTACATATGCAAAGAGAAAGAATATACAAAATCTTGGTATAGTGAGGTGCATCTGAGGCATGATTGAGATTATTAGTAGACCCTTGAAAGTAGTATGGAGAATTTGGAGCTAAAAGCATTTATTAACATTTTAAAAAATATTAGTTTGATAGAGTATGCCCAGGCTTATTATCCAGGACAGAGTATCATCTATTTTTTAGCCTGCATTCTGCTGGTAGAAACTTACCTGTTTTTTTTACCCACGTTGGGTACAGTTTTTTTGTGTGTGTGAAAATTAAGGGATTAACTGTCACCTCATTATCATTGTTAATCACTTCCAGAGCTCTTTGCTGTTATCCATCACAGTGGTCAGGAGGATCACAAAGAAAGTGGTACATCTTTATTCACAGAGAAAGTTGATTATTGGCTGCTACCTATATCTGCTATGTATTTCCTTTGAACATTTGTGGAATAGTAATGGTTAGAATTAAATTCCTATAAGTGATTCTTAATATTGTGTGTAAAGGGGAAGATAGAGCAATATTGAATGCCAAATAAATAAGGCCATAGAAAATAAAACACAAACCACTAAGATAGTACTAGTATTTCCTCCTGAACTGTTTTTCTCCTGTTCACATAGTTCTTTTAAGCAGTTTTCTTCAAAGTTTTGAAGAAAAGGCTTTTTCCTGTTTAAAAATTAAGAAATTTTTAGCAATGTGAAGAAATTTTATTTATATTTTTTCACTCTTGATTAACCCATTTATTTCATATTGATAATTACATATATTGTGAAATGATTGCCAGTATGTTTAATGAACATCCATCATCTCACATAGTTATAAATTTTTTTACTTTATGGTGAAAATTCTTAAGATTTACTCTCAGCAACTTTCATATATATGAAACAGTGTTATTAGCTATAGTTATCATGTATGTTACATCCCCAGAACTTATTTTTCTTAAAACTGGAAGTTTGTACCTTTTGACCATCTTTGCCAAATTTACCCATCCTCTGCTTCTTCTCTTGTGGCAATTACAAATCTGATTCTATTTGTTTTTTTAAGATTCCACACATAAAATCATTTGTTTTTTTGTATTTGTTTCTGTCTGTCTGACTTATTGGAGAAGGCAGTGGCACCCCACTCCAATACTCTTGCCTGGAAAATCCCATGGACGGAGGAGCCTGGTAGGCTGCAGACCATGGGGTCGCGAAGAGTCGGACACGACTGAGTGACTTCACTTTCACTTTTCCCTTTCATGCATTGGAGAAGGAAATGGCAACCCACTCCAGTGTTCTTGCCTGGAGAATCCCAGGGATGGGGGAGCCTGGTGGGCCGCCGTCTCTGGGGTCGCACAGAGTCGGACACGACTGAAGCAACTTAGCAGCAGCAGCAGCAGCAGTCTGACTTATTTCACTTAGTATAATACCCTCAAAGTCTGTCCGTGTTGTTACAAATGGCACTATTTCCTTGTTTTTTTATGACGGAATAGTTTTCCATTGTATATAGAAACCACATTTTTTTTATTCATTTGTCCATTAGTCGCCACTTAGGTTGTCTGTGTCTTCAGTTCAGTTCAGTTCAGTCGCTCAGTTGTGTCCGACTCTTTGCGATCCCATGAATCGCAGCACGCCAGGCCTCCCTGTCCATCACCAACTCCCGGAGTTCACTCAGACTCACGTCCATGGAGG
>NW_011494749.1:69300-84598 GCF_000754665.1 Bison bison bison | reverse complement strand
TCTAGGTTGGTCATAACTTTTCTTCCAAGAAGTAAGTGTCTTTTAATTTCATGGCTGCAGTCACCATCTGCAGCGATTTTGGAGCCCCCCAAAATAAAGTCTGACACTGTTTCCACTGTTTCCCCATCTATTTCCCATGAAGTGATGGGACCAGATGCCATGATCTTTTTCTGAATGTTGAGTTTTAAGCCAACTTTTTCACTCTCCTCTTTCACCTTCATCAAGAGGCTTTTTAGTTCCTCTTCACTTTCTGCCATAAAGGTGGTGTCATCTGCATATCTGAGGTTATTGATATTTCTCCTGGCAATCTTGATTCCAGCTTGTGCTTCTTCCAGCCCACCGTTTCTCATGATGTACTCTGCATATCAGTTAAATAAGCAGGGTGACAATGTACAGCCTTGCAGGGTGACAATGTACAGCCTTGACGTACTCCTTTTCCTAATTGGAACCAGTCTGTTGTTCCATGTCCAGTTCTAACTGTTGCTTCCTGACCTGCATACAGATTTCTCAAGAGGCAGGTCAGGTGGTCTGGTATTCCCATCTCTTTCAGAATAGAGTATCATAAATAATCCTGCAATGAACATGGGGGTACAGACACTTCCTTTCCTTTGGATATATTCCTGGAAGTAGAATGCTGGATCATATTGTTGTTCTATTTTTAACTTTTCAAAGAACCTCCATACTTTTTTCCATAGTGGCTATAGCATTTACATTCCCATCACCAGTGCATTGGGGCTCTTTTTTCCACATTTCTCACCAGCATTTGTTATCTCTTATCTTTTTGATAACAATCATCCTAACAGGTTATGAGGTGATATCTTATTATGGTTTTGATATGCATTTCCAAAATGGTGAATGATGTTGAGCAACTTTTCATGTACCTGTTGTCTTTTTGAATATCTCCTTTGGAGGAATGTCAATTTGCCTACTTTAAATTGGAATATTTATATTTTTGCTGCTGAGCTGTAAGAGTTCCTTATTTATTTGGAGTATTAATCCCTTATCAGATGTGTGGTTGGCAGATACTTTCGCTGGTTTTATAAGTTGCCTTTTTATTTTACCATTTTCTTTACTGTATAGAAACTTTTTAGTTTGATGTAGTCCCAGATAGTTATTTTTGATTTTGTTGCTTTTCCTTTAGATGCCATTTCCAAAAGGTCATTGCTAAGACCCATGTCAAGAAGTCTTTTCCCTGTGTTTTAGGAGTTTCATGGTTTCTGGTCTTATGTTTAAATCTTTAATCCATTTTGAGTAATTTTTGTGTAAGATAGGGGTCTAGTGTCATTCTTTCACATGTGAATAGATTTACGTGTTTGATAAAAACATCCATGAGCTTTTCTTTCAAAAACAAAAAAAAATTTTGTGAAAATTGATGTTGTAAAATGAAGATGCTGTCTTAGCTAAGAATGCCTTTCTAGAAATGTATAAATGCAATTATCCTGTAATAAATAAACATATCTTCAAATTTCCCCAGTAATGTATCACTGGGAAAAAAAATTAAAAGATGACATTGCTGCTCACAATAACAATACAAAGTGAAAACAGTTGCAACACAGATCCAGGATGTTAGAGATGAATGAAAAATTATCTTGCTTTTTATAATTAAAGTTTGCTAGTTTAGTATTTATTAACAGGCTTATAGACTACTGAATTACTCAGGTAAAATATTATTATCTTTGTTTCTAAAGCATTCTCTTTTTCTTCCTAAATCAAAAACAGAGAAAACTTAAAGCACATGACTCAGTTATAGTTTTTAGAACAAAAGTGGGTAAGAATGTTTTAAAGACTTAGGAATCCTTTCATCTCTCTGACTTTTCATCATTTCCATTCTGTATTTAGTTTTTGGTTGCAAAATAATAGAAACTGATGCTAACGAGTATAGAAGTAAAATTTATTGGACGTTGGGCAATTCCTAGAATCTATGAAGGAGGCTGGAAAATGGGGCTTGGGAAATGGACAGGAGACGAGGCAGGCTGGGCCCAGGAACCTCTGTCCAGGTGAATGTGTAGGACCTTTCTAAGAGGTGAGCTGCTTTGTGATGAAAGGCTATATAGGAACAGTGAATTTCCTGGGTTTTCAGCTTACAGGTGCACATTTTTTCATTAGCTCCTTTTTCAGAATCAATGCGGTGTGACGTACCCAGTGTCCTTTACACACTCAGTCTTAGTTTCTCTTTCCTGCTCATCTTTTCTATCATCAACCTGCAGTTATCATAAAAGTATCATAAATAATTTTTTAATGAATTCCTCAAGAGGCATAGTGTTTCTTCTACTGGTTGTCTTGCTTTTAATGGAATTATTTCAAGCATGAACCCAGATGTGAGAACAAGTAATCATATGTTTAGGTTCAGACTCAACCTCAAATAGCATCTCATATATCTGTTCCCCATCTCTGCCCTTCCTCTGTTTTCCTGGGCTGCAGAGATGCCATCCTGTTAAGTACTTATATGAGCATAGTTTTTGCATTGAATTGTAACTTTTAAAAGACATATCTATCTTCATCATAGACTATAAATTCTTGGAAAATGAGAACAGATTTTATTTAAATTTATTTTATGCACCTAACACTATGTTTGGGGTATAGTAAGTGTTCAATTTTAAAAATCAAAGTAACATGTACATACACTTAAAATAAAATATTTTGAAGGACTTATGATGAAAATCAACAGTGCCTTTTCCTTCTGTCTTGCTCCTGGATTGCTTCTCAGAAGTTAACCCTTTTAACTTTCCTAAAACTTTTTTTCTGGTAGTTATTTCCATATTTCTTAAAGAATATCCTTATCCTAGTACTTCTTGATTTATCAGTTTTAGACAGCTTATGTTGACCACCCTCCAGTATTCCTGAGGTATACATCTTTCACTATTTCTGGTTTTATGAATAATCAGCACATACATCATTTTAACTATGCAAGTAATATTCACTACACAGCCAAATACTATAATTATATTTTCTCATTCATTTGCACAATTTCTTTTCTATCATTATGTTCCCTTCCTTGTATAACTTTTTCTACTGCTTCTGTGCTGTATCTATTTCTCACTTCTTTTCAAGTCCTCTATCATTATGGGTTTTTAAATCAGTCCTTTTTATTTTTGCCTCCCGCTGTCTTTCTGCTCTGGTCTTGACTGGCTTTCTTTTTTAAAGCCACAACATGGCTAGCAACTATTCTTCTAGGCCGAATCTCTTGTTTTTTTTTTCACCTATGCCTTCCTTGGCATATGGTGTACTTCCTTGTTTTGTGGAAAAACATCTTCAAGTAACCTCCTAAAAAAGAGGGAATTTTTCTGAGTTCTTGTATATCTGAAGTGAAAGTGAAGTGAAAGTCGCTCAGTCATGTCCGACTCTTTGCGACCCAGTCCATGGAATTCTCTAGGCCAGAATACTGGAGTGGGCAACATTTCCCTTCTCCAGGGGTTCTTCCCAACCCAGGGATTGAACCCAGGTCTCCCGCATTGCAGGCTGATCCTTTATCAGCTGAGCCACAAGGGAAGCCCAAGAATGCTGGAGTGGGTAGCCTATCCCTTCTCCAGGGGATCTTCCTGATCCAGGAATATCTGAAGAGATAGTCTATTGTTGTACTTTATTGTTTATTTGATTGGGCATAAATTCTAGTTAGAGGATAAATGCCCTTTAGAACTTGAAGGCCTGTGTGTTGCCTTCTAGCATCCACTATGGGAAATGAAGAGTATCATTTGTAAGAAGCTTTTAGGGTTTCTTTTTGTTCTTGATCTTGGAAATTTCATAATGAAAAGCTTAGATACATATCTTTCAAAAAATGGATTCTTCTGTGCCTGGATAGGCCCTTTTAATCTGAAGACCTTTATCTTCTGAGAAGTTCTTTTGTAATATTCCCTTGATCATTTCTTCATTTTCATTTTCTCTGTATTTTGAAACTTCTGTTAATCAATGTTGGATGAACTAGATTGAGCCTTTGTTTCTTATTTTTCTTTCTGTCTTCTATGTAATCACTATAAAAATTAAAGTAATCCACAAGGGTTTATGGTGAAATTTAAATTCTTACCCTGATCCCATTTACTCTAGTTCCCTAAGGTAACCCTATATCAGTTGTGTTTTGTTTTTTTCCTCTAGAATCTTTCTAAAGGTAGTCCAGGCATATTGTGGCAGAAATTATACATGGAAATACTTGTTTTCTTCTATCTAGGTCTGCAGCTAAACCATAAATTCCCAGCTTCCTTTACAATTAGGTGCAGCCACGTGACTAAGTTCTAGCCAATAGAATGTGAGCAGAGGTGATGTGTGCCCTTTCTAGAACGCTTTTAAGCGTTTGTAATCCACCAGAGAGATGCAGTAAATAATGTGGCCCCTAGGGGATGGTAGAACCATAAATTAGAAGGATCCTGGGCCCATAAACCACCGCCTGAAGTAAGTAAGATGGAGAAAGACAAATATCATATAATATCACTTACATGTGCAATCTAAAAAAATGTGTACAAATGAATGTATCTACAAAAGAAACAGAGTTACAGATGTAGAGAACAAACTTATGGTTACTAGGGGATAAGGAGGGGAAGGGATAAATTGAGAGATTGGGATTGACATATACATACTGCTATATGTAAAATAGATAACTAATGAGGACCTACTGTATAGCACAGGGAACTCTACTCAATACTCTATAATGGCCTGTGTAGGAAAAGAATCTGAAAAAGAGTGGATATATGTATATGTATAACTGATTCACTTTTCTGTACACCTGTAACTAATACAACATTGTAAATCAACCATATTCCAATGAAAATTTTTAAACACAAAAAACCAGAATTGATGGTTCTAGAAAAAGAAAAAAGAAAGCAGCCCATTGGCCAGGAATAGAAATGAACGTCCTTGGTATTTGAGCCATTAAATATTCTTGGGCCTGATGGTGATACCATCTAACTTTACCTAATATGCACACGCAGTCATTTTTTCTTTTTCTTTTCTCCCCACCCCCTGCACCGTTTGTGAGAGTTTCTTCTCTTTATTATCTACCCTTTCTATCAAATTATTAATTTCTAACACCTCTTTCTTGCTTTATAATTTTTCTCTTTTCATACATTCAGTGCTTATATATGCAGTGTCTTCTTGAATCTCTCTGAGGCTTTCATAATTTTATTTCAATTTGTTTCCCAAATTACTTGTATTTTCTCCCAGCTCATTTTTTTGTTTGTTTCATTATTTATCTTGGTTTTTCTCTTTTCTCTTTTGGCTTTTTCTCAACTGTTGAGCCTTAGTTGTTCAGTCATGTGTAAGAATGAGATAATAGAAAGCAGTTGAGAGCTCTATGCATATTTGGGTAGAGAGCTGCTTTAGAAAGATCAGGTGGAGAACTCCCAAGGTTTGAATGGCACAGTGTTACCTCTGTGGGCTGTTCAGTTTTTTTCTGTTGAGTAGACACATGGCTGCTAGGAGATAAACTACCCTGGATATAGACTTTCAGTTAGTCTCTCTAGTTTTAGCTCTGATCTTACTTCTCTTATATAATATCTGGTACATCAAAGCCTGAAAACTCTAGGATTCTGATGGTACATCGTCTCCCTTCTCCATTTTTGGGTTCCTCTGCCTTGTTTTGCTAATTGCCATCCTTCCATCTGCTTTCCGTCTTCCATAGGGACATGATAGAGATTGTCTTTTCATCTATTATATAACCTCCTATTTCTCTATGCTGTTTTGGGTTTGTAGTTTTTAACTCATCTATTACCATTTTCGTTGGAACCTCTAGAGGAAGAGGAGATAAATGTGCGCTTTTAGTGTTCCATATTCTGCTGCTTGATGTTCCTGCATGTGTGAGCCTTGCATCTTGTTGTGTGAGCAGCCCGCTCCACCTAGAAAGCCGAGAGCAGATGGGGGCAAAACAAAACCTGTAGAGTTTTGGTTTTTAAAATATACCATCAGATCAGATCAGTTGCTCAGTTGTGTCCGACTCTTTGCGACCCCATGAATCGCAGCACGCCAGGCCTCCCTGTCCATCACCAACTCCCGGAGTTCACTCAGACTTACGTCCATCGAGTCAGTGATGCCATCCAGCCATCTCATCCTTTGTCGTCCCCTTCTCCTCCTGCCCCCAATCCCTCCCAGCATCAGGGTCTTTTCCAATGAATCAACTCTTTGCATGAGGTGGCCAAAGTACTGGAGTTTCAGCTTTAGCATCATTCCTTCCAAAGAAATCCCAGGGCTGATCTCCTTCAGAATGGACTGGTTGGATCTCCTTGCAGTCCAAGGGACTCTCAAGAGTCTTCTCCAATACCACAGTTCAAAAGCATCAATTCTTTGGTGCTCAGCTTTCTTCACAGTCCAACTCTCACATCCATACATGACCATAGGAAAAACCATAGCCTTGACTAGAGCATTAAACAAATCTTTTAATTTAAAAAAGTCCCTTTTTGATAAATAATAAAACCTCATACCTTCCTCTAGTATTGTTAAAAATTAGAACACATTCAGTATCACGACTCAAAATTAAGGGACAAAGTATTGCTTTGTTTTCAAATCGCACAGATTCCTTTAGGGAGTCTTTGGTTCAGAATCTGCTCCCTGCCACCATTCCATCTTGTCCTTAGAGAACTGCTAATTTAAAGGCTGCATCACATCTTATAGCTCTTGACTTAAAGAAGTAAATGTTTAATTGCATCTAATGTAAAAAATTCAGCACACATTTCAGGGGAAATTTTGAAGAATATTTCTAATCCAAAGATACAACATTATAAAAATAATGATACTTGTAGTTCAAGCTTTTAATGAATTCAGAAAAATATTGGCTCTATATATGTACACACATATGCATATATATATAATATATCTTCTATTAATTTTGCATCTTTGCTATAGAATACTTAGAGAAAAACCTGCCTTATGTACAAAGTGACTTCTTTTGGGCCTTAGTCTGCCTTAACTTAAATAGTATTTTTTTGTTTAATTTTAGTCATATGCTAGAAACAAATACTTTTAAAAATGAACATCAAAAAAGTAGTTTCCTTGAAGAATTCTTCATCTCATAGATTTTAAAGTCATAGATGTTAATCTAAAGTTAGTAAAGAAAATCATACTTGTATTTTTATAATGATTTCATTCATATTGGTTATAAAAATAAAGAATAATTAAAAATAAAAGAAAGTTATATAACTATAGTTAGTTGCCAGGTTTTTAAATGAATACAACTTCATCTTACCAAAATGTAGCAATATTTCAAATCTATCTGAGAAGAGACTAATAATCTGGCTAACTAGTATCTACTAACCATTACTATAACCATTATTATTAATCATTTTGATGGAGAATATTTACTTACATTGTGAGAAGATATCATGAGTAAAAGAAGAAAACAGTGATTGCAAATTATCTAAAGATGAGGTCATCATAGACTCTGATAGTTAATAGAGCAATCAAAAGCAATGTCATTTGACATGAACTATTTTGATTACAGAAAAGGCTATGACTCATTTTTACATTCATAGATCTACTAGAAAATTTTCAGATTTATAAGATTGACTCTTTATTCATTTTTTGTAACACAATGAATAAATGATATTACATTTTTTAAAGGGCAGAAGAGTTGTTAAATCAAAAACCATATGTATAAAATGGAGGCTCTTTTAGGAAGACTGATTTAATTTTTTCTCTGGTTCTGAGATTGAATCCATTAAGCAAAAACCTTAATGGCTTTGTTTATGACTTTAAAATAATACAAGAATCATTTTATCAAGTAATTTGTTTTACAAGAATAATTGGAAATTATGCCAATTCTAAAATATAGTTTAGAATTTTTTGAAACTAGTGTTTCAAAAAATGTTTTAGTGTTTGTATAATATAGAATTAAGTAAAGGCAAATTTAATAACTCAGCATAATTGGTAAAAGGAAAATGTACTTAGTGGAGGGGTTGCTTAACTATAAGTAAATAAATATTTGAATTTTGGTATGATTTCCTAGCAATAAGGAAAATCTAATATCAAGTGATTAAGAGTATCTAGGAAGATGTTCGGTGTGGAGGAAAATGCTAAGAATTAGTTAGTACACATTATAATCATCAAACACATTCCCAAGATCAGTTGTCTGGTGAGACTGAAGTGTACTTGTGATTCAGGGTAGTCAGATTACCAACAAGCACACCAAAATGAGACACTTAAGAGAGTTTTGGTTAATGCTGCATTCCAGCCATGTATGACGAGGAAGCAAATGAATAACACTTTGGTAGAAGAACATTGCCTACAAAATATTAACAGCTGGCTTCAGATATAAATCAACATGGAGCTCAAGATGCAATCAACAGCCTCTGCAAGATATACTAGATTCATAGTACAATGAATATATAATCAAAACCAGACTATATATTTTCCTTTTTGATAAAAATGTTCAAGGGTTTGCAAACTTGGCTAATTCTCTTAGTAAACACAGTCCAAGATTTTTCTAGAATTTATGTGCGTGTGTGTGTATCCAATTTTCTCAGGCTTTATACCAGCTCAGATGTATGGAGTCACATTTTAATAACTCAAATTCCACTGACTCTTAGAACTATTGCTGTTGCAGGACCTCAGCAGTGTGTCCCTGAAGTATTCTTGAGAGTCCCCGAGAATATCACAAATGCTCACACGTGAGACGTCTTGCACCTGGTATTCCTATGCCTGTCCACTCCTCAGCAGTTTGCTGGATGTATGCTGTGATAGTACAGAACGTGGAGTGATTAGTGGTGAAGCAAGGGAGCAGTGCATTTCTCCCCTTTATCGATCGCCTTTGTTAAAAGTGTTCCCCAAAAGTGCTGCTTCTGTCTCTCTCATACAGAATCTTCAGTGATATACTTCTTTCAGTTTTTTTTTTTTTAACGGGTTCTATGGAGGATGCTCAAAAATTAAAGTCATTTTTCCTGTCCAGCAACTCTTCAGAGTAATATCAGTGTGCCCAGTTTCCTCCTTCACACTACATTTTGTGTTTATCTACTTACTTTTAGGACAAATTTCTTCTTAGAAGGTTCTCAGCAACTTCCACACCCCAGGTCTCACCATACACTTTGTTGACTTCATCTCATTAATGGCAGACTACTGACAGACCTTGTATTCTCCCCTAGGTAGCTCCTCAGCTACCACAGAGACGAGGTTCTAAATAATCAGGTGCCAGCCTCCTGCTTTTGGAATTGGATAAGGTGTAATTGCTTCCCCTTCCCCAGGCAGGAAAATTCTGTTAGCTCACAAAATGGCTAAGCCAGTCCTGTGCGTACTTTCCCTCTTAAGGTGGATTTTGATTTTATGCAGCATTGGCTCTTGTTTTACTGTTTTGTTACTTGTATATATTAGGTTTTTGACCCCTTAAAAAAGCTTTAATGACTTTGTCTTGTGTAAGGGAGCCAGAAATTTGGAGGATCCAACTCCAGAGGCAAACTTGTCATGACTGCATGAGTTTGTAAATCTGTCGCAGACTTTCAGGGATGTCAAAGCAAGGGCGGCAGGCATTTGTCCCTGTGCAGCGTGCTCTGCCTGCTGGAGTGACTCTCTAAATCTGGCCACTGATGGAGCAGGAGGTCATTTTGCCTTTTCCTGTCTTTTCTCCATCCACCGGGGACTTAAAGAATGCTTTGTCTACAGAAGGGATTTGAAAGATGGGTTGTGAGAATCCTTGTTTCAGCCTTCTTGAACTTAAGTCAAAGAGGCTCTAACTCTTCTTTGAGGCCTGCCACCCCAAACAGGTCTCATCAGATGGGTTCACCTGACCAGTCCAGAAAGGTCTGAATCCCATTTAGACTCAGCTTCGCATCCCCACACTACAAGCTGTACAGCTGACTTTGAAACAATGTGGAATGTGTTAGCTTGGTAACACAGATGGTTTTATATACTTTTTTTTTTTTTAACTTTTCAATATTGTTAATTCAAACTAACATGTATCAATACAAATCATATCCCATCTATAGTTTTGGTTGGTTGTTCAATCTGAATTAGCCTTCCCCAGACCTGTATCTTTACCTCTTTTTGATTTTTATTTTATCATACTTACTTCATCTTCTTCCACAGTGAAACTACTAATGACTTAGTGGATTACCCTTACAAGGTTTGGGGGTCTTTGTTTTTAGTTTCTTTGTTTTTGCTTTTGAGAATGTAATATTTTCGTGAGACTAAGAAAGGAATGTGTAGGACAAAAGAATAAAACCTACTATAGCTAGGTTGACTTATCATGATTAAGTAGGCTCTCATTAAGTACGGTTAAATAGTTTGCGATAGATATCATGTATGGTAGGTTTGTGTGTGTATAAAATTCTCTAAATAATAAAAATAGTAAGTCACCAAGGGAGAAGTTCTCTATAGAGTGAGAGAGCATTGTTTTGAGAAGCCAGATTTGAGTAGCCAGAGTGGGCTTTCAGCTCTGAATGCTCTAGATTCTCAGTTGTAGGAGCAAGCCAACATATCCCACCTCGAACAAAGATACTCTTGGTGGAACATTCGGAATGACCTGCCTTGTGGTCTCTGATGGTACAAAAGAATCTGCCCAAACATATGATCTCCATCAGATGTATAGTTAGGGCCTGGAATCACACCTTTCATTTTCTTTTTTTCTCCTTTAGCAGCCCTGAAGAGTTTTCACCAAATTGCAAACTGGAGTCAGGTAATGTTTGTTTCTGAGCTTTCAGAGGAAGCTGTTTATTTTAGTAGGCAATTTTCATGTGTGATGGAGTGAAATGTTGAGAAGGCAGCCTCTCATCAGTGGACAAACAATGCCTAAGAATTTAGCTAATGGCCCCCCTTCAGCGCAGAGAATAGATGGCAACAATTGTACTTGCAGACTAGACCCTGAGCTACTTGTTTGGCTGCTAGGTGTTAATGCAAATTTGTTCTTCAGCTCATTCAACCCTGGGGCTCCCATCCTTTGATTTAATTAAATGTAATTGGTTACATTGCTCCTCCCAGGCCCCTGAGGTGTTTTTGTTTATTGCTTACTCTTTGCAATAAAGCTTCAATTCATGGCACAAAATGCTGGATAAATAAGAGTCCTTTTTTCTTATGTTGGATTTGCAAGGAGATTATTCCTTTCAAATAGTTTGGCTTTACTGTTAAAAGTAAATGACCAGTGAAATAAACTCATTGGGTGGCAAATGTAGCATATCCAGAAGCAAGGAATTAAGTAAGGCAAATTACATGAGATTAGGGAAAAAACATGAAGTTGTAATGTTAAATTAGTAAAAATTTGCTAACCTACTCTGAGATATCAGCACTGTAAATAAATAAGGCTTTAATATGTAAGATTACCATTGTTGTAGCATATTATTAAAGTTACTTTTAAATGCCAGCTATGAAATAGTGAAGTCATTTTGTAATCATGCTGAATTCTCTTACTCATAAATATGCAAGTGGCCTTGGGACAAAAGCGAGAATGATATTGACTTAAATTAGGTCAGCACAATTAACCTATTCCTTTTTAATGAAAGATTTTTTTCCCTTCTGCATAAGTTTATTTTTTTAACCCGAATATACTGTAAATAACATATTTTTTGATAAAGTGATTTTTTTTCCCTTTCAAGATTTCGTTTTAATTTGAGAAGTGGGGTAAATTATATTTGTAGTACTAACTTCTGAGGAAGCACTCAGAAACTTAGAAAAATTAGAATATTATCATTCATACTTCTCAATTCAGTTTTAATACCAAACTATGAATCATTTTTTTCCCCTTTTTGTCCTTGTCAGTTGGATAAAACGGCCTGGCAGGAACTGGTATTTATTATAATGTTGTCTTGTTAGTTCCTTTATTGCTTTCCTCTTTCCCTGGCCTTTATTTTTTCCCTTTTTAACTGTAGAGGTATAAGATACTGTGATACCAGTGACACTTTCATTAATGCAATAGGCTTTCTAAATCTTGCTGTGTCACCAGCCTAACTCATATCTCTTCTGATAGGAGGAAAAAAAGAGGAAAAATCCATGATAAGAGCACAGGTATTCTCAGTGCAATAGAAAGCTTCAGTTTCTCACAATAGGATTGTTTTGCAGGAAATTTTTTCTTGGATCCTCTCACATTGTATTGCTGAAAGAGTGGGGTCTTAAGCCTATCACGTTGTGCCATCAGCAAGTTAGGCCTTTCTTCCAGTGGTTGTGCCAAGTGGTTATTGTAATAAACTAGAGGACACTCCCCTGGAGTGCCGTGGTGGCAGCTCAAAGGTAAGTGTTCAGAGAAGAAATGGAGTACCGTGTTCCCATCTTGGACGTGAGCTGTTGAAGAGACGGTGGTTTATTTCAGAGTAAGTTTTAGTTAGCCTCCCTCAGCTTGGGCGTAGGCAGAAATTCCAGCTGTCGGCCTTGGTCCGAAAATCTTAGATGGAAGTACAGGCTTTGTCAGATGAGTTTAGGATAATGTAACTTCTCACCTAGTTTTCATGAAGGAGTCAAAGTTTAGAATAACTCTTGACCCACATATGGGCAAATAACCCACTTAACGTATTACCTGTTTAACATATTTAATGTAGTGGAGACTGGAGGTCTCTTTTGTAAATGGAAATGTAATGTCACAGACAGAAGGGAAGGAAATATTCCAGTGGTCTTTTAGATAAAACCAGATACTCTTTTCTTGTGCTTGAGTAATTTTCCTCCCTGTGCACTGGTAATAATAAGCCCATTGCCTGTCCCCTAACTGTGACTCTCCTGAATCCGCAGCTTTGATTGGAAACTCTCAACCCCTGACCGGCCTCAGGAGCACTGATTACAGAGGCACCCCACACACTTCCCTCGTAAACATTTGGCAGATCAGGAAGTGCTGAGAAGTGATGCCCCTGGCTCTCAGAAGAGGGTACTGGTGGGAGAAGAAATAGAACATTTTCCCTCTTGCAGCTGTCAGAGAGTGATTATGTCAAATGGGTTTTCAAGGAGCCACAAAGTAATTACAGGGTAACTTCTTGACATTATTTTCCAATGTTTGACTCAGCAGATGATGATGATTAATTGACGTGTATTATTTTATGGCTCTCTGAAACTTTGTTTGATACTTTAGGTAGAGGTCAGACTAAGTCTTCATTTAGACTAATATAGCAAATTTGCCTTAAAATTTAAGTTAATTTTCCCTCTATAATAGACTCAGATGATTTCTTCAACTATTAGTCTTCTGATGACTGTAGAGACTGTTTGGGCTACCTTTTTCATGTAGTTTTTTTTTTTTTTAAATAATCAAATCATGCGCTTTCAAAGTAGTATTTTCCTCTTTTACTTAGATGTTACTGTGGATTTCTCAGGCGATTGTGAGAATTAAATGAAAAGTGCTTAATACCTGGGACATGGTTAAATGTCAGCTATATTGAGATATGACATGGTAATCATTAAACTTCAAAAAGGTGTTTCCTTGTATGCTGTCTCACTAATGTGGTGGTCTAGGTAGCAGGGAAGGATTTGACACCTTGTTCATTTTCTAATGTAGTCATACTACATTAGAACTGGTCTACCTATTAGTTTATATTTTCTTATTAATTTTAGTTCAATTTAAAATAGTGGGGAATATTTATACAATGGACTTGAAACATATTTATGTTTCCTTTTCCAGGGCATATCTTATACATAAATGTCTATATTATTGATTTAGGTAGGCCAAAATCAGGACATTTGTGACTGGTATAATAGAAATTAAGACAGATTAATTAAAATACTAAGTAATAAGTATAGTGGAGCTTTCATTATTTTACTGTTTATAAATCTTAAATGTATTGCTTTCAAATCAAAGTTGTCATTGACATGAGAAGTGTTTAGTGATCTTCTTGGACTTTCATAAGCTGTGTACAAAAAGTGTTTCAAGCCAGAATGTTTCTTATGAAAAGAATGGAAAAGTGTGACATTCTGAGAATTCACAACCCTTTATATTGGGGCTAAATAGAAAAAAATTGTCTTAAGTTTCAATTTTGCCTTTGTTCCATATAAAAATACCTTCTATTTGCTGACCCACAAACTGTTCACCAAAAAAATAACTACTGTGTGTATGAATGTCATGTGAGTGAATGATTTGGTTATGGCGTAAATGCTAATATTTGATGAACTCTTGAGAACATTCTTGAATATAGTTATATAAGGAAGTGCTTCTGAGTAGATTTTTTTTTAACATTTTCAGATATCAAATGAATATCAAATGAATCAAATGAGTATCAGAATATTCATTCAAAAGTAATATTTTCTCCCAAATTTAAGGGAAATATCTTAGAATCAGGTATCTCGCTGTAATAGGTTTCTGCCCCGTCCTTTGCATATGAATGCATTCATTGTGTGCTGGTGTCTGTGCACCATGCGTGTGTTTGTGTTGTAAATAAATGAAGTAGGTGAGCTATTTATTAGCCATACTGCTTCTGCCTGCCAACTAGATATATCATCAACATTCCAGGTACAAAAGATGCTTAACCAGTTCAACTGAATAGTCTTCCTTTGTTTTCACAAAATGTGTTTCACAAAGAAAAGATGTTGCTCTCATGGTAACAGAAGGATGGCAGTCTAGGATTTGCAGTGCCATCTTTATTATGTGTATGCGGAATGAAAAGAAACCAAGTATTCAACTGTGGGCTGTGTGGGATTTTTTTTAAATTTTGGTGTTGGTTGTGGTCTCCATTGATAGGATATTTTAGACTTTTAAAAAACCATCTGTTTATAGGAAGCACAAGGGGTGCACCCGTCTGTTGAATTTATTATGTGAAGTGCAAATAGCAGATGGCTCAGCAATAGGTTTATCCTTCTGTAGGAATTCGTTGTTTCTAAAAGTAACAAATCTTTGTCTTTCAATATTAACACATCTTGAGACATTTGACTGGGGTTTGTTTTCCTTCTGAAATAGTGCTCTCGTTGGCAGTCTGATCTGCATTATCTCTCAACTGACTAAGCCTTGCCTGGTTGCTGTGAATCATCTACTTCCTTACTCTATTCAAGTTCCACCCTTTGACAGATTTGCTATTTTTTATTCTCTATCAGAATTATTATCAGGAAACATTAGGTGCCTAGGACTTTGCCAGATTCTGTATATATGTTTATTATCTCTATGCTTGCACCTAGCAAATTGACGTGCACTACCAAAATCAAAGTTTTAATACACAAGGACCTCTATATTACTGTGTACATAACTTGGCTTACAGTGTTTCCTTTATTTAAATTTTCTACAGTTCTTGTGTTTCCTTGAATTATTTTTTCTTTCTTGTGAAGCATGCTTTAAGATCCTTAAGAATGGTACCCTGATTCCTTTTCTTCCTATCAACTTATTTAAATATGTTGTTTTTGTTTAAGATTGTGAATAGATACCAAATGTTTATAACATAGATAAGAAATAAAGATGAACAGAAAACATACATGCATAAATTCACTACATTGAATGAGT
>NW_011494749.1:64628-69200 GCF_000754665.1 Bison bison bison | reverse complement strand
TGAATGAGTGAATTATCCAAGACAGTAAGAGGGGGCATATGTATGGATGTTGAGGGAGAAGTGGATAAATGTGTCTGACTGGGTTGGGATCAGAAAAATCTTTCATGAACATGGATGCCTTGTACAAAGCCCAGCTAGTAAAGCTGCCATGGAGAACATCCCTTTTCTTTGAACAAAATTTTAACCATGGCAGCTGGGCAGCAGGCCCTCAACTAAGTAGATGGTCCCAAGCTGGATGGCCAACATTTCAGACATTGAACAAAATGCTAGTACTTTCCATAGCATTTCATATATGCAGATAAAGTGAAGTTGCTCAGTCGTGTCCGACTCTTTGTGACCCCATGGGCAGTAGCCTGCACCAGGCTCCTTCGTCCATGGGATTTTCTAGGCAAGAGTACTGGAGTGGGTTGCCATTTCCTTCTCCAGGGAATCTTCCTGACCCCAGGGATCAAACCCAGGTCTCCCGGATTATAGACAGACGCTTTACCATCTGAGCCACCAGGGAAGTCCTATGCAGATAAGGGTTCAGTAAATGCTGTCTGTTGTTTTGTGGTGATATGATTATGTGATATGGTGATATGATCATTTTAATCCCTTCCTCTAGCTCTTGTTTCTATAAACCTTTTCTATAAACTGTTTAATGTTTTACTCTCATTCAAGGTCTTGTTCTTTCTGCCACTCTCATCCTAACATTTCCCAGAATTTTAAAGCAAAAAATATCATGGTTTAATTCCATTTGATATACCTGTATTCTTTCCATGTTTGTCTACAGGTATTCTAATTTTTTACTTTTGTAGCATGCATATTTCTAAGGCCTATACAATTGATATTTGAACCTGAATTCAACTTATTTTTTAAATTTAAAGTTCCATGTTGAATGAAGTTTTCCAGGTTTTTAAAAAATTCAGTTTTTTAAAATCTCCTGTCTTTCCTTAATTAGTATTTACTGGATACTGAATTAAGTGTATACTGAATTAAGTTTCTGTATAAAAATACATCACCTAATTCAAAGTAGCCTCAATTTTTATGTCTTGCTTAATGTACATGAAATTTGAATCTTTTTTTTTAAACTAAAATATCTATAGATATCCTTAGGCCTATAGATTTCAGCATCCTCCCCATTCTCTGTTCTCACTGTTCCCTGCACATGTCATTCCATCTTATCAGTGACAGGAACTGTGAACTGCTACTTTCTCTGTGGGGTTTATCTCATGTCCCCTAGCAGGGTTGGTGGCTGGCTTCTCTTTGTGCCCAGAGCTCTGTTTATACCTTAATTGTAAACAGTTGTCCTATTATATTGTAATTATCTGCTTACCTGCCAATCTCCTCAGCAGATGGGGTAGTAGCTTTGTCCTATTCATTTTGTCTCCCAAGTTCAATAAACACAGGTTTGTTGAATGAAAGAGGTAATTGTGTATGTGTGTGTATGTGTGTGTGTGTGTATGAGAGAGAGAGAGAGAGAGAGAGATCCATCAGAGGACATCCAGAGATGCTGTTAATTCTCCTCTAAGGATTT
The DNA here is from genome assembly GCF_000754665.1 of Bison bison bison. Classification (NCBI taxonomy): domain Eukaryota; kingdom Metazoa; phylum Chordata; class Mammalia; order Artiodactyla; family Bovidae; genus Bison; species Bison bison. The sequence goes on along the minus strand of NW_011494749.1, from coordinate 67,684 downwards.
GATGAAATTCTGCTATTTTATGAAAGCTCTCCTCCCCCTTTTAGATAAAGGTTGCTAATAGGTTTCCAACAAAAGTGTCAGAAACCTAGACTGGTAATTTACTGTTTGTGTTTGCATATATTAAACTAGGATCCGAAATGAAAAAATTGGAGTAGAATGTTAATCACAATTGAGGTCAAGTCAATTAGAAAACATAAGTAAGTTTGTTGCTATTTCCAACTTTACATAATGGCATCATGTAGTCTTTGGGGGGCCACATATATTTTGGAATATGAGCATTGTTAGTTTCTTTTGAACAACTGTACACCAGCTCATGAATTTGCATACATAAATACTACTAGTGAAAATTTGTTTATTATCTTGCATTTCAGTGCTATTTACTAACAGATTTCAAGACAATAGACAATTTTATAACCTTAGTTTTATAAAAACCACTAGTATTTTTGGTCCCTAGCAACCATTTAGTATGTAAATTAGGTATTCTCAGGCTTAATGTACTTCATTTTTATAAAACAAATACATCATTAATCTGATTAAGTTCTTAGATGGGAGTGCTGTCCTCAGATCATTGTGGATCATTTATTGTTGGGCATGCATCCAAAAAAAATTCAAGCGTGGCACTTACAGTCTAGGTTTAGGAGAATTGTTGAAACCTCCTAAATGACATTTTCCAGAAGAATAGAAAGGCACTGCTTACTTACAATTGCAAGCATTACCTAAAATTTAATGATGTTCTTACCCTTAATTGCAACTCAGTTTGATGATGATTCAGTGCCTGAAATTATGCTGTGTTTTGCTTTGATGTTAAAAAATGTGAAATAAAGGTGATCCAAGTGAATCAAAAATAGATCCTGGCTTTCCAGTAGTGACTTAATCACTATGTTTCTGAATTCAGAAGGTTGCTTGACTGTCATGGCTATTATTTGGCATGTCTTTAGCTTTTAGTCAAATTTACTACTTTTAAGAACTGAGAATGTTTAATATTAAGGTTAAAGAAAGTTCATGATGTTTTAATTTATATAGCAGAAGAACCTTTTAAAGAAAATTTACAACATAGTTTACTGAATTCTACCTTACTTCCTTTTACAAAGTTGTATATCCTCTGTTTGTAGGTAGTCTTTGTCTAATGAAGCATGATGATAATAATGGCTTTTGTTTATTGAATGGACCTCATTCATTCTCCTAGAAATCTTGTGAAGTTGTTTTGTTTATTCCCATCTTACAGATGATTAAACAGAGGCTCAGAGAGATTAAGTTAGTGCCCAAAGGCATACAGATAGCATGTGGTTAATCTGGGACTCAAACATAGTTCTTATTCCAGAGCCTCTGCCTCCTCAGATAGGCGAGAGAAAGGAAGAGAACAGATTAATATACAAAGGTCATTGGGGTTGTCGAACTTTTTCTATAAAGGGTCAGATAGTAAATGTTTTTGGGCTTCCCTGGTGACTCAGATGGTGAAGCAATGCAGGAGACCCAGGTTCAATCCCTGGGTCAGGAAGAGCCGCTGGAGAAGAGAATGGCTACCCACTCCAGTATTCTTTCCTGGAGAATTCCATGGGCAAAGGAGCCTGGTGGGCTACAATCCATGGGGTTGCAAAGGGTCCGACACAATGGAACAACGAACACTTGTACATGTTTTAGGCATTGAAGACCATACATACATGGTCTTTAGCACATATTCTTGTTTTCACTTTTTTTAAGAAACCTTAAAAAATTTAAAAGCTGTTAGAAAAAAGCAAGTGGAAGGCCAAATTTGACCTAGAGTTTTTAGTTTGCCAATCTCTAATTTAGGGCAGTGTCAGTAAGCCCTAAATATTTTCTCTGGATTATGTTAATTATAGTCAGTAAAATAATTTATAATAGTGACTTTAAAACATCAAGAAAATGGACAAGTTATGTTCTCTATACCCTATTTGAGAAGGCATGAAAACATGACATCTTAGATTTTCATTAAAGAAATCAAAATAAAGTGTTAATATTTTTAGTGATTTCTAGATATCTGGAAGACTCAACTTTTTGAAACTATTCATTTTATAACAGCAAAAACAAAAGGTTATATTGCAAGTAGATTTGACAGTTACAGAATGCATAACATATAATTTTAATTTCATCCTTGAGTGTTTAATTTTATTTAAAAAAAAATCTTACCTTGATACGTGAGTGCTTAGCATTTTGTCCCTATATTTTTGATATTGCAGATTACTGATTCCCCTTTTTTATAGTACACATCTTACTGAGGAATACTAAAGTATGGCTGAGAAAATTTTTTTCATTTCTTAAGGAAATAGCAGCTTGTATGTGTGGATACAAGGTATCCAAGATTTTTGTTGATAGTTTATATTTACCTAGATGTGAATGTTTTCTTCAACTCCTTTATTAACATTCTAGTGTTTTTTTTAATGTATTTAAATTTTTTTATTTTGTTTTGTTATTGTTATTATTTGTTACTATTATGATGATGTTGGACTGCGCTGGGTCTTGTCGCTATGTGCGGGTATCTCTAGTCCTGGAGGACAGAGGCTACTCTCTAGCTGTGGTACTTGGGTTTTTCTTTGTGGTGGCTTCTCTTGTTGTGGAGCACCAGGCTCTAGAATGTTCGGGCTTCAGTATTTGTGGTTCATGTGCCCAGCTGCCCCATGGCATGTGGGATCTTCCCAGACCAGGGATTGAACTGGTGTCTCTTGCATTCATTACAAGGCGGATTCTTAACCTTTGGACCACTAGGGAAGCCCATGTTAAAGTTTTAGCTGGCTTAAGGGACACAGCTGCTGCTAAGTCACTGCAGTCATGTCCAACTCTGTTCGACCCTATAGACGGCAGCCCATCAGGATCCCCCGTCCCTAGGATTCCCAAGGCAAGAACCCTGGGGTGGGTTGCCATTTCCTTCTCCAATGCATGAAAGTGAAAGTGAAGTCACTCAGTCGTGTCCAACTCTTAGTGACCCCATGGACTGCAGCCTACCAAGCTCCTTCGTCCATGGGATTTTCCAGGCAAGAGTACTGGAGTAGGTTGCCACTGCCTTCTCCGAAGGGACACAGACTCCAGCCCTTTTCCTA
>NW_011494749.1:55742-64528 GCF_000754665.1 Bison bison bison | reverse complement strand
AAGGGAGAAAGCGGGAGGCAGGAGGGGAGGGGTAGTTGTCCTCCTAATGGGGCATGAGGAATAGCTGGAGCCCTGGGACTTTCAAACCATGTGGCTAGTATTGTGTTTTTATTCAGCTCACTTGGGTCCATGTGTTTACATTTTTCTATTTTTCTTCAAGCCATTAGTGATATTCCTTTTGAGAAACTCAGTACATATTGTTTTGGTTGAACTAAGAAGGTAAAGAGATATTTGTATCTCTTAGCAGGCTAGAACATGCCTGCTGAATGGATGGGTGTGCTGCTAAGCCTAGGAGCCGCAGTGGCCTACCAGTCCTTTCTTTTTGGAGGGTAGTCTTCTCAAAGCTTTCCTCCCAGTGCTTAGTTAGCTGCAAGGACAAAATCAGCTCCCAAAGCCTCATAAATGACATTATAAAAGACCAAAAAAAAAAAAAAAAAGTTAAATATTATTATCTGTATTATCAAATTATAGAGCAAAGATTCTGAGTCATTGTTTAGGTAGTGAGGGTGGCTTTTGTTTGTCATACTTGCCCTTCCTTTTAAAAAAAGTAGTACGTAGTGGACCAAACACACAGTCCTGCAACAGAGGGGATATTGAATGGTTTGCTGTGTAGGTCAGTCACTAAGCCAAACCGCCAAAGTCTGACGTATGGGCAGTTTTCAGATGACATTTCCTGAGCATTTATTGTATACTAGATTCTATCCAAAATGATTTCCATTCCTTATCTCATTTAGTCTTTGCAAATTTTTCAAGAGGAAACTGAGGTTTAGAGAAGTTGAGTTACTTGTTTACAGTAACATGACTAGTAAATCACAGAGGCAGAATGTGAATATGAACAACATGACACTAAACCTATGCCCGTCTAAGGGCGTAAGAAATGTTTTATCCTTCAGTATAACAGTCTTCATTTGAAGGAATCAAGTTCTTCAGAATGGAACTGAAAAGAGGACATTGTAGCTACAAATGGAGGCTATAAAAATCTGAAACAATGTATGGGCAATCCTTGGAGCAATCTAAAGAATAAACAAATAAAAATAAAGGTCTCTGAGTTTAAAGTGGATCCTCAACTAATTAGAATTACTTATATGTATTATGATGTGACTGCCTTTAGCTTGCATGTGATGGTTTTTGTTTCATGTGAACATGAAGCAATATCATGTGAAAATTGGTAGTTTGGAAAAATGTAGGAAGATTAAGCTAAGTGAAAGATTAATTCAGCAAATATTTGTTGAGTGCATCTTATGCCAGAATCAGCCAGTCAGTTCAGTCGCTCAGTTGTGTCCGACTCTTTGCAACCCCATGGACTGCAGCATGCCAGGCTTTCCTGTCCATCACTAACTCCCAGAACTTGCTCAAACTCATGTTCATCGAGTCGGTGATGCCATTCAACCATCTCATGCTCTGTTGTCCCCTTCTCCTCCCACCTTCAATCTTTCTCAGCATCAGAGGCTTTTCCAGTGAGTCCGTTCTTCACATCAGGTGGCTAAAGTATTGGAGTTTTAGCTTTGGTATCAGTCCTTCCAATGAGTATTCAGGACTGATTTCCTTTAGGATGGACAGGTTGGATCTCTTTGTAGTCCAAGGGACTCTCAAGAGTCTTCTCCAAAACCACAGTTCAAAAGTATCAATTCTTCGGCACTCAGCTTTCTTTGTAGTCCAACTCTCACATCCATACATGACCACTGGAGAAACCATAGCCTTGACTAGATTGGACCTTTGTTGGCAAAGTAATGTCTCTGCTTTTTAATATGCTGTCTAGGTTGGTCATAGCTTTTCTTCCAAGGAGTAGGTGTCTTTTAATTTCATGGCTGCAATGACCATCTGCAGTGGTTTTGGAGGCCCCAAAAATAAAGTTTCTCCTTGTTCCCCATAAACAACATGAATAAGCTCCCTTTTAAATGTAACACTTTTCTTGTGTTTAATACTTGTTTATATTCAAGTCTCTTTAAATCCGAGATTTCTGAATACTTGAAGTTCATACCTTTTGATTTGACTTGATAGAAAACATAGAGATACTCTTTTTCTTTACATTGTGAATTTTCAGGGTTAGAAAGTTCTTTGACCTTTAAATTATGACTCATTTGCTTAAACCAGTGTTGTTGGGTGATGCAATCCAGGCTATAACCAAAATGAAGACTCCAGAGTCTTAATCCCTCAGCTTGTGTCATCAAGCTTTCAAATAGAGAAGTCTTGAGATCTAAGACTCTGTCTTTGCTTTCCCTCTGGTACGTGTGTCATAGTACTAAGCGTGTTGAGGGCTTCCCAGGTGGCTCAGAGGTAAAGCATCCGTCTGCCAATGCAGGAGACACAGGTTCGATCCCTGGGTCCGGAAGATCCCCTGGAGGAGGAAATGGCAACCCACTCCAGTATTCTTGCCTGGGAAATCCCATGGGACGGGGAGCCTGGCGAGCTACAATCTATAGGATCTTAAAGAGTTGAATACGACTGAGCAACTGAACATGTGCACACGCACCAAGCATATCATCTTGTGTATCCAACAAATACAGCTGACTAACGGTGTTAAAAAGGCAAATTATATGGTTAACTGTCTCTTGCTGTTTTTTCTCCTGTTTTTGCTTTATTTAACCTAACATAGAGTGAGTAATATAATGCCTTTTAAATTTGATGAATTGTTATGCACCTAATTCAGATTTAGGGAGTACTAGGTCTTCTTCCTTATAAATCTGTGTAAATCTGTTGATACAAATATTCTTCTTATATCAACTGGTTTTATTGTCGAAGGTGATTTGGGGACTTAGAGCTGCAAACCTTTCTTGCCTTTTAAAATCTTCCACGCCACAGTGTTCTGTGTGTTTTGATATAGGAGCTTTTAGACTTGAAATGATAGGAAGGCAAGGAAAGTATCCTCTTCAACTGGACTTGTGAGGCTTAAGCTTTGTTTTGTTTTCTTTTTCTTTCAGCACCTGTGTTGTGCAACTATACACAGGATTGATGGGGTGCAAAAGAGGCTGCCCTTTAGCACTTTAAAGAAGCTGGGCCAGTCTTCAAGTTGGCCCTTGAAAAGCAGGTATTACCCTCGCTGCTGAATGGATGTGCTGGTAGAAGCTTGGGGATAAAGAACATCAGCAGAATTGGCCTGAGTGTTCACCTTCACTTGAGACACTTCAATCTCAGAGAAAAAGGAACTGTGTAGATGGCGTGACTGAGGGAGAAGACGTGTGTGATGCAGCTCTTCCAGCTGCCTTGCAAAAGCATCAGGGGCCCTAGCAGATGGCGTATCAGAAGTCTAGTAGCTTTGGTTATAATTCCCCATAGAGCTGTGTGTATATGTGTGTGTAAATATATACATTTGGTACATATATATTTATAGCATAGCTTTATATAATGTATTTACATAGGTATCAAATATATACACATATGCACAAATATATATTAAAAAACTGTATATATTTATATAGTCCATATGTAAATACATATAGTATATACATGGACTTCCCCGGTGGTTCAGATGGTGAAGAATCCACCTGCAATGCAAGAGACCCAGGTTCAATCCCTCAGCCGGGAAGATCCCCTGGAGAAGGGAATGGCAACCCACTCCAGTAGTCTTGCCTGGGAAATCCCATGGACAGAGGAGCCTGGTGGGATACATAAATACACATTGTTTGTAAGTATATTTATTGTCTAGATGTGTTAATTTTTCTTTGATCAGTCTTGTGCTCGAGTTTTCATGACTATGGAATCCTTGTTGTCTATTCACAGGATAAACTTGAAGCCAATGATTTCCAAGTGGCAAGTGTCATCTGTTGCCTCTAAGCCCTGTTGTGTTTCTCAGTACTCCCTGAACAGGTCAAACTCTTTTGCTACAAATTGTATTGGATTGGTCAAAAAGTTTGTCCGAGTTTTCCCATAATGAACTTTTTTGGCCAACCCAATATTTCAGTATAATGTTTTCTCCATATCTCTGCCTCAAAGATTTTCCTCTCGGTTCTCTGATAGACTTTTACTCCTTTTAAAGATATGACTGAAATGTTGCCTTCTTGTTAAAGCCTTTCCAGATTCCTTCAGGCCAGTGGCTCCTTCCCTTAAGCTCCCACAGTGCTTAGTTTATTCTTCTGTTGTAACACTTGGCACATATTGTAATTATCACTCTGTATGTCACCTCTCTGTCTGGTGAGCTTCTGGAGCAGAGGTTGTTTTTATTTTCTTACCATCTAGCACAGACCTAGACTTCTCATCGGTGCTTGACTGAAAGAATAAATGAATGAATAAAACATCCCACCCCACTGTTTGAAACATGCTTCAGTTCTTCCAGCTGCCGTTTCCTTTGTGCTGCTTTTCTTTATCCTCTTCCCTGTCACACGTTCTTCTGTTCTACCTGGTAGATTTTAGAGCTTATGAAATATGTGTTTAAAGATTTAAAATATAGTGCCTTGAACTCCTTAGAGGAAAAGTCTATGAATAAATAATTAGACTCATTTCACATCAAAATCTAAAGTGTGAAAAACTGTTCGCTATCATTTGGTGCTTTATTCACTTGTATGGTAATCTAATGGCACATCCATTGTTATCACTGAACTACACTGAAATATTTTACTCTTGGGGCTTTTTCATCTGACAAAAGGAGGCTTTTTGAAAATGAAAAAGCATAGTTCCTGTCCGTGGTATGCTAAGGGGCAATTTATTAGTTTTGCAACGCATGGGTTAAAATTACCATGTTTTATAGTGAACATTACCTGAGGAAATTGCTATTAATATCACGGCAGCATGTATGTATATAGGTCCTGTCATCTTTGGGGTATGTAAATCAGGAATGTTGCTGAAGAACTACTTAGCATTTTCTTGGGGGTGAAGTGCTTAGTTTTGGAATTTAATTGTAGGTTTTACATTTAAGCTGTTCAGTATTACTCTTATAAAGGTTCTATAAATTTCTTGCTTTGTAGTTTAACAGGTTTAGTCACTACAGTTGAAAGGCATCATCCTCATAATGAAGCCAGAAAAGAATAAAGGTTGATCATGCAGGGCTGGCTGGCTGTGACATTGAACAATAGAGCTTGACTTCTTCGTGTCTGTTAAATTAGACTATGGGGTGTGCTTATCTTGCTGCAATGATATTGAATTGTAACAAGAAAATGTTATGTTGTGGAGCTCTGCAGAGGGGGTTGTGCATCTCTTTTCGCTTTGCATGTATGGGGAAAGCTTTAAAATACTAGTGAAGCTGCCTTGTGAGCCTAAAGTCTAATGGCACAGACTGGGCAGAATACTGAGGTAAAAATAAAAAATTGCAAAGGTTTTTAAGTATCCTGTAAAGTTTTATCCATTGAGGTCTTTTTTAAAAGACTGAGGGCAGCTCAGAAAGCATATGCTAGAAAAATTCGATTTTGAAGAGGTCTTTGAAGAAGACAAATAATACAGCCTGAAAGAAAAGTAAGAGGATATTATGTTACATTGGTGACAGATTTATTCTAAACTTTTTTACATGTGTATGTCATACAGTTCAACTCAGTTCTCTAAATATTAATGAAATACCTTCTGGGTTTCTAACACTGTGTTGGATACCATGAAAGTGAAAGTGAGAGTGCAGTCGCTCACTGTGTCCAGCTCTTTGCGACCCCGTGGACGGTAGCCCACCAGGCTCCTCCATCCATGGGATTCTCCAGGCAAGAATACTGGAGTGGGTTGCCATTTCTTTCTCCAGGGGATCTTCCTGACCCAGGGACCGAACCCAGGTCTCTCGCATTGCAGGCAGATGCTTTAACCTCTGACCCAGCTTCCCTGGATACCATAGGAGGTTTTGAAAAAGTGTGTGATTCAATCATACCCTGATGAATTTAGTATCTTTGAGGAGACAAAAATTAAATCGATGAAATAACTTAGAATTGTCGGATGTATGAATGACAGTATTGTAAGCTGTCAAGATCGTTTAAAATTTTGATTCTGTTATTATATGTATCATTCCCAGATGTGTCACATGAGCATTTGATAGGCATCCCTTTTATGTCATAAGTCACTGTTAAAAATATGGAAGAGTCAAGGGCAAGGTTAGGAGCAAAAAAGAGTCTCTGACACTTCCCACGCTTATTCTTTGCAAATGTTTGTTGTCGTCTCTTAAACATTGCATTATTCTCTAAACATGTTTGAAGCACCCAGTTAATAATCTGTTACAGAATTTTATCATGAATGTTAAGCTACTTTTCAAGTTTTTATATATAGTTATTTAACTCTTCAAAAAAATCACAATAGCATTTCTATAGTTCTGTTTGCTATTTCTCTCCCATTTGTCATAATTCTTTAGTGGATTCCAGAGAGGACTACAAGTAGAAGTTTTAAATTTAGTCAGCATGGTGGAATATAGATTGCTCTGTCTGTAGATTCAAACCTTCTTAAAGCAGCTCCTAGGTCCCCTATTATTTCCTTACTTATGGTAGCCTGCATTTTCTTATTTATGCTGTTTATCTTTCTCTTCCTCTCTGAAGACCGTTTTTCTTCCTAAAGAAGATTGGATTGAAGTACAAGGTGAGAATTGAAGTAGCCGTATTTGATGTCCATTTCCTCTTCCTTCTTCCTTAATAACAGAAACAGAACTCAAGTTTTGTTTTGGGCAAGAGTGCTCAGTAAAAATACTTATCTGTACACCTTTAGGGCTTGTGGGTAGCCTTTTGATAATTCTGGCCAATGAAATGTAGGGAGAAGTTGCTGGATGGAGTGTGTTACTTAGCTGGTGTGTGTGTGTGCACGTGTGCACGCTCAGTTGCTTCAGTCATGTCTGACTCTTTGCAACCCCCATCGACTGTAGCCTGCCAGGCTCCTCTGTCCACGGAATTTTCCAGGCAAGGATATTAGAGCTACTTGCCATTTCCTACTCCAGGGGACCTTCCTGACCAAGGATTAAATCTGCATCTCATGCCTCCTGCATTGGCAGGCAGATTCTTTACCATGGAGCCACCTGGGAAGCCCATTAGTTAGCTGATACTGCATAACAAATATCCCAAAGCTTAATGGTTTAAAAAACTGATAAATGTGTATTGTCGCACAATTTTGGTGGTCAGCAACTCAAGAAAGCTGATTTTACTCTCTGTGTGATTTGGCTTAGGATCTCATGAAGTTGCAGTCAAGGAATCTGTGGGCCTGTGGTCATCTATGAAGATTTAACTTGGAGGAGCTTTTAACCATTATGTTTTGTTGCTTAATAATAGTAGTAATAATAAAATATCACCTACCCTAGGAAAGTAACTCTGAAATGTATTGAGCACTATTATAGGCCAAATGCTATTGTGAATTTCAAAATGTTGATTAGAATTAAGTCACTATTTATAGTCCCATTCATTGATTTCTCTACTTTTGAAGTATTGCTGCTACTGCTGCTAAGTCACTTCAGTCGTGTCCAACTCTGTGTGACCCCATAGACGGCGGCCCACCAGGCTCCCTGTCCCTGGGATTCTCCAGGCAAGAACACTGGAGTGGGTTGCCATTTCCTTCTCTGATGCATGAAAGTGAAAAGTGAAAGTGAAGTTGCTCAGTCATGTTTGATTCTTAGTGACCCCATGGACTGCAGCCTACCAGGCTCTTCCGTCCATGGGATTTTCCAGGCAAGAGTACTGGAGTGGGGTGCCATTGCCTTCTCCGAAGTATTAGAATACTTTAAATCCGTTCTTGTTCCTATAACTTGCGTTCTTTTCTTGAATTTTCATTTTCTCTCTTGAGAAAGACGTCCTTCTCCAACTGACCAAATAACCATTGCATACTCTCACAGTTTAACCCAAAATAAATAAACAAAAAATAGTACAAGATAATACAAAATTAAGTGCTAACTTATCATCCAAAGTCAAATGTTCCAAACAAGGGCTAGGTATGTTAGGAATGTGAAAGAGGAAAGTGAAAAGTTGGCTTAAAACTCAACATTCAGAAAACTAAGATCATGGCGTCTGGTCCTATTGTTGTAGGAAGGAGGACTCTTTCCAGGGCCCGAAACTGGGCTCTTGTCTAACACTCAGAAATCAATTGTCCAAGGAGACACATGTGCTGACAAAGCAAGAGATTTTACAGGGAAAGGGCACCCGGGTGGAGAGCAGCAGGCTAAGGGAACCCAGGAGAACAGCTCTGTCACATGGCTCGCAGTCTCAGGTTTCATGGTGATGGGATTAGTTTCCGGGTTGTCTTTAGTCAATCATTCTGACTCAGAGTCCTTCCTGGTGGGGCACACCTTGTTCAGCCAAGATGGATGCCAGAGAGAAGGATTCTGGGAGGTGGTCAGACAGGTGGTGTCTCCTTTTGACCTTTCCCGAACTTTTCTGGTTGGTGGAGGCTTATTAGTTCCCTGTTCCTTACCCAGACCTCCTATCGTAGAACAACTCATGCAAATGGTTACTATCGTGCCTGGCCAGGATGGGTAGTTTCAATCAGTGTGCTTCCCTTAACACTATCGCTTCATGGCAAATAGATGGGGAAACAGTGGAAACAGTGACAGACTTTATTTTTTTTGGGCTCCAAAATCACTGCGGATGGTGACTCCAGCCATGAAATTAAAAGACGCTTGCTCCTTGGAAGAAAAGTTATGACCAACCTAGACAGCATATTAAAATGCAGACACATTACTTTGCCAACAACGATTCATCTAGTCAAAGCAATGGGTTTTCCAATAGTCATGTATGGGTGTGAGAGTTGGACCATAAAGAAAGCTGAGCACTGAAGAATTGATGCTTTTGAACTGTGGTGTTGGAGAAGACTCTTGAGAGTCCCTTGGACAGCAAGGAGATCCAATCAGTCCATCCTACAGGAGATCAGTCCTGCATTTTCATTGGAAGGACTGATACCGAAGCTAAAACTTC
>NW_011494749.1:54388-55642 GCF_000754665.1 Bison bison bison | reverse complement strand
GAAAAGACCCTGATGCTGGGAAAATTGAAGGTGGGAGGAGAAGGGGACAACAGAGGATGAGATGGTTAGATGGCATCACCGACTCAAAGGACGTGAGTTTGAGTAAACTCTGGGAGTTGGTGATGGACAGGGAGGCCTGGTGTGCTGCAGTCCATGGGGTTGCAAAGAGTCAGATACGACTGAGCAAGTGAACTGAACTGAACTGATGTTAGGAAAGAGAAATATCAATAATGGCTAGAAACCTGGAAAGACATGTCATTTTGTGAAGAGGAATACTAATTGAAATATGACTAACCCCAAAGCAAGAGGTACTTGGATGATGATAAATAAACTAAAGAAAGAATGGACAACAATGTCCATTGTTATATGTAGCTTTGAGACAAGAAATTGTTTCATTTCAGTTCAGTTGCTCAGTCGTGTCTGACTCTTTGCGACCCCATGAATTGCAGCACTCCAGGCCTCCCTGTCCATCACCAACTCCCGGAGTTCACCCAAACTCATGTGCATCATTCAGCCATCTCATCCTATGTCGTCCCCTTCTCCTCCTGCCCCCAATCCCTCCCAGCATCAGAGTCTTTTCCAGTGAGTCAACTCTTCGCATGAGGTGGCCAAAGTATTGAAGTTTCAGCTTTAGCATCATTCCTTCCAAAGAACACCCATGACTGATGTCCTTTAGGATGGACTGGTTGGATGTCCTTGCAGTCCAAGGGACTCTCAAGAGTCTTCTCCAACACCACAGTTCAAAAACATCAATTCTTCGCCACTCAGCTTTCTTCACAGTCCAACTTTCACATCCATGCATGACCACTGGAAAAACCATAGCCTTGACTAGACTGACCTTTGTTGGCAAAGTAATGTCTCTGCTTTTGAATATGCTATCTAGGTTGGTCATAACTTTCCTTCCAAGGAGTAAGTGTCTTTTAATTTCATGGCTGCAATCACCATCTGCAGTGATTTTGGAGCCCCCCAAAATAAAGTCTGACACTGTTTCCACTGTTTCCCTATCTATTTGCCATGAAGTGATGGGACTGGATGCCATGATCTTTGTCTTCTGAATGTTGAGCTTTAAGCCAACTTTTTCACTCTCCTCTTTCACTTTCATCAAGAGGCTCTTTAGTTCTTCTTCACTTTCTGCCATAAGGGTGGTGTCATCTGCATATCTGATGTTATTGATATTTCTCCCGGTGATCTTGATTCCGCCTTGTGCTTCTTCCAGCCCAGCGTTTCTCATGATGTACTCTGCATGTAAGTTAA
>NW_011494749.1:53148-54288 GCF_000754665.1 Bison bison bison | reverse complement strand
CCAGCCCAGCGTTTCTCATGATGTACTCTGCATGTAAGTTAAATAAGCAGGGTGACAGTATACAGCCTTGATGTACTCCTTTCCTATTTGGAACCAGTCTGTTGTTCCATGTCCAATTCTAACTGTTGCTTCCTGACCTGCATACAGATTTCTCAAGAGGCAGGTCAGGTGGTCTGGTATTCCCATCTCTTTTAGAATTTTCCACAGTTTATGTGATCCACACAGTCAAAGGCTTTGGCATAGTCAATAAAGCAGAAATAGATGTTTTTCTGGAACTCTCTTGCTTTTTTGATGATCCAGCAGATGTTGGCAATTTGATCTCTGGTTCCTCTGCCTTTTCTAAAACCAGCTTGAACATCAGGAAGTTCACGGTTCATGCACTGCTAAAGCCTGGCTTCATAGTTCACGTACTGCTGAAGCCTCGTTTAGAGAATTTTGAGCATTACTTTACTAGCGTGTGAGATGAGTGCAATTGTGTGGTAGTTTGAGCATTCTTTGGCATTGCCTTTCTTTGGGATTGGAATGAAAACTGACCTTTTCCAGTCGTGTGGCCATTGCTGAGTTTTCTAAATTTGCTGGCATATTGAGTGCAGCACTTTCACAGCATCATCTTTCAGGATTTGAAATAGCTCAACTGGAATTCCATCACCTCCACTAGCTTTGTTCGTAGTGATGCTTCCTAAGGCCCACTTGACTTCACATTCCAGGATGTCTGGCTCTAGGTGAGTGATCACCCCATCGTGATTATCTTGGTAGTAAAGATCTTTTTTGTACAGTTCTTCTGTGTATCCTTTCCACCTCTTCTTAATATCTTCTGCTTCTGTTAGGTCCATACCATTTCTGTCCTTTATCAAGCCCATCTTTGCATGAAATGTTCCCTTGGTATCTCTAATTTTCTTGAAGAGATCTCTAGTCTTTCCCATTCTGTTGTTTTCCTCTATTTCTTTGCATTGATCGCTGAGGAAGGCTTTCTTATCTCTCCTTGCTATTCTTGGGAACTCTGCATTCAAATGGGTGTCTCTTTCCTTTTCTCCTTTGCTTTTCACTTCTCTTCTTTCACAGCTATTTGTAAGGCCTCCCCAGACAGCCATTTTGCTTTTTTGCATTTCTTTTCCATGGGGATGGTCTTGATCCTGTCTC
>NW_011494749.1:52269-52971 GCF_000754665.1 Bison bison bison | reverse complement strand
TTCATCAGGCACTCTATCAGATCTAGTCCTTTAAATGTATTTCTCACTTCCAGTGTATAATCATAAGGAATCTGATTTATGTCATACCTGATTGGTCTAGTGGTTTTCCCCACTTTCTTCAATTTAAGTCTGAATTTGGTTTCCCTGGTGGCTCAGAGGTTAAAGCGTCTGCCTACAATGCAGGAGACCCAGGTTCGATCCCTGGGTCGGGAAGATCCCCTGGAGAAGGAAATGGTAACCCGCTCCAGTATTCTTGCCTGGAGAATCCCATGGACGGAGAAGCCTGGTAGGCTACAGTCCATGGGGTCGCAAAGAGTCGGACAGGACTGAGCGACTTCACTTTCACTTTTGGCAATAAGGAGTTCATGATATGAGCTGAAATTGTTTGCTGAATTACAAATAAGAACTATGAACTGTGAGTACATATAGACTTCTCTTCCTTTCAGCAGTATTTCTCCCGTATATACAAATAGGTAAACCTGTAAGGAAATGGCAACCCACTCCAGTGTTCTTGCCTGGAAAATCCCAGGGATGGGGAAGCCTGGTGGGCTGCCATCTATGGGGTCGCACAGAGTCGGACACGACTGAAGCGACTTAGCAGCAGCAGCAGCAGCAAACCTATAAAGGTACTAAAGAGGCTGCCAAGTATAGCATCTAACTAGCATTATAGCAAGGATTGGGGATGATGTGAGACATCCATAA
>NW_011494749.1:38890-52169 GCF_000754665.1 Bison bison bison | reverse complement strand
TAACAGGATGTGAAACAGCATCTGATGTCGACTGACATTAAGTAGCTCATTCCTCAGCGCACCTTTTCTTTGCTTGGTGATTGAAAAAGTCTAAAGCAACCTTCTTAGGATCCTAATCTCATGGGAGGTGATGTTTATTGGAGGAGACAAGGTCTTGGTAATATGATTCATCAAAAGTTGGTCTTGTGTTTGATTTGAAAATATTTGGTGAGGTAAAATTCTTAGTTGAAAAGTTGCAGGATCTGTGTCCAGTCAACAAAAGTTTATAGAATGTTTATTATGTGTCAGGTTCTGTTGTGTTGATTACTCTTTCTAGGAGTCTCCTTGACTTGGTCTTTCCCTCATGTTCTCAACCATTTCAGTGACCTAAGTTCAAACCCAGTGGCTTTCTTCTACTTGTCTTCTGCCACTTGTATCCAATGTGCTGCCATGGGCTGGTGATACCAAATGCTTACACCTTGGTCCAGATCAAGGCCTTTCATCAATCACAGTCTTTGCTCTGCTGTTTGATACTCTGCATTATAACCACAAGGAATTATGGCCACACCTGTGTCTTTACCTTCATTGTCATACATAGCGATGATTTCCACATCTGGGCTTTTGTTCATTCTTTTTCCACTTTGGCATTTGTGAAAGCAGTCTTTTCCTAGTTACCTAGGTGTCCTTTTCCTAATGTTATATCCTAAAAAGTGAAAAATTTTGGTGTATTGAACCATTTAAGACAAGGGTAGATAATTTTTATCTTTTTAAATTTTGTATTTTTATTCACTGCGTGTTAACCCATCTAGATATTACTTTGTTGTAGAAACATAGACCTCAGAATTGGAAAAAACCTTAGAACTTAGAGTACAGCTTCCTTCCTTAGTTTTCAGATAAGGAAACCTGAGATTCAGAATGGTTAAGAGGTTTGGCTTAGGGCATTTGAGTAATAAGTAGGAAGAGTAAGATTAAAACCCACATTTTATAACTCATCGAGTGTGCTTTGTACTAGAAAAATTAATCCCTTTAATTCTTCTCTTATTTTATGTATCTTATTTTATAATACCCAAAATGTGAGCTGTACTTCTACTTCTCCACCCATATTCATAATATCAGTGCCATGCAGTAGTTTTGGATAAATAAGCTTGGAAGTGATTTAATTGTCATATAGATATATGTGAATATATCAGTCATAACAGGATAGGTCACATTCAATAACAGACAACCCACGCTCCTAACTTCAGTGGCTTACAACACCAAAGTTTCTTTCACGTTACATGTTTATCTTGGGTTTATTATGGCTTTGTTCCATGTTGTCTTCAATCTAGGACCCAGGATGATGAAGCAAATCTGAAACCAACTGTAGGAGACAAAGTGAAATATGTACCTACTGGGTCTCACCAGGGAAATTTACATGACAAAGTTTGTTGCCAATAGGGAGGAAAAGCATAATCATTCTGCAGGTAGGGGCAGCAAATAATTTTGAAAAATAAATATCTACTGTGACCTGGAGTAATGAGTAACATACATTTCAGTTTATGGCACACACACTATCATTGGTCCCTGCATGGTCACTTTGTCTTTTTGTTTGTATTTGTTTGTTTTAATGTATTCTTATAAAATGCATACTGTTGTTTTGGGAAATGTATTCTGAATTTCTGTAATGGGTAATATATGAAGATTATATTCTGTTTCTTGATTTTTTTCATTCAACATTATATTAATATTGCAAGATTTATCCACATTGCTGCATGTTTATCCAGTTTGTTGCATCTGGTGAATACACAGTATTTCATAAACATCCACCACACTTTGCTTGTCCACTCCCCTAGATTGCCTTTAATTCTCCACTTCAGTAAATGATGCCATGAGAGAGTTTCTTTGAACTATATACTCAGGATAGGATGTATAATTAAGTATTGCTCTGTCAGTATTTTCACTAACTTTTCAGAACCATGAATTCTTGATGTTACTGCTGCTGCTAAGTCGCTTCAGTCGTGTCCAACTCTGTGTGATCCCATAGATGGAAGCCAACCAGGCTCTCCCATCCCTGGGATTCTCCAGGCAAGAACACTGGAGTGGGTTTCCATTTCCTTCTCCAATGCATGAAGGTGAAAAGTGAAAATGAAGTCGCTCAGTCGTGTCCGACTCTTAGCAACCCCACGGACTGCAGCCTAGCAGGCTCCTCTGTCCATGGGATTTTCCAGGCAAGGGTAGTGAGTGGGGTGCCATTGCCTTCTCTGCTTGATGTTACTAGAGTTTAGCAACTTTTTATCTTAGAAATCAGTGTTATTCTGTAAGTCAATCAAGTGCATCCATCTGAGAATGCACATATAACTAATGTGACTTGTAATTCACATCTGTAAAGAGATTTATCACTAATGTTGATCTATAAGCATGTGTTACAAACTGTTGTTCTCAGGCATTGTTTTATATTGACATAAAACCCAGCCATAAATGGATACACAAGATGTAGTGTACTTTTCAGCTGTGAAAAAGGAGTAACTTACTGATACATGCTACAGTGCAACAAACCTGAAAAACATTATCCTGAGTGTAAGAAACTAATCACAATATCCCACATATTTTATGATACCATTTATATGGACTATCCAGAGCAGGCAAATCCATTGAGACAGAAAGTAGATTAACAGTTGCCTCTGGCAGAGAACTAGGAAGTGAGTGCCGAATGTTACGGAGTTTCTTTTGGGGGGATGAAACTGTTCTAAAATTGCTCATGGTGATGGTTGCACAACTCTATTAATATATGCAAAACCATTGAGGTGTACACTTTAAATGGGTGAACTTTTATAGCATGTAAATTATACTTTAATAATGTTTTTTTTTTTTTTTTAAAAGAGCCAAACACGTCAATTGGATCATTTTCCAAGAAGCAGATTGGAAATGAGTTCAGTGAGACCCCTTAGTTTCCTTCTTGCTTTGTGTGAAGAGTAGAGGAACTTTTTCTCCTCCTGTGGGAACCTGAAGGGAAAGAATCAGGACAGTTGTATCCCTGAGCTCCAACCTCAAGTGGTTAGAAAATAAACCCAGGCATGCTATCGATACTTAAACTAACAATCTCTGAGCTGATATACCTTCCACCCCTGATCTTTTGTTTAACTGTTTCCAGTTATGTTCAGGACAGTTTCACTTATGACCCACCACTGGTTCTCTTCTCCAATGCTGAATTTCCGCTCTACCTTCAGTTTTTATATCTCAATATTTAGAAAACTTAGCACATCTTTTCTCTTTTCTCATTTCTAGATCCAATTTTTTATCACGTTGTCTTAAAATAATTTTCAAAATAGGCCTCCTTTTATTCATAGGGCTTGACCCTGCCTCAAAGGAGAGAATTTTCAAAATTTTAGTGAAGAGAATTGTCAGATTTGTGCTGATTATAATGGTTTAAAAACAGCAAGGAAATTGTTTCTTTCAACAGAATTTACAAATATCTGATGTAACACTTTTGTGAATAAAACTGGAGAAAGTTCTGATTTTCACTTTGTTTTTCATATGTCATCTGATAGTCACCATAACATTTGTGTTTGTCAAATCTGATAGTTTTTAAGTAAAGTATCAAAATCCTTGATAACTCAGAGGTGCTCAAGTGACTTGAATGCTTCAGCTTGAGATGGGTCAGCTTTCGGGGTCAAGTTGTGAAGAGAAAGCCATCACACACACTTCATCAACACCGTGGAATGAGAGGCCAGTGCATTTACTGAGCAGTGGATTTCCAGTGAGCATATAAACTAATTGGTGGATGAACATGCCCCAGGAGCAATGATTTTAAGGTCATAGCAGGCTCAGTGAATAATGCTGACTTACACTGCATCTCACTGATAGCTGATCTTACCAATGAGCAGTTTAGAGGCATTCAAGCCTGAACTCTCTTCCATGTGCCTTGAATGGCATGTCAGCGGTCACTGTTTTTGACATCCTTTATATTTGTCCAATCAGCTCTAAATCTTTAGGTTGGGCTTCAGAGTACTCAGGAAAGAAAAGAGAAGCAATTATTTTCAGTCATTGAGTTTTGGAGATCTTAGCGTTAATTATGCCAAACACTGTTGGTTCATCAACAAATAAAAATGTTAAAAGGTGGTATGAAGCATTCCAAACTTGCTTAGTTGTAGTTTATAGTGATTAGGAATATCTTGTATACACTAACATATTTTTAGATACACTTTTACCCATGCATACTCATGTATAGTTTCGAAAACATATGTTCAAGTTAAAGCTATTTTCAACTTTAGAGGATAAATAGTGAAATGTTTATTCACTTTTAATTAGCATATACTTTTTTATCATTTGGAAAAGGGAGAATAAAAAGTACAATTCACTTTTTTGTGTGTGGAGCCCAGAATAATTTGGGGTATGTAAAATATTTCAATAAAACAAAATCACAAAGGTCTAGCTACAGTAATAATAAAAAAATTACTTTAAATAGTGGGCTTTGATTTGAGGAGTTTTCTCCCATTTAATTTATAAATGATTATTTGAGCATTAAAAATGTTCTTTACCTATTGTATTTCAATCCCTGTGCTCTCTGACCTGTTTTGCAGGAAGTACCCAATCAAAGGATTTGAGGAAGCAGTACTGAACATTCTTTGCAAGTGTTCATCTGAGAAAATGAAAGTTAGAGATTAAGCTGGTTTCTTGCTAGTGACTCAAGTTTTAAAACTTACTGCCCATTTAAATAAAATAAGTGAAAAACAGAAAGAACGTAAATTCCTTGCATCTCCTGGAGTCTTATATGTGTTCATGAAAAAATATTTTTGTTGTAGCCAAAGAAGCACATTTAGTTCCTAGAGAGAGTACCATGACTGGTATTCTTTTGTTGAAATAGAGATTTGAAATAGAATAGTTGTTTTTCATAACATACCTGTTATTATATTAGATATAGTGTTGAATTAGAATAGTTTTAGTTTCTGATTAATGAAACTAATGATTAGAAAAAGCATTACCCTAATTCTCATTTTGTAACTCAGAAACAAAAGATTTTTGTTTCTTGGAGGTCCTTATTCTTTCCAAGTGATAGAATATGTTCTACTGGTACTGTCGTATCTTGCTTTTTATATTAAAATATAATAATGTCAAAATCTAACACCAAATTAATTTAGATTCAGCTGTCTCTACTAAGACAAAACAAAATCATAGTTAAAATGGAAATGGTCATTTGTGAAACTGTAGCTGCAGTCAAAAGCAGTAACTGTTATCCTTACAGGTTCATTATTCAGTAAAGCATTATACTCTTTTTGCTATTCTTCATTTAATTTATTCCAATGAAATATGTTTATCTTTTATTAAAATTTTCTGTTTCAGATGGACACATATATAATTAAAACATTACACAAAATATAATGGTAGCATCTAGATGGTGGGTATGTGGGTCTTCCCTGTAAAATTCTTTCACATTTGCTTTGAAATTTCTCATGATAAAAGTTTTGGGAAAGGCTTTCTATTTTGACTGAATGTCATGGCCAAACAGCCAGAAAAATTTTAATTTTGAAAAAAATATGAATTTTAGTTTTTCTTTTAAACAAAGCAATGCAGATAGAATATAATTTATGATTGTAATAACACATATTTAGTCAGTTAACAAAGCACAAAGCTGATTCTTAACTATAAATCTGTTCACTGTATGCCATTTGTATTTGGTTGGTGATTGAAAAAGCTAATTTGAGCATTTTTAATTGAATCAAGGCAGTTGCATCAAAAGTAGATTTTTAGCTGGAATCTCTTTCCATATTTTTAAAGGGACTATGATGAAATAAAGTATTTGGAGAGTCTTAGGAATAAGATGTAGATGTGTATAAGGACCTGAGTTAGTTTAATATAGAATAAATTTTCTTCCCAGTTTTTTCCAACGTATCTTGGAGTGTAAAGAGCATTGTTAAATCATGTTTATTAAGCTTTTAACTAGGCTTAGTGCTAATTATCTCAGATCTTAGAATATTTTGTTCTTAAAGTAAGTAAATACTTTAAAAAAGTAAGGTGCATCTTTTGGGTGTTTTCCTTTTTGTTTTCATTCAGTGGTTTGCCACACGTACGCCTGACACGTTAGTAATTCATAGAAGCAATGCTGAGATGTAGTGTATGTATTGTATATGCCCGCCCCACCCCTTTTATTTTAACACACTTAAAAAAAGTTTGCTACTGTTACTGACCTGCAATCTTTTTCCAGCAGACTTGCCTTACAAAGTTTAATCTTGCCGAAACACTGAAGTTTATTTTACCTTCACCAACAGTGGAGTCTATGAGTTTGCAAGTCATTATGCCTTTTATTTTCCACATAGGAATCTAGAGATGATTTTTTTTTTAAGTAAAATTTATTTTTAATGTCATGAGTATTCTCTCTTCTCGTGAGACTCATCTAGTAGCTTCTGTTTACCAATGAAAATAGACTTGTGAAAAAAACAAACCATTAACCTGGTCCTTGCATTCATTAGATGTATTTACAAGTCATCTGTGATTAGTTTAGTTACCATCTCTTTGATATCCTGAAGCTGTTATTGCATGCTTTTGGGGTTGTGATATCATGCTGTGGAAGAATGGTTCAGCTGTGGGGTTTATGGGCTTTTTTATAGTTGTTCACAATATCCTGTACTAAATTATATGGTGAATTATTATACATTAGCTAGTTACAAAGATGTTTAATTGATTTGCTATGCTAAAATGTCAAAGACTATATGCTGCAGGAATGATGCTTCCAGTTAACAACCTATCATGTATTCATGGAGACGACAATGCTTGCTCACATATTGGCAATATTATCTAATTTGGTGTGCCCTGTGTTGTAATTCAATAATCTAGTATTAAAAATAGATATGACTATAGGGAGTAAAACCACATACAAACCCATCAACACACATGTGCAGGCTTATTTATGCTCATGTATATATTCAATGAGTTTTTTGTCTTACCTGCTATTAATGCTTGTACTAGTGAGTCATAAATGGAAAATATGTATTAGCTTTAAGGTAAAATAAAATACATTTTGATTTAGTTCAAGTGAACCATCTCATTTAAAATTAGCCCAGGGGTCTTGTAAAGAATGCAAGCAATCTAAACATAATAATGCACATTGCCCAATTGCTTCTGTGTATGATACAGGTTCAGTGCTGTAGTGCTTTGACAGCCCATTACTGAATGTAATGAACAGCTATTTTTAAACAGAAGAAATTCAGGTTGACAGCTTGGCAATGAAATTCAGCTAGTGGGATAATTTTTGTCATCTTTAGTATAGAGAATGGATTCATTTTGGTTTAAGGAAATTTGTATCATGTAGTTTATAGAGCACACATTTTTATTAAAAGATAATTCTGTTGTCCAATTTAGGGGGCAGATGTTACTGTTAGAGTATAGAATTCACTTTTAATGCATCTTTTAATGAATTGCTGATACATCATCTCTAGAACCTAGGTGTAATATAAAATTTCCTTTTTTTTCTTTCCTGCCATGGGTGAAATAGTCAGCCTAGTAAGATGACTGAAAGAGTGCCTATAAAAGGTGGTTTTCAGTGCTGCTTTTTAGTTTTTTAGAGTTTAAAAGAAGTAGCTTTTTAGAAATAAGGAAGTCTTTGGAAATGGACATAAGGCTTGAGGCAGTGTTGTCTTAATGGAAGTAAAACTTAGAATAGCATGGAGGAAAAGAAGGATAATATCTGGCTGACTGTATATTTTAGAGAAATTCTTTTACCAAGGATAAGGGGATGGTAACATCTGGTTTTGACAACTCTTAAACAGTTGGAGAGGATTGCTCTTCAATTCTTAAATAAAATAGGTGTATTTTAAACTCAGACCATAAAATATAAGTGGGTAAGTGACTAAATTACTTCATCTTTTCCTGTTTAGACCAAAATTTGTCTGAGAAATTTAATTGCCTTTTTTTTTTTTTAAGTGCAGCTAATTATCAGGGATTTTCAAATAGAAATCTTAGGTTCAACATTGAAGACTTGTATTAAATGTAGCTTGGAAAAAAAATACAAACAACGAAGTAGCAATACATTATTCAGTGGATTTGGGGTGAATTAAATAAGTAAATTGAACCCTTGACCTAAAATGGGCCAATCATGTTTCTGGCCCAGTCAATAAAAGAACCTTAGTCTATAGCAGTGGTGGAAATTTTAAAAAATTTGTCAGAGTCATCCCTTCCAAATATATTCCCAGAAACCTCCGTTCATGAGTCTTCCTCACTCTTCCATGCTTCCAGGGACTCCTTGCTGTGCTTGTTGTATTGTTATGTCTGCAAGGGGTAGCACCTGAGTGCTATCTTTGCTTAGGGACTATGCGTTAAATTTTGAACATAAAGCAAGTCATCTTTAATAGCCAGTAGATTTTCTATTCCTGATCTATTTTCTCTTATTTTACTCATCTCTTGAAAACCATAAGGGCCCCAAATATAGCAATGAAACTGTGTAGAAGTCAATCATTTTTGGAGAGGCTTTCCTGTTAGGTCACTGCTGTATTCTTTGGAATTGTATTATATCAGTGAATCAAAAGTATTTCTTGACATGAAAGAATTGGTGAACCTCAGTAAACATTTAAACCCAGAGAGGATATTGTTCATTCAGCAGAATCTAGCTTATTTCTTAGCAACAGTGCTATTAGTTTATATCCTCAACTTTCGGCTCTTGATTTTGTTGTGAAGTGACCCCCTTGAAATCTTAGTTTACCCATTCATAGAGAACATGTATGAGGCAGAAGGGCATTATCGTATCAGCCCTGCTTCTTACTGGCATCATGGGATGCTAGCTCAAGTGTCTGAAAGGATATTTTCACTTTCTCGATCGCAGAAAATTTTGAAAAGGCACACAGGTACACAGGTGTTGAGTTAATAAAACAGTTTATTCCATTTAGTGTTATTGTTCACGGGGAGGAATCCATTGGCAAAGTGAAAACAGGGCCAGTGATACTAAAACCAAACCTGGAGATACATTGTTTAGAAGAAGGTAACTTTGAAGATAAATAGGATGAAAAGTCAATTGTAATTCCAATAAATGCTTTCTATATTATCTTGCTTCATTTTCCATCTATTCACCATTTAAACTATTTAAACTATTTAAACTATAACTTCATTTTCCATCTATTCACCATTAAACTATTTAAACTATTTTCTAGGCAGTGCAGGAAAAGGAGAAGAAATTGTGTACTCATAGAGGACTTGAGGAAAATAAGATATGGCAGTGGTTTGCAAGATACTGAGAGGGTTTCCAACCCAATTATCATCTATTGCAACTGAAAGAATTTAATGGGATGTGGTCCAATGAAACAAACCCGTTGAAACATTCTTGTAGTAAACTCAAAGTGTCTTTTTTTCCCCCTTCTTTTCTTTTTTTGGCCACACTGTGCAGCATGTGGAATTCTAGTACCCCAGCCAGGGATTGAACTGACACCCTCTGCATTTAAAGACAAAGTCTTAACCATTGGGCACGCAGGGACGTCCAAACTTAAGTACCCTGAGAATGAATATTATGTGACTGTTAAGAAACCTGTCTGGAGCCCGACAGCCTGGGCTTGAGCGTCATCACTTAACTAACCGTCTAACTTTGACCAAGTTATTTAACTACTTTATGCCACGGTTTCCTTAAGATGATAAAAAAGAAATCCAGCTTCCAGGTTTACTGTAAGAATCAAGTGAGTTAACCGTTTAAAGTTCTTAGAACAATGCTTGACATTTAGAAAGCGCTTAATACATGAAATCTATTGTTGTTTCAGGATTCATTTTCTACTTATACTTACACTTTAATAATTTTTAAAAATAATCTCAGAATGTTATAGCTGGAATGCTCCTTGTTAAAGACCTGACTCTTTAATTAAAGGTTAAAGTTATCAGGAATCCTAAGTTTGGGAAAAGCAAAGTCGAAGTAAGAACTCAGTTTATTTTGACTAATATTTATCAACTGCAAATATTGAGCATGGGGTGAGATTTATAAAATGTTGAAATTATGGCTTCTATCAGCCAGTTCAGTTTAGTCACTCAGTAATGTCTGACTCCTTGCGACCCCATGGACTGCAGCACAGCAGGCTTCCCTGTCCATCACCAACTCCCAGAGATGGCTCAAACTCGTGTCCATCAAGTCAGTGATGCCATCCAATCATCTGATCCTCTGTTGTCCCCTTCTCCTCCTGCCTTCAATCTTTCCCAGCATCAGGGTCTTTTCCAATGAGTCAGTTCTTTGCATCAGGTGGCCAAAGTATTGGAACTTCAGCTTCAGTATCAGTCCTTCCAATGAATATTCAGAACTGATCTCCTTTAGGATGGACTGGTTGGATCTCCTTGCAGTCCAAGGGACTCTCAAGAGTCTTCTCCAACACCACAGTTCAAAAGCATCAGTTCTTCAGTGCTCAGCTTTCTTTATAGTTCAACTCTCACGTCCATACATGACTACTGGAAAAACCATAGCCTTGACTAGACAGACCTTTGTTGGTAAAGTAATGTCTCTGCATTTTAATATGCTATCTAGGTTGGTCATAGCTTTTCTTCCAAGGAGCAAGTGTCTTTTAATTTCATGGCTGGAGTCACCATCTGCAGTGATTTTGGAGCCCAAGAAAATAAAGTCTCTCACTGTTTCCATTGTTTCCCCATCTATTTAGCATGAAGTGATGAGACTGAATGCCGTGATCTTCGTTTTTTGAATGTTGAGTTTTAAGCCAGCTTTTTCACTCTCCTCTTTCACTTTCATCAAGAGGCTCTGTAGTTCTTCTTCGCTTTCTGCCATAAGGGTGGTGTCATCTGCGTATCTGAGGTTACTTCTGTCCTTCTAGTAAACTCCTTGAGAATAGAGGACATGCTATATTCTGCCTATCTTTTTAACCTAAATTGTGCCTTGTATTATTCAAATAGTTGTTCAGTGAAAGATCAATTCTAGTATATTGCTATTAATAGTACATATTAGACACTTGATAAATATAACTTGAATAAAAGGATATGTGACTCTGTGTTTGTGAAAGTAAGTGTTCACTATTTTTACTACCATTGGAGAACTTAAATTACAATAGAAGAGTTTTAGGTTAGATGTAATAAGAAGCACCCTAACTATAGGGTTGGGAAACCATCTAGTCCTTTACTAAGAGAAATAACAGAATCTATGTAAATTATAAAAAGTAGATTACGAGTTGATATTTAACTATTTATTGTAGGAGAATATTTAGATCTTTCTTGAGAGACCATCAAGCCCTCTTACCCTCTAATTCTCAAATTTATTAAAATTTGCTTCATCTTTGTTATGAAAGAAGAAACAAAAAGACCTTAGAATGAAAAGATTTAACTATAACAAACTTTACCTTTTCCATATGTCATTTCTTTTAGAGGAAACCAACTAGAGGAAAGTGGAAGAAATTACCACCAATAACTCCCCTCCCCACCTTTTAAAGTGGTAAATATACTTGGGGAGAAGGGCCTCATAAGAAAATATAGTTTGGCGAGGCAGCCTACCTTCCTTGTCTTCATGATCTTAACTACAATTGGAGCTGAAATCCTCAAACTAAATATTTGTCTTTTCCTTCTTCTCTGAGAGATCAGTAATCAGTTATCCTATTTTTCTATTTTGATACTCCTCTTTCTCCAGCCCAAGTGTGTTTTATACAAAACTAGTGTCTGGGATACTATCTGTAACTCATTCAAGCAAGTTTCTATGCTGTATTGTTAGAATAAATTCTTTTTAAAATACTTAGTGAAATACAGAATTCATAAGAATTATTGCTTTAGGTTACAGCTACAGTGATACTGATCAACATTCATCATAAAGACAGTTGAATGTGATTATGTATTTATGTTTGTATGTATGTATATTTTGAGTAGGTAGTATACTCATATGATTCAAAGTTCAAAATGTACAAAAGAGTATGAACTATGCAAGGTCTCCTTCCCATCCCTGGCCTTTGTTAACTCAGTTCCTCTCCCTAGAGGCAACCACAATTACTAGTTTCTTTTGTATCCTTCCAGAGTCATTTTCTGGGGCTTTCCCGATGGCTCAGATGGTAAAGAATCTGCCTGCTGTGTGGGAGACCTGGGTTCAATCCCTGGGTCAGGAAGATCCCCTGGAGAAGGGAATGGCAACGCGCTCAGTATTCTTGCCTGGAAAATTCCATGGAGAGCGGAGCCTGGCAGGCTACATTCCATAGAAGAGTTGGACATGACTGAGCAACTAAGCACAGCACAGAGTCATTTTCTACACACAAACAAAAAATAGCATATTAGCTGTATTTTTATATACTTAAAAATGGAGATGACTGTCCTTTTGTAAATTTATCACTTTCTGAAAAGCCAATAGATGAAAACCAAAGAAGGCCAAGAGCTTCTTCGGCGAGTATCAACTTGCCTTAGGTCATATGTCTTAAAAGTGCCTGGTGTGTAAGACTATTTGAAAAGAGATAAATAAAGAGAGAAACCAAAGATGGATTACATGGCCTCAGTCTCTTTGGAAATGAACTGCACACCTCAAGATTTTCTTGAAAGCATAGAGCAGCATGCACAAGGGGTATAATGAGTGTGCCCAGTTTTGGAGTCAGATTTATCTGACTTTGGAGACTAGAATGAGGACCTAGTAACTTTGTGACCTTTAGCCAGTGCCAGAGTCACCTCCTGACATTGTAAATTGGGAGGAATCAAACTGATTACTCCCTTGTGGTGCATTTCAGAGGATTAAATGAGAAAATGTAAGAGAAATAATGTTTGACACAAAGTAAATACTCAATAAATATTAGCTTCATTCTTTACCAATCCATTTAAGACTAAAAGGTTACTTTCAGTGGATTGTGTGTCTAGTCTTAACTCTGTTTCTCATTTTAAAATAGCATTTAGAAAGAAATTTTTGATGATTGATCTTCCCTGGTGGCTCAAATGGTAAAGAATCTGCCTGCAATGCAGAAGATCCGAGTTTGATCCTTGGGTTAGGAAGATCCCCTGGAGAAGGAAATAGCAACCCACTCTAGTATTCTTGCCTGGAGAATTCCACAGACAGAGGAGTCTGGTGGGCTACAGTCCATGGGGTCACAAAAAGTTGGACTTGACTGAATGACTTTCACTTTCACTTTAGATGATCATTTTGCATGTATCAGAATTTTTTTTTAACCCAAGAACCAACCTTTGTATAGTGCTTTAACAGTTTACAAACTTTAGCTTCCTGTTCTCTTTTTAATGCCTCTTGAGAAATCTGTATGCAGGTCAGGAAGCAACAGTTAGAACTGGACATGGAACAACAGGCTGGTTCCAAATAGGAAAAGGAGTACGTCAAGGCTGTATATTGTCACCCTGCTTATTTAACTTATATGCAGAATACATCATTGAGAAACGCTGGACT
>NW_011494749.1:23793-38790 GCF_000754665.1 Bison bison bison | reverse complement strand
CTGAATGACTTTCACTTTCACTTTAGATGATCATTTTGCATGTATCAGAATTTTTTTTTAACCCAAGAACCAACCTTTGTATAGTGCTTTAACAGTTTACAAACTTTAGCTTCCTGTTCTCTTTTTAATGCCTCTTGAGAAATCTGTATGCAGGTCAGGAAGCAACAGTTAGAACTGGACATGGAACAACAGGCTGGTTCCAAATAGGAAAAGGAGTACGTCAAGGCTGTATATTGTCACCCTGCTTATTTAACTTATATGCAGAATACATCATGAGAAACGCTGGACTGGGAGAAACACAAGCTGAAATCAAGATTGCCGGGAAAAATATCAATAACCTCAGCTATGCAGATGACACCACCCTTATGGCAGAAAGTGAAGAGGAACTCAAAATCCTCTTGATGAAAGTGAAAGTAGAGGGTGAAAAAGTTGGCTTAAAGCTCAACATTCAGAAAACTAAGAAAGATCATGGCATCTGGTCCCATCACTTCATGGGAAATAGATGGGAAAACAGTGGAAACAGTGTCAGGCTTTATTTTTTGGGGCTCCAAAATCACTGCAGATGGTGACTGGAGCCATGAAATTAAAAGACGCTTACTCCTTGGAAGAAGAGTTATGACCAACCTAGATAGCATATTCAAAAGCAGAGACATTACTTTGCCAACAAAGGTCCTTCTAGTCAAGGCTATGGTTTTTCCAGTGGTCATGTATGGATGTGAGAGTTGGACTGTGAAGAAGGCTGAGTGCTGAAGAATTGATGCTTTTGAATTGTGGTGTTGGAGAAGACTCTTGAGAGTCCCTCGGACTGCAAAGAGATCCAACCAGTCCATTCTAAAGGAGATCAGCCCTGGGATTTCTTTGGAAGGAGTGATGCTAAAGCTGAAACTCCAGTACTTTGGCCACCTCATGTGAAGAGTTGACTCATTGGAAAAGACTCTGATGCTGGGAGGGATTGGGGGCAGGAGGAGAAGGGGACAACAGAGGATGAGATGGCTGGATGGCATCACTGACTCGATGGACATGAGTCTGAGTGAACTCCAGGAGTTGGTGATGGACAGGGAGGCCTGGCGTGCTGTGATTCATGGGGTCACAAAGAGTCGGACACGACTGAGCAACTGAACTGAACTGAACTGAAAGGAGATGAGAGAAATTGATAAAGGGAGATTACATATGAAGACAATGTAACAATATCTCTATTGTTACAATGTAAATATCTCTAACAATATTTAATAGATTAAATTATTTAAAATATTTTCTTCCTTTTCACCCTAATAGTAGTAGTACAATGTTTCCGAAGGCTGCAGCGATAGACATGAAGAGCCAGCTACATGGGATACAAGACTCAGATTAGGTTTTAACTTCCCAAGTACAACAGCAAGACAAATAATGAGGCAAAAATATCACTGAATTTTAAGTGACAGTTAAGTGAATTGAAAATTCATCCAACTTTTGGAATTTTAATAACACTAACTGGGATCTGAGCTAGACACCTCACCTTTGTAGTCCTTGCTAAGCTGCTGCTGCTAAGTCACTTCAGTCATGTCCGACTCTGTGCCACCCCTTAGACGGCAGCCCACCAGGCCACCCTGTCCCTGGGATTCTCCAGGCAAGAACACTGGAATGGGTTGCCATTTCTCCAATGCATGAAAGTGAAAAGTGAAAGTGAAGTCGCTCAGTCATCTCCGACTCTTAGCGACCCCATGGACTGCAGCCCACCAGGCTCCTCCATCCATGGGATTTTCCAGGCAAGAGTACTGGAGTGGGGTGCCATTGCCTTCTCCATTGTAGTCCTTAGATTACTTCTAAATTAAAAAAAAAAAAAAAAAGAATAGTACTCTTTTCCTATTCTCTCAGAATTACACCTGTAAGTACTATGTAAATTTATAAAAAATAGTTTTGAAGACCAGCTTTACAATTTCAGTGATTATTGTATATTCAAAACAGCTACAGAAGTACTTTATTTTCATTTTAAAGATTTACAATTAAAGTGATTTTATGTATACCTCAAATGTCTGATTATATACAAACCCATTACAGGGTTTATGCACACATTAAATCCTTTCTTACTATGGGTTTTTTTACACATTAAATGCCTAGTTGTTACAGATTGTTGTTTTTCTTGTTATAGTTAAATGTAATACTTCCCTAGTGATGAAATGTATTATTATTAGGAACATTTATTTTTGTGTGTGTCCAGTATTTTATAAGAGAAAGTATTTAAACAGCAAAGACATAGCTGTTATGAAATTTACTTATTTTTTATAAATAGCTTTCAGCAGAAATCAGAGCAGTGCTTTAAAATTACAGTTAAAAAAATCATTTAATCATCACACTCCTTGTTGGCTAATAGGGTCCTAGGTGATTTCCCCCCCACTGCAATAGGGCATTCTTGATCTGCTCATTAAGTGGTCCTAAGAGTCCTAGTATATTTTATGTTAGCAAGCCTCGATAGCAAAGTGCTGAAAGTTCAGGGGGCATTTGTCTCCTTTCTCACAAATTCATTTAAGTACCAGTCTTGCTGGAGCTTTAACCGGGGCAGACAACCATACAAATGACTTGAGATAAAATGAAAATAATGGACTGAGCTGGGTTCTGGGGATGGTAGTTATGCTGAACACACATCAATAAGCTTCGAGTGTTATTCTATGCTAATGCAAGCCTGATGGATCAGCTTTCTCTTTTAGCCTGGAGGACCATTAAGCTCTGGAAGCTGGGTCAAACTGATAGAGTCTGCAAATACAGCCCATCGGTTAGCAGCAGTAGTTAACTGACTGTGATTCCTAATGTGCGAAACTAACATTGCTTAAAAACCCTCTATGATCAGTACATAGATCAGAAAGAAGATAATAGATTCTGTTTTAATTTGCATAATCAAAGCTTCTCATTTTTCCACCTATAGATAACATAAGAGAGGAAAAAAAAAAACAGCTGTGACTACTTCCATTATGTTGTTAATCTTGAATCACAGCAAATAATTTCCATAAAAATGTAAATAACTTGTTTCAAAAGAAAAGAGCATAATTGAAAGATTTTCTGTGTTATTTCTTTGGAATTAAACAGTAGGC
Source organism: Bison bison bison (assembly GCF_000754665.1). Taxonomy (NCBI): domain Eukaryota; kingdom Metazoa; phylum Chordata; class Mammalia; order Artiodactyla; family Bovidae; genus Bison; species Bison bison. The sequence continues at coordinate 35,725 of NW_011494749.1, read as the reverse complement.
ACAGTTATGCGGGTTTGGTAATGAGGATCTTGGGGCTCGGAAAAGTAAAAAGTTTTGAAAAAAATTGTGAGTCTTTTTAGTGATTTGGTTCAAACACTAAATCTTGCTGCCTGTGGTAAGTCAGATTTCTTTTAACGCATGAGCTTTGAAATAATAGATGTAAATTAATATTATAACCAAAATGACAAGAGCTTGAACATTTTATTTTTCTAAAAGAAGAGAGAACGATCTAGTTTGTTTACAGCAGAAATTAAAATGAACAACAGGAAATTAAAATATAAAGAATGGAGAAACGCTTTACTTTTATGGAGCACAAATGCTGAGAAGACTCTGGTATTATAGGAAAGAGGATCTACTTACACCACTCTTTAATCCTCTTACTCCTTACTTTTTGAGTCTAAATATACTACAACTGTGGAGAACAGTCCTGTTTTTGACTAATAATTATTTTAATATATAATATGTTAAGTTCTATAGTTTTCACTTGAGGATGTTGGCTTTGCAGACTTACCAAAAACATTTAGTTCAAATTCTTATGAAGTCGACATTTTTGTGAAATAAGAACTCTTTTTGTTTATTCATTTAAAAAAACATCTATTTCGGGCATTGTCTTATACACTGGTGGTATGGTTGTCCTCTTGGAACTTTGTTTTTCTTTAAATAGGGACAAAAATAGCAAACAAGTAGACAAAGACGTGATGTCAGAGGGTTCTTTTCTATCTGGAACTTTTCTATCTGGGAGTCTATTTTGACCATGTTTCTGTCAGATAGACTCAGATATCAAATACAATGCTGTTTTTTCAACCCAAGATTTCTAGACTGCTTCAAAATTTTTCGAAACTAAAGAAAATAAGTATATTTTTGGTAAAGAAGAATTAAGTGCTTTTGTGTACCTTGTAATCCAGACTGACACCTCTATGAAGAATTTATTGAAATTCTTTGTGTATGACTTTTTCCCCCTGGAGTGCTTAATATGTGTGCTAGCTTTCCTTAAGCATTTTACTCACTTGTTAATTTATTTTGAAAACTCTAAGAGGAGATATTATTATTATCCCTAGGTGAGGAAGTTGAAGCAAAGAATGTTAAATAACTTGCCATAAGTTGTATAGCTGGTAAACGGGGTGAAGAGGGATTAACCTACATAGGTTGGCTCCAGAGTCAACGTTCTGAATCACTATTAGTCTATGCCAATGCGAAGAAATTTTTTTAGCTGAGGATATGTTGCTGTATGAAAATGCTAGTTCTTGGAGAGCAGGAAATGTTTCTGTTTTGTTGCAAACTCTCTTCTTGCACTTAGCACTGAACCTGGGCTATAGAGGGTGCCCAATAAATGTTGGTTGAATGAATGAATGTAAATGAGTATTGTATGTTTATACCCAAAATAATATTCCATATCAAATTCTTTTAAAATTTTATTTTACTGCATACAGTTTTCTGGTGCCATAAGTATATGCCTGGAGTGTATAATCCAGCACTAGTTAGAATGACTTTGTGACCATTTACTATTGATGAGTTAAGGATGGAGCCAAAAGTCCTTGGTCTTGCTCATTTCCATACCCTGTCTACCCTAGGTATGTGGGATTTCTCAGTGGATTATATCAAAATGAGCTCATATTGTATCCTTGTATAATAGTTTCTACCCCTATGTTCTAAAAGTGTTACTCATTCTCAGTATATGAGCACTTTCCTTCTGAAAATGATATTACTAATACATAGAATGTAATCTGGCTTCCAGAATATTTCAAATGAGATAGAGCAGCAGAGACTTCCATATCTCCATGTCCTATTCTGTTTCCTTTCCCCTGCCTGTGTTTGCGGAGGAGCCAATAACATTATTTTGTAAGTATTAAATTGATACATGGTTGAGTGAAGGGAGGGTTTCTCCTATTTCATGGTTTCTTTTAGAAACAAAAATAAAACATAAACAGTTTAAAAATATAATACATATATTCATAATGAATTTTGAACAATAACAAATAGGATAATAAAGTAAAAGTAAATCATTCTCATCACTTAGTATAGTTCATGTTCTCATCATTTAAAGCTACTAATTCTGCTAGTATTTTGGTAATTATTCTTCCAGACAATTGGAATACTTAGGTACTTATGACTTTAAATAAATTAAAATTATTTAATTTATTTTATTATTTATTATTTATTTATTAAATAAAATAAATTAAATAGGCAAATAAATTAAATTGCTGATTTTGTGTATCATTAGATAACCTTCAGTGTTTTCACTGAACAATATAGGTTTTAGGTTTTATTCATAGCATGAACACTGTATGAACATAGTTATTTTTAAGAACTTGTTAACATTATTGTTTGGATTTATCATTCTTTTATTAGATTCCTAATAATAGACCTAAATTCCTTTCTTCCTTTTATTTTTGGCATTGCAAAGAAAACTGCAGTGAATACACATACACACACTTAAACTGTTGCTGGATCAAATATTTTATTTTGTGTATCATTGTATAAAGTCCTTGTATTTATTGTTAAGAAGTGTCTGTGTGCAAGAGGAATAGTGTATGAGTGAATAGAAATATAACTTAGGTATGAATTTCTTTTTTAAATGCCTGAGTTCTTTTAATCTATATGTTTACTCCCTGTCTCCTTTTATATTTTCCCTTTCAATTTGTTGAAGAAACTGAGTTACTTGTCCTGTAGATTTTCCTATAGAGTCTGAATTTTGCCGATTACATGCCCAGGTTATCGTTTAACCTGAGCCTCCATCTTCTGTATTTCCTATAAATTAATAGATCTCCTCCTTTCCTTCCCTTCTTTTTTCTTTTGTTCCTTCCTTCCTTTCCTTCCTTCCTACCTCTTTTCCCTGCCTCGCTCCCACCCTTCTTTCTTCCTTTCTTTCTCTCTCTCTCCTGTTTCATTTTTTCTTCTTCATAGATAGTGTTATTCTCTTGTGCCAGGAAGCACACAGTCTGGTTGAATGTCTTATTGTAATGTTCACATTCTTGATCAGTGCCACCAGTCCTTATGTTATTGTCTTTCCAGTCATTTGAATTGTTATTCCAGTTCCTAGATTTGCATAACAAACGACCTCAAAACTTAATGGCTTATAATGACATCAGCAAGGTGGCAGAATAGGAGACTACAAATGTTAGTGTTCACAGAGACATTGATTTAACACATTATACTGTACCAAAAGCCTTTATAAAGGACTCCGGAAACCAGTTAGGACGTTGCCATACACAGGCAAACTCAAAGGCAAAAATAGCTATATTGAAATGAGTAAGAAAAACTGTTTCATTTCAGCCATGTCAGCCCCTCCCCCAAGCTGACATAGCTCAGAATCAAAGGAGGAAAAGCCCAACTTATGGCTTCTCTATTTGGAGAGAGGAAGAGTGGAATGTACCTCTGAGTTCTGGCTTTTTGTGGGCTGCCTCAGTGACTAGTTTCTATCTCAGCTGACTCTAAGTATTGATCAGATTGGCATATCTTGGTGCCTAGGAGCCACAGAGTACGAGAGAGAGCTCAGTGGCTTGTTACAGTGCCAGTGAACCCGTAGTATTACAGATAGACACCAGAGGGAGCAAGAGACAAGCTTCTGAAAAAGAAAATGGCAACGCTCTCTAATTGGGAAAAGACACATACAAAACCAGAGAAGACACATCCCCATAAAAAGTTAGAGAGGCCCCCAGAATCTCTAGCTGGACTGATTATTGATCATCATTTCCGTACCAAGCCAGCTCATAAATGCTGGGAGAGGTGGCTCTTTTTTCAAATGCATAAATCACAACAAAAGGTAACAAAGCACATGAATAAACAGGGAAGCATGGCCTATGTGACTCAGATCAAAGGAACAAAATATATCTCCTTAAATTGATTCTAAAGAAATGGAGGTTTATGAAGTATGTGACAAAGAATTCAAAATATATCAAAGAAGTTCAATGTGCTACAAAAGAACCTAAACAACCAAATGAAATCAGAGAAACAATGCATGAACAAAATGAGAATATCATCAAAGAGATAGAAACTGTAAAAGATAACCAAATAGAATTCAGAAACTGAAGAATATGATAACTGAACTGAAAATTTCACTAGAGGGGAATCAAGAGCAGACCTGATCAAGCAGAAGAAAGAATCAGTGAACTTAAAGACAGGTCATTTGAAATTATCAGGTCAGAGAACAAAAAGAAAAAAGAAATAGAGACATGAAGAAAGCCTAAGAGACTTATGGGACACCCTCAAATAGATCAGTATCTGTATTATTGCAGTGTCAGAAGGAGAAGAGAGAGAGACTGGGTCAGAGAGCTTATTTAAGAAATAGTAGCTGAAAACGCCCCAAATCTGAGGAAGAAAGTAAACACATATGTTTAGGAGACTTAGGACTCCAACTAAGATGAAATCAAAGTGGCCAACACTGAGACGCATTATAATTGTTGTCAAAAATTAAAGAGAGAACTTGAAAGCAAGAGAAAAATCACTTGTCACGTACAAGGGAGCAGCTCCCTTAACATCAACAGATTTCTCAGCAAAAACCTTACAGGCCAGAAGGCAGTAGGATGGTGTATTTAAAGTGCTGAAAGAAAAAAATAATTGTCAACCAAGAATACTGTATCTGGTAAAACTGTTCTTCAGGAATAATGGAGATAACAAAAACTGACATTGTTCATCACCATGAGGCCTGCTTGGCAGGAATGGTTAAAACATGTCCTTCAAGTTGAAATGAAAGAACACTAGACTGCAACACAAAAATATGTGAAGATGTAAAGCTCTCTGATAAGGATAGTTATACAGAATCCTATAGTATGGTAATGGGTATATAAATAACTTTTAAGTATAGAATCTGAAAAGTAAAAGCAAAAAAGTAATTATAAAACTTTGTTGATGGACACAAAATATAGAAGATGAATTTATAACATCAATAACGTAAAGTGAGGGAAGTAGGGTTTTTGTATGTGTTCAAAGTTATTAGTTTAAAATAAAGTGTTATAAAACGTTTTATGTAATCTCCATGCTAACCACAAAGAAAATACCTGTAGAAGATGCACAAATGGAGAAGTGAATCAAAGTGTATCACCACAGAAACAGTGAAACACAAGGAAGTCAAGAAGAGCAGAAGAGAGGAACAAAGTAGCTATGAGACATACAGAAAATAGCTAACAAAATGACAATAGAAAGTCATTCCCTATCAACAGTTACGAGCAAGTGGATTAAACTCCTGAATCAAAAGACAGAGTAGGCAATAGTCTGTCTCATTTTCAGTCGCTTAGTCTCAAATCAGCCCTTTCTGGCTTTCCAGCAGGACCTGTTTGTGATGTGGAGGTGTCCACGCTCCATTCCCTTCTGTTGTACGTTGTCATTCATGGAGATACTTTGTCAAACTAGCTTTGTTGTAACTGTGCCTATGGGTTTTGGTTTTTCTACTTAAGCTTTGCTGCTAACTGCTACTGCTAAGTCACTTCAGTCGTGTCCGACTCTGTGCGACCCCAGAGACGGCAGCCCACCTAGGCTCCCCCATCCCTGGATTCTCCAGACAAGAACACTGGAGTGGGTTGCCATTTCCTTCTCCAATGCAGGAAAGTGAAAAGTGAAAGAGAAGTCGCTCAGACGTGTCTGACCCTCAGCGACCCCATGGACTGCAGCCCTCCAGGCTCCTCTGTCCATGGGATTTTCCAGACAAGAGTACTGGAGTGGGTTGCCACTGCCTTCTCCGACTACTATTCTGAATTAAGAAATTGAAAATTAAATTTTGCTATATGTTATTAAAATAACATCCAGAAAAAAAATATCTATTTTTATAGTATATATGCATGTGTTTTTCTCTTCTCTCAACAATCTTGGGTATTAACTCTCTTTTGAAATTGTCGATCGGCAAAAATAAGACCTTACTGAATTTTTATTTATATCGTATTGATTACTTAACTACTTTTCCTGTATTGATAATCTACTTGATTTTTTTCAATCGTGAATTATTTATTCTTTTATTTCCCAATTGCTATGTTTTTTTAATTAATTTTGAAGATCTCTGTGAATAATAGGGATTCTAACCTTTTTATTGTCATGTTTTGATATTTATTCCTTAGCTGTTTGCTTTTCAGACTTTGAAATTTGTTTGAAGATTGTATATATTTAAATGTATCAGTATTTTCTATTATTATTTCCTATCACATGAAATGGTAATAACACATTATTAAGTTACTTAAATTACATATGAAATGCTTTAATTCAGTGAAATTTAAAGATTAACCAAAATATGAATCTTGCAAATTCCTGAACCACTAAGCTTTGAAAATTGTTGAGAGAATCAAAAATGAACAAAGTCATATTTAAGTTTAAAATAATGAGCAATAACCAGGAACAATTAGATATCCTAAACTAAGGCAATAATTAAAAGTAGGAATTCCATCTCAAGGAACTGAGATATTATGAATGGTACATGTAAATAGAGTACTTGAAGTACAGAGTACAAGAGAGGTTAGTGAGATAAATGGGAATTAGTTTAGCTGATACACACTTATACATATTTATACACTCATATATAGACATATACATATACTTATGCATGCATATATATTTATGTGTATATGTATGTCTGTGATCTAATGAATAGAAAGTAAGAAGAATATGTACTTACATAAGGCACATATGTATATATATACATATATACAAATATATATGGTAGATATTTGAGTGTTTGTTAGGTATTATAGATCCTCAAAGTAAGGGGATCAGTTGGGTAATAAGTAAGAAAGCTAATAAGTATATAATGTTTGTTCTGTAGGTAACCATTGTATTTTCACTTTTTTTTTTTTAAGTAAACTTTACAGTAACCCTGTGTAGTAGATATTATTGTCCCCATTTTGTAGGCATTGGGAATATACATTGACATATTAGAAAGAATATGGACTTTGGAGTCAGGTAGTTAGAGGGACTAAGCTTAACCACTGAATAGCTGTGTGATTTTGGTTAAACCATTCCTGTCTGAGTTTCGGATTTCTCAGGTGTAAAAAGGAGATAAAAATAGTGCCTTATTTCAAGGAATTGTTGTGAAGATTTTCAGAGGAATTATTTATGATTTTTCCAAAAATAATAATCCTATTCTAATTAGTGGGCTTCCCTTGTGGCTCAGCTGGTAAAAAATCCGCCTGCAGTGTGGGAGACCTGGGTTTGATCCCTGGGTTGTGAAGATCCCCTGAAGAAGGAAAAGGCTACCCACTCCAGTATTCTGGCCTGGAGAATTCCATGGACTGTATAGTCCATGGGGTTGCAAAGAGTTGGATGCAACTGAGTGACTTTTGCTTTCACTTTCACTATTCATTCCAACTAGTACATGAAATTTGCCTTTGAAGTTCATTTGAATGGTTATTTTCATGTTATAAAGATTAAATGAGATAATGTATATGAAGTGGGTACTACAGTAGTCATTTAATAACTGGTAGTTATTACTACTGTTGTTGTGAGGCCCAATCTAATAACATGTCCAGGGCTTGAACTGTGTATCAGCCTTCAGATATACCATCTAAAAAATTTGTAACATAAATATTCCATATCCCTTCTTTTGTTTTAACAAATATTTGTTGATGCTGATATAAGCCAGACCTTGAGGATACAAAAATGTAAGACATGCTTCTTGTCATGTAGGAGCTACAGATGGTAGAGAGGACAGACAGGTATAAGAAAGAAGAGATTGCTTTTTTGAAATCATGCAGATCAGAAAACAGTATTGGAATCTGGTGTTTTATAGATTTCAGTTATCCAGATAAAACAAGTTATGTTTTGATGATATTAAATGTTGGAATCAAAAAATAAAATATATTTATTTGTATATATTGTTGTTGTTTAGTCGCTAAGTTGTGTCCAACTCTTTTGTGACCCCATGGACTGTAGCCCTCACGGCTCCCTCTGTCCCTAGGATTCTCCAGGTAAAAATACTGAAATGATTTGCCATTTCCTTCTCCAGGGGATCTTCCCCACCCAGGGATCTAACATGCATCTCCTGCGTTTGCAGGTGGATTCTTTACCACTGAGCCACTAGGGAAGCCCATACATTTATTACCTCGTTATTACCTTATATCTTTCCTAGCTGCTTTTACATCTGTCAACATATCCTTCCTACTTCTGCTGAGTTAGATGTGTGTGACCAGTCCTTTTTAGTTACCGTCATGAGAAATGAACCAGAGGAGAGGAAAGATGGTGAAGAAGCTGACTTCGCATTTACTCTTGGAAAGGAGTGTGTCTGAATGGATAGCTCTACTATTGTGCTTCTTTTAAACCCTCTTGGATTTGGAGGAAAGCGGCAGAGGAATATTTCTACTGGGGAAATGGTGGTTGAATTGCCTCATAGTATTGAGTATATCCTCCCATCAATTATTACTAAAAAGAAAACCGTAGACATGGAGTGTTACTGGCCAAAGTATGTTTTATGGGCATTTCCTTTCAGTTTCACTTTAAGATAAATTATAGGCCTTGTATTAAGAAACCAGTTTATATAATTAAAACCTCATTAATATACTTTATATTTTATTTACCAAAATTCTAATAATCTGTTTTAAAAATTAAACATTGGATCACTATTAAATCTAAATAAATAATTCCATTATTGGACAAGGATCATAGTGGTAGGTTATATAGCAAACTTGTTTTTTTTATAAAGAGCACTATGTTTAGTATATTTTATAAATAATTCCATAAAACAGTTTACATTTTAAAATGTAGATTTAAAGACTTTAAATGTGAATCACTGTACTGTATACCTGTAACTTATATATTGTACATCAACCTCAATAAAAACTTTTAAAAATAAATAAAATATAAGGAATAAGAATGGATTGAGAGAAAAATATCTAGAGAAAATTTAAGTTATATGCAACAAATTCCATTTAATAGGAAATAACCACATTCTAGACAATGAAATGTTTCTATCTCATGATTTTACTGTGTGTGGAATTTTTTTAGTAGTTTCTCCAAGGTTACAAAATATAAAAACAACCCTCTGTCCTTGGGAAGTTTACAGGTTAATATGGGATGGCAATGGCACTCCACTCCAGTACTCTTGCCTGGAAAATCCCATGGATGGAGGAGCCTGGTGGGCTGCAGTCCATGGGGTCGCTAAGAGTCGGAGGCGACTGAGTGACTTCACTTTCACTTTTCACTTTCATGCATTGCAGAAGGAAATGACAACCCACTCTAGTGTTCTTGCCTGGAGAATCCCAGGGATGGGGAAGCCTGGTGGGCTGCCATCTATGGGGTCACACAGAGTCGGACACGACTGAAGCGACTTAGCAGCAGCATGGGATAAGTAAACTGTGTGGTAGAAACCTGAATGACAGCAGCTAAAACAATTTGTGAAGAGAAATCCCAACTACCCAAAAGGTGGTAGACTGGCTGGAGTCATAGTCCTCTGCCTCTGTGGCTGATTTTTGGTTAATGGAATACCCATCATTTATCTGTGCCCTTTTTTCAAATGCCTTTCAACCAGCAAACTGTAACCAATTGTTCTATTTAGTGATTATCCATCAGGCACCATCCAAATTGCATAATGCAAAGCAGCAATTCCATGAATTCTAGCCCAGGCTATCTGTCTGAATGATCAATTTGGAACTCCATTAGTTTTATCACATCATACATGGTTTACGAACACCAGGAATTGTAAAATATCTCTTGAACTTAATAGAAATTTTGAGTACAAAATGATAAACATATAGAGAAAAAAGAAAAAACTATTCATATGCTAGAGTAATTAAAAGAATACATATAAAACCAGGTCAACGTATCTTTTTACTATTTAATTTCTATATATCTATCAACCTAACTAGATCTCAGATCACTAAGGTGGTGACTGTTTCATATTCAAATTCAGCAAACAACTGTGCTGAGTATATTTCCTGATTTTTCTCACCTGTCTAGGCTAAGTGCTTCTCCTCTGTATTCCAAATAGCATTGTATGTCATTTCTATCAATTGCATTGACACCACCATAGATGCATTGAAACACTCTCTATTGCAATGCCCTATTTCCACATTTCCTCTCTTATATTGCCAAAATATAAGCTCCTCAAACTAGTAAACTTGCTTTAGTCAGTATCTGGTACATAAAAGGCCATATGTAAACTGAATATTTATAAACAACAACATAGACACAGTGTGAAATACGGCCGGCCAGGCACAAAAGTGTTAAGACCTAAGACAGTGATGGATGTGATTCAGGACTATTATTGTTGTTCTTTGAACAAAGTTGATTCTAGTATCTACCAAAAATATATAATTGAAAGAGGGTGGGGAGATTTGGGAGAATGACATTGAAACATGTATAATATTATGTATGAAACGAGTCGCCAGTCCAGGTTCGATGCATGATACTGGATGCTTGGGGCTGGTGCACTGGGACGACCCAGAGGGAGGGTATGGGGAGGGAGGAGGGAGGAGAGTTCAGGATGGGGAACACAGGTATACCTGTGGTGGATTCATTTCGATATTTGGCAAAACTAATACAATATTGTAAAGTTTAAAAACAAAATTAAAAAAAAACATCAAAACAAACAAACAAACAAACAAACAACAAAAATATATAATTGAAAGAGCCAAAGTGTAATCTTTCTGTAGCATGTGGTGTTAGTTTAGTATCCATCACGTTCTTCTGTATCCCTTTGAATATTTAGTAAATTTTATTAATATCTGATTTAAGTTTTAAAAGGGATAAATGAAGGCTTAATAAAACAAAAAGAAAGTCTTGGTAAATAGGAACTTGTTATCTTGGATAAAGGAATAAAAGACTGGCCTTATTTTTAAAGTAGGAGTTTGTAAACATGGATAACAATAGGTAGGATTTGGGGACAGAATCAACTGGTGTTTTCCCAAAGCAGAGCTAGCAACAGCTGGTGTGTATTACAAGAATGACCCCCAAAGAGAACAAGCCTGTTGAATAGTCCATTATTTTCAAGGGAATTTCATTCAAAAAACCTCATGCGTGGTCTCATTTTCATTCTGATTTTCTAGAAGCGTATGGTGGGCCATATCAATAGTACCCTTCAAATCAAAATGCATCATCATTTAGGAATTTCTGAAGGGGAAGTAGTCTGTGACTACACTCTCTGAGAACCATCAGCACACCTACCTGTGTCCCTTGGAACTGAAGGTTTAGGATATCCTTCAAAACCTGTTCTTTTGTTTCTTATTATATAATGAATGGTGACTGAAATAGTGTGCATTTGATTTTTGTGTGAAACAGAATTAAATCACCGTGTTTAAAAAAAAAAACAACAATGAGGGAATTCCGTGGTGGTTCATGGTTAAGCCCTGGAGAAGGAAATGGCAACCCATTCCAGTATTCTTGCCTGGTGAATCCCATGGCAGAGGAGCTGGGCAGGCTACAGTCCATGGGGTCAGAAGAGTCGGATACGACTTAGAGACTAAACCAACCAACCAGTGGTTAAACTTCAACTTCCACTGCAGGGACCCCTGGTCGGGGTCCTATGATCCCACATGCTGCACAGTGTGGCCAAAAATGATTTAAAATATTTTTAAAAGGAATGAGATGACTTTATTTATGGTTAAAAAAAGGCTTCCTCTTAATATATATTATTTAAGACATCTAAAATGCCTTTTGTCCTCAGGGTAATACTATAATTCCTTGGTGCTTGAGTTGCGATTTAATACCGCACCTACAAAGAAAATTACAGTTTTTAAACTGTTTATTGCAAGTGCTTTCACAATGAAGACACTGCAAAAGTGACAAAGGTAAATGTTGGGGGAAAAATGAGGTAGGAGATGATTAATTCCTGTATATCTGAAATTAAAAAAAAAAAAAAAAAAAAAAAAAAAAGAGTCTTCTCCAACACCAAAAAAAATAAAAAAAATAAAAAAAATTAGATCCTATTTACCAAAAGGATACCAAAACTAGAGTTAAAATTAAAGCCTAAAACTGGGAGAAGATAAAAAAAAAAAAAAAAAAAAAAAAAAACCCAAAAAAA
>NW_011494749.1:2706-23693 GCF_000754665.1 Bison bison bison | reverse complement strand
AAACAAAAATATTGTAAATTCAAATGATCCCACTCATTATCAACATGGGGTCCCTTTACAGGTTTATGGGCTTCCCTGTTGGCTCAGATGGTAAAGAATCTGCCTGCAAGGCAGGAGACCTGGGTTCAATCCCTGGGTCGGAAAAATCCCCAGGAGAACAGAATGGCTACCCACTCTGGTATTCTTGCCTGGAGAATTCCATGGACAGAGGAGCCTGGTGGGCTACATTCCATGGGGTTGCAAAGAGTCAGACACAACTGAGTGACTAACACTAATAGGTTTGTATATTGTAATGGGATTAATAATGACTTTGTAGCATTTGCTATAAAACTGAGGAATCCTTTTTTTTTTTTTGCAGTGAGATTATTGTGTGATAGTATATGTCATTCGGATTTTATAGTGCTTTATGCGTTTTTAAGAATTTCAAGTGACCCAATTTTGTAAAATACACTGTCTTGTAGAAAAAATACATTAGCATGGTGTGTACCATGTAGCAGTTACTCAATAATTTTTGTTTTCAATTGAATTAAATTAATAGATTTAATAGATTAATTTAATAGATTAAATTAAAATACACTTAATTTGTAATCCACAGGCTGGCTGACCTTGGATAAGTCATGTAATTTCCTTGTCCTTTAGTTTCCTCATCTGTAAAATGGGTATAATATCTCACGGGGCTGTTTCAAGGATCAATGCTTATGAATATAAACCCCCTGCTGCTGATGCTGCTGCTAAGTCACTTCAGTCGTGTCTGACTCTGCGCGACCCCATAGATGGCAGCCCACCAGGCTCCGCCGTCCCTGAGATTCTCCAGGCAAGAACACTGGAGTGGGTTGCCATTTCCTTCTCCAATATAAGCCCCCTAGCATATAACAAATGAATGTATAAACTATATCATAACTATTATTATTATCCAAGTGACTTATTACTGAGGTTAATAGAGCAGTTTTTATACATTTTACACATATCAGAGAGAGCTGGGTCATAGACTGAGAAAGTATTTATAATGAGGATATAGAAAATTTAGGAAAATAAAAAGGCTAGGTAAATAAAATCTGAAAAACACAGTGAAAATGTAGTGCTACATACAGTTCTACCTATCTGTCCTTCTGTCTATCCATCTAATCATTTTCTTAAAAAAATACTATAAAAGTCCAGTTTGATGCAATTCATTATTGAATTACTAGGAACTTGGAGATTTGATCTAATAGAACTCTTGAACTTCATAGTAGAGCAAACCCATGATGCCATCATAAAGTTTGAAGAAACTCAGGATTAGAGTATATACATATATCCACCCCCAGAACCAGTGGATATGTATAGAGCTGATGTACTAGTTTCAATTCAGTAATAAGTTTATATACAAGTAGATGTCAAATAAATCTGCTTAAACCCTATAACAAATAGAACTATTTTAAAACTATTACTTACCCACCATGGTTTGGAAATTGAAAAAAATTAAAGTTGAAACTAATGATTGAATAAATAATTTGAAAATAACTTGTGTAGATAGCTGGAAAAAAAACATTAAAAACTCAAATGTATAATGTCCAGTTATACAGAATTTGATTCTACATTTTTGATTCAGTACTTATAGCTTCTTCTATTCTTCTGCATGCCTAGCTGCCACTTCTCAACTATGAAAGGAACGAAGAGACAATCAAAACTTTTGTCAGTAGCACAGAACAGCCACTTGAAGAAGATGGTGGCCAGATGTATAAAAACACATAAAAAAATTAAGGTGATGGGCCTTAATACAGGACTATCAGTGTGTTCATGATGAAGATATGGGTTAGGCCTCAGCAAAGGTGAAAGATGGTAGTGTGAGAACTCGGGAATAAACAAGCTACTTCACACAAAGGGAGGGGTGGTATGTCATTGTATAGCCGAAATGGCAAAATGTGTGTAAGGCTGCAGTGAGAATTTATTTCAATGGCTTTAAAGAATATATATATACTATAGAGATAAAGTGTAAAATTAAGAGCAGCCTATGTTAAATACAAATTCTAGGAATCTGTGACTTTGTGACCAAAGATCAGAATGATACTGAAAAACAAAGCCCGCTGTTTTTTTCCTGCAGAATCTTGATAAACATCTGGATCAGTTAGTCAGTCAGTTCGTTGCTCAGTCATGTCTGACTCTTTGTGACCACATGGACTGTAGCATGCCAGGCTTCCTTGTCCATCACCAACTCCTGGAGCTTACTCAAACTCTTGTCCATTGAGTCAGTGATGCCATCCAACCATCTCATCCTCTGTCGGCCCCTTCTTCTCCCTTCTTTAATCTTTCCCAGCATCGGGGTCTTTTCCAATGAGTCAGTTCTTCACATCAGGTGGCCAAAGTATTGGAGTTTCAGCTTCAGCATCGGTCCTTCCAAAGAATATTCAGGACTGATTTCCTTTAGGATTGACTGGTTGGATCTTCTTGCAGTCTAAGGGACTCTCAACACCACAGTTCAAAAGCATCAATTCTTCTGCACTCAACTTTCTTTATAGTCCAACTCTCACATCCATACATGACTACTGGAAAACCATAGGTTTGACTAGACAGATCTTTGTTGGCAAAGTAGTGTCTCTGCGTTTTGATATGCTGTCTAGGTTGGTCACAGTTTTCTTCCAAGGAACAAGCATCTTTTAATTTCATGGCTGCAGTCACCACCTGCAGAGATTTTGGAGCCCCCAAAATAAAGTCTCTCACTGTTTCCATTGTTTCCCCATCTGTTTGCCATGAAGTGATGGGACCAGATGCCATGATCTTCATTTTTTTGAATGTTGAGTTTTAAGCCGGCTTTTCCATACTCCTCTTTACTTTCGTCAAGAGGCTCTTTAGTTCCTCTTCACTTTCTGCCCTAAGTGTGGTGTCATCTCCATATCTGAGGTTATTGATATTTCTCCCGGCAGTCTGGATTCCAGCTTGTGCTTCATCCAGCCTGGCGTTTCTCATGATGTACTCTGCATATAAGTTAAATAAGCAGGGTGACAATATACAGCTTTGACATACTCCTTTCCTGGTTTGGAACCAGTCTGTTTTTCCATGTCCAGTTTTAACTGTTGCTTCCTGACCTGCATACAAATTTCTCAAAAGGCAGATCAGGTGGTCTGGTATTCCCATCTCATTAAGAATTTTCCACAGTTTGTTGTGACCCACACAGTCAAAGGCTTTGGTATAGTCAATAAAGAAGTAGATGTTTTTCTGGAACTCTCTTGCTTTTTTGATGATCCAGCGGATGTTGGCAATTTGATCTCCGGTTCCTCTGCCTTTTCTAAAACCAGCTTAAACATCTGGAAGTTCACAGTTTATGTACTGTTGAAGCCTGGCTTGGAGAATTTTGAGCATTACTTTGCTAGAATGTGAGATGAGTGCAGTTGTGCTGTAGTTTGAACATTACTGCACAGTTTGAACATTACCACAGTAATGCTGAAGAAGCTGAAGTTTGAACAGTTCTGTGAAGACCTACAAGACCTTCTAGAACTAAAACCCAAAATGATGTCCTTTTCATCATATGGACATGGAATGCAAAAGTAGGAAGTCGAAAACATCTGGATAGTTGGCTAAATTTTCCAATATTCACCTATTTAGTATCTCAGGAGTTCTTAATCAACATTTCAATAATAATTTTCTTATAGCTCCTAATTGAGTGTTGTTTTGTTCCCTTGTTTTGTTCTAAATCTATTTTCTTTTTTGCTTGTTTACTGTAATTACAGATGGAAGTTTGGAGTTGAGCATTTGTAATATCTTGCTGTTGAATTCAAATTGTCAGTTGATGCCAGGTCTTCACGGTATAGTGGATGATATTTATTTTCATGCCATGAGTGCTACGTGACTCTGAATGGTTTTGGGTTTTGTGTGTGGATGTGTGTTAGAAGATTTTCTTTGCTTTATCAGCCTAATTTATTTTGGCTCCTGAATATGTTGACATTCTTTACCTCTGCTTTTGATTTTAACACCTTTTATTTTTGAACATTTAAAATGTTCTCAAATCTTTAACAATAATAAAGGCATTCGCTGTTTTAATTAGTATGAACAAAGTAAAAACAAAGGGGAAATCTTTTGTTTTGTCATTGAGTGATTACAATAAAAACATGGAAAAGTTAACTGACTTTCGTTTCCAAGAAAAATTATGTTGGCCTCTTTGACACATGTTGTTACCCATGAACATTTGAATTTTTGTATCTTCAATAGGAAGGAACTTTTTAATTTGATTTAATTTTTGAAAATTTTATTGAAGTATATTTGATTTACAATGTTGTGTTAATTTATACTGTACAGCACAGTGACTCCATGATACACACACACATATATATTATTTTCCATTACGGTTTTTCATGGGATATTGAATATAGTTCTTTATGCTATCCTGTAGGACCTTGTTGTTTATCCAGTAAACAACTTTATAAATGTGTAACTTTGCTTAAAATTGCCTAAGAATCCCAGAAGAAACTGTTGGTTTTATGGTTACTTTTCTATAAAGTGCAATAAATTCTAGGAAGGTGAGACTAATTGGACTAAGTGGCATTTTACACTCTATGAAGATTTTTCTTAATCTTGTCTCTTTGCAGTGAGTCTCGGCAGAATGCTTTTTTGTGACCTTGTTGGTACAGCATGGCGCTACTAAGTGACATCAGATTAGCAACTGGGGAACACTTTGTGAAACTGTTTATGGAAGTCAATTTGCCGAGTTCAAGGCTGTGTTTTTTCTGATCTCAAATCACCTAGCAACTTTAGATTCAGGCAGAAGTTGAAGTTTATTTTACTAAACATGGAAAAGCTTTTAAACCAACGTTTTTGAGGTAAATCTGTAGCAAAAGTGAGGCCACCTGCTGTTAAGGAGAGTGCTTACACATTTGAGCACAATTCTGTCCCCAATAGAGGGTACTGCTGAGTAAAACGCTGTCATTATTGTTCAGATCCTATAGGTGGCAGCAGTTCCTGCAGTTTCAGAGCTTAACAATGGCTTGATTTGTGGGTCTAAGAATAAAGCTGTCATGAACTCATGGGATCTTTATACTGTAAGGGCTCTTCTTTGAAATGTGATACATGAGAAAATTGTGTTCAGTTTTTAGTGTCTCTTTTAAGATTTAAGTAGCTTCTCTGTCTTTTAAGTTCCATTTTGTATTTTAAATCATGTCCCCAAACACGCGATCACTGTCATTTTATGCTGTACCTTATGAAGCATAAATCTTTTGGTAATCAGAGAGAAAGACCCAATAGAAACATTTTTTTCCTCTCCCCCTTTTCTCCTCAGTTGCAAGAATAATCCATTGTTAATTTTTACTGTCAATGCAATCTTGGGAAGGAAATCCTAGTTGCTAAACGTGCATAATTTTCCTCATGTTCAGGAGCTGAGTGGTTGATGGTTTAACATTGTCATTCAACTTTCTAGGAGGCTTTGAGCTAAATTGTAGCACCTATAAAAGAGTGATTTTGAAACTGTCTTTAGTAAATACTGTGGTTTCCTATTAGTGAACTCAGAACTGAGGCAGTAAGCACTCTTAGAATGATTCCATCACCTTTTGCCTTGGAGAAGCAGCAGAGTCATGAGTATGGCTGGTCATTTATACACACACACATACACACACACACAATTCCAACAGTCCAAAGTAAACCCCACATTAGGAATAAAGATTATTCTTCATTTAATTTTATTGGTCAAAGTAATTATTTAAAAAAAATTCCCTGCCAATTATTTAATACAGAGAGTTGCAAAATCCTAAATGAAAGTAAAAGTAATTTTTTTTATTCAGGTTAAAATAGTTCAGCTTACCTCTGAAATGTTTATTCAGAAATTTATCCACCTTTGTCTTATTGTTCAAATAAATATACAGGTATTTAAAATGATGGTTTATTCAAATTAACATCAAAATTTTACAGGAATTTTAAACTTTTTTTTTTAATTTACAAAAAATGAGTTCTTTTAAATTTACGAAAAATGGGTTCTTTTTATCCTTTGAGGTAACAGGGTGGTAACTTAACTTCAGTACATGAGAATCTAATATATTTTAAAGAGAAGAAGTTAAACTGTTATTCTTTTGGAGCTGACTTCTTTTCATTAATTAGATACCTTTTAAATTCTATTGAATCTTAATTTTTGGAATTAACCTTCATATATATAAAGTCAATATATACATTATTGACTCTGAAATTAAAACATACATATTTATATGCACTATATATATCATATAGATATGTGTGCATGTATTTCTTATAAATAAAGGAGATGTACTTTTTGAAGTATGGAACATTTGGATCATACAAGTTAAGAGATATATGCCTGTTATCTATCATCCATACCTCAAAACATTTATTCACCTATATATTCAGAATGGAGTTTTTCATAAAGAATGATGAGTGTTACATATATCTTCATATCCCATTTGATGACTGTGAAAGGAAACAAGTATAAAAGCAAAAAAGTTTGCTGGGAACCTTCCATGCTTTTAACATTTATATTGAGTGTATATTGTCTGCTGCTTAATAAACCTATGTTGTTTTTAAAGCAACTGCTAGGAACAAGAATACAAGTCAGTTTATTTTTGAAAGCTCTTAATTTATATGTTCATATGAAATCTATTTTTGATAGCATAATGATAATTATGTGCAAATATATTTATTTTGTCCTTGCTATTTATTTTAAACATACCTATTTTTGGTATGTTTAAAATAACTAACTGCATAGCCAAAATCTGTCTCTTAAGGCAAGGCTCTTGACGATTATCTGGGAGCACTGTGTTCTCTAAAAATATTTCAGCCAGATATATGCCAAGATTTTACAAAATGAATTCCATTATCTTACAACTCTTTTTTAGAAACTTATGTTAAAATTAACCCCATTTTCTTAGTTTCTTTTGTAATTATGAACATAAAGGTGATCATTTGGCTCTAGTTTGTAAAGTTCATGAAGTATTTTAATAAAATGATGTATGTCCTTCAAGGAATTTATATTACTGTTTAACAGGATATTCTCTAATATTAAAGTGATTTTGCTTTTTGTAAGTAAAATTATTTTGTTGAATGAAAAAGCTTTTGATGAGTCAGATATTGTGATTACCTGGAGTTGTTTTCAGCAATTATTGAAATGTATGTAGTTTTAAAAAATTAAAACTATATTAGGCATCATAACTATGGAAAAAGAAAATGAGATATTTGGTTAAGCTTGAATGGTTTAGGCTCACTTAAACCCAAATATTAGTATTTCTTTTCAGTTCCTTATAATTAAAAGTTCTGCTGATCTATTTTTAAATGAGTTTGCATTTTATTTCCTCATATTCAGTAATTGCAAACTTTAATGTTAGTAAAATGTTACCTAAAGATGTTCATAGAAACTGTTTACATGTCTGAAAGGACTGAATAACTCACATATTCTGAGAGAAATTTTAGGGCTTAGAGAATAGTCTGACCGACTGATAGGGAAAGACTTCCAAGAGAGGAGGCATAGAGGCCCAAATTGGAGAAAGCAGCAGATACAATAAACCCTTGACTCTATGTAATAGTTGGTGAATGGAATTACTCATTAACTTGAATTTTTGTTTAACCCTTTGTCCATACGTGTACACTGTAAACATGTGATCACTTTTGTAAGCTTTAGAATATAAGAGAAACTAACTTTAAACACATACTAAAATAGTTGCTTCTAGAAGTATTCGGGAGGTCCAATGGAATCTTTAGTGTGAACGATTACCATTATGATCATTTATTGCTGTTTTAGAGTCCTGTTTATGGGGACTTTAAATTTCACTCACTTATTTTTGACTTCGCTGGGTCTTGGTTGCAGGTGGGGGCTTTCTCTAGTTATGGGAGTGGGGCTCCTCTCTAGCTGCTGCTATCGGGCTTTTCACTGCAGTAACTTCTCTCATTATAGAGCACAAGGTTTGGGCATGTGGGCTCAGTAGCTGTGGTGCTTAGCTGCTCCACGGCATGTGGAGTCTTCCTGGAGCAGGTGGATTCTTACCCACTCGACCACCAGGAAAGTCATATGGGGACTTTATAAGAATTTGATGGTGATTGAGCTTTATGTTTGCTTCAGTTCAGTTCAGTTCAGTCACTCAGTCGTGTCTGACTCCTTGTGACCCCATGAATTGCAGCACGCCAGGCCTCCCTGTCCATCACCAACTCCCGGAGTCTACCCAAACCCATGTCCATTGAGTCGGTGATGCCATCCAGCCATCTCATCCTCTGTTGTCCCATTATCCTCCTGCCCCTGATTCTTCCCAGCATTAGGGTCTTTTCCAATGAGTCAACTCTTCGCATGAGGTGGCCAAAGTATTGGAGCTTCAGCTTCAACATCAGTCCTTCCAATATGTTTGCTTAGGTTCCAGATAAATGAAAGTTCGAAAATATCTTGATCTGTAAATTTAAGTTAGGATTTTTAAAATTTATAAACACTTACCTGGGCTTCCTCAGTGGCTCAGCGGTAAAGAATCTGCCTGCAATGCAGGAGACACGGGTTCCATCCCTGGGTCAGGAAGATTCCCTGGAGAAGGGAATGACTACCCACTCCAGTGCTCTTCCTGGGAGAATTCCATGGATAGAGGAGCCTGGCAGGCTGCAGTCCATAGGGTTGCAGAGTCTGACACGACTGAAGAAACTAAGCACAAATATTTAGCTAAAATATTATATAAATATAGTTCCTTTCTGAGTTGTATAATTTAAAAGAACAGGGCCCCAAGGAACTTTTTCTCTGAGTGACTTTCTACAAATTCCTGGATCCTAAAAATGATCTCATTACTGCCCCTAGGAGAGCACTGTCCTTTCATGGACCTGAAACTCTGTAGAATCCATGTTGTGTACTATTAGTGAGCATGTTTCTTTCTCTAAGAAGGAGTGTTATAATTGGAATGGGCGATTAGTCCCTAAAAATTATGTTTAGTATAATAAACATGCCAAGTATTCCAGTATATGGGGAGAGTTGTTCTCTCCTGTCATGGATGGCACATTGTCTTCATGGACATCGGGTCCCATGACCCACAAGACAGGCCTTTTGAGCCCTGGGCATATAAAATCAGGCTCTGCTTAACAGTTAACAATGTAAAGGGCACCAAATGTACTGCAGAGAATTATGATGCCAGTGCTACAGCTTTGAGTACTCTCAAATCAAATCTGTGAGTATACAATAGTGTGCATGCTGTGGTCAAGACGTGCACTGTGTGAAAATACAGTGAAAACTCCTGCAGTTGACATTTTCCCATTCAGACTTGACTGATCTGCACCATCTACTCTCTCATCTAAAAGTATGAATCACCCACAGGCAGTATGGGGTGAAGTTTAACCTCCCTTCTTAACATTTAAAGTCAACCTCACTTTCAGTTTAAGTGTTTTTTCTTAATTTCTCATGTCCTTTTGTAAAACCAATGATGAAATAAAGCTTAATTAATCATGAATTCAACCACAGTTATTGAGCTTTACTATTTTTAAGGTGTAGGGATTCAGTAGTCCCTGTCCTGAAGTCCTTGCAGCCTAATGGACTGTACCAGTCTTAAAGTCTTCACCCAATTAATGTCATCTATGAAATAGGCAATTTCTATATGAAATATACAATTGCTCTTCTGTGTGTAGAAAGTCTATATAAAAATAATTATAAATACATGATGGCCCAGCCCAAAGTGGAATTCTAAATTCTTAAGTTCTAATCATATACCATTGTGCTTCTAAAATTTGCTCGTTAAGTTGGGTGTTGAGAATTCTGAGCCACAGAATATGTGAAAGTATTTATGTAACTGAAATTTTAAGGAAAACTAATGCTGTTACAGTTCTCATAAAAATATAAAATGAAAATTATATGAGAAATCATTCATTGTTAAAACTGGTACTCAAGTAAATTTGGAATTAGCCCAAAGAAGAGTAATTCTGAAAAACCCTTTGCATTCTAAAATTCTAACAATTTTGTGATTCTCCTTAATTTTTAAAAAATTTAATATAATTTTAAAGGTTATTTTCCATTTAGAGTTACTACAAAATATTGGCTATATTTCTCATGTTGTCCACAACTCATCCTTGAGCCTACCTTACACCCAGTAGTTTCTACCGCCCACCCCTGTATCGCCTCCCTATAACCACTAGTTTCTCTCTGAGTCTGCTGCTTTCTTGAAATATTCACTAGTTTGTTGTATTTTTTCACTTCCACATGTCATACAGTGTTTGTCTTTCTCTGACTGACTTAATTTACTTAGCATAAGCCCTCCAAAGCCATCTATGTTGCTGCAAATGCCAAGAGTTTATTCTTTTTATGGCTGAATGTATGAATTCAAGTTTTTTAAAAAATTCCCTTTAATTTTGAAGGGTGATGTGAATGGAATATCTGAATATTCTCCAAGAGTTGAGGATGCTGGCAGTTACCACAGAATATATCTTAGAGAAATATGTTTCCTTGCGAAGTCTCTAAGAGACTGAAGCAGATTGCTAAGAATCAGGGGATTTCTCCTCAAGCTATGAGCCTTTAGTATGAAATACCTCATACTAATACCCAATGCCATTTTTGCAGAAATTAGTGCTGCTTATTACACAAAATCCTAGTAGTGAGAAACATTCCAAAGTGATCTGAGGTTACTGGGTGGGAGAGAGATGAGGTATAGTTAGCAAAATTGACAGATGATTGTAATGCAATCATTTGTACAGACAAATGCAAAGAACCAATAGTAGTGAAGATGAAGAAAAAGAAGAAAGTTGGAAGATCTACACTATTAGATATCAAGGCTTATTATAAAGCTACAGTAATTAAGAAGTGTGGTGTTGGTGTAAAGATGAGATGAGACTCTGTTGCAATATTGTAGAGTTCAAAAACAGACCCATGCATTTATGGAAACTTGATTATATGGCAGAAAAATGGAGATGGACAGTATTTTCAATAAAGCATTCTGAATCAACAGGATAACTTTACAGAAGAAAATAAATCACCACTCTTTACTTACAGTATATACAAATATCAATTCTAAGTGGATTATAGATCTAAATGTGAAGCATGAAACAGTAATGTTCTAACAAAAATATGTAAGAATATCTCTATGTCTCTGAGGTAGATAAATATTTCTTGAGCAAAATTAAAAAATATAACCATATAGGAAAAAATTGATAAATTGGCTGATAATTAAGAACTTCTGTGCTTCTGTTCTGTTCAGAAAGGAAAAGGCAAAAGTTACAGAATTGAAGAAGCTATTTGCAATGCATATAACTGCTGTTTAAAGAGTTGCATCCAGAATATATGATAGATTCTTACCAGCCAATGGAAAAAGAAAGAATCTCATTTCACAAATGCAAAAGACATGATCAGGGACTTAACAAACAGGATATCCAATGACTGATAAGCATAGAAAAAGATACTAAAGTAAAATAGTCCCAGAGAAATTCAGATTAAAACCATAATGAAATACTGATGTACCCCCAAGAGAGTGACTGAAATTTTAAAAACTGACAAAACCAAGTGTTGGTAAAGATGTGGAGCAACTATATGGAAATGGTAAAACCATGTGGAGAACTATTCAATAGTATCCGCTAAAGCTGAACGTATATGTCCTGTAACCTGGCAATTTCACTCTTATGTATAGTAGACCCTACAGAAATGTATGTATATATGCACTGAAAGACATACACAAGAGCGTTCACAGTATTATTCATATAGCTAAAACTGGAAAAAATAGAAGTGCCTATCAACATTAGAATAAATAATTAGAATAACGTTTCCAAATAAAGAAATTTTTCATAGAATGGAATACTAAAATCAAAGAAAATGGCTACTTTTACACACATCTGGATGAATCTTGTTAACATAATGTTGAACAAAAGATACCCAACTCAAAATAATACACACTGTAAACTCCATTTATATACAGTTTAAAGAATGGCAAAACTATAGTGTTAAAGATCAAGGTAATGGTTACATCTGGAGAAGAGAGAAATGGCACAAGGGAAGCTTCAAGGGTGCTGGTCCTATTCCTTCCCTAAAGTGGGTGGTGGTTATGTGGGTGTGTTCACTTGAGATAAGTCTTTCAGTGATGATTTTATTTCTTTGTTTTTCTGTTACATAGGTTGTACTTCAACAAACATGTTTAACAAACAAAAAAACCAAGTTGTTGTTTTTTTTAAGCTTTTCAAATAGAGAGCAGAGGAAAAACTGGCCAGAAGGTGGTAAGGGGCTCTGGAGACCCTTTTTCTAATTTGGGGGAGCTGGTTCAACAGAGGAGCTTAATTAAACTGTTCACTCAGCTGCAGGCTCGTAACATGTGCTGATGTTGTTCATAGAGTGTCATGGTGCTGCAAGATTCTGTGGACTTTGGTTCTTTGCCTACCCGCAATTGTGTTTATGGACCTGAATGTTGTCAAGGCCAGGAACTTGAGTCATAGAACTTACAGCCATTGAGCTTTTCAGCACAGATGCCGCTTCCTCCTGAAAGCCTTTCCGGAGCTGTGAGTTTGGGCCAGGTGCTCTTCCTCTGTGCTCCGCCACGTGAATCTTTAGCATATATACCCCTGCCCCTCCAGACGTTGTAAGGCGCTGCTGCTGCTTTTTTAAAACAAAATTTGGCTGGGCAGGTCTCAGTTGCAGCAATTGGGATCTCAGTTCCCTGATCAGGGATGGAACCTTGGGCACCCTGCGTTGGGAGTAGAGAGCCCAAACCGCTGGACCACCAGGGAAGTCCCACTTCTCAAGGATAACTTTGTCTTGTTTATGATTTAAATCTCAGTGCTAGCATCACTGACTCAATGGGCATGAATCTGAGCAAACTCTGGGAGATAGTTAAGGACAGGGATGCCTGCCGCCGCCAATGGGGTTGCAAAGAGTCGGACACGACTGAGCGACTGAACATCAACATGTAAGTCAGGTGTTCATAGCATGAAAAGTGCCTGTGTTCAGCCATTAAATTTATTTATTTATGGCCACACCACTTGGCTTCTGGAATTTTAGTTCCCAGACCAGGGCTCGAACTCAGGCCCCCTTCAGTGGAAGCTCGGAGTCCTAACCACTGGACCAGCAGGGAATTCCTCTGTATGTAGACATTTTATAGATAGATTTGATAATTTTGAAATATATAATTCTTAATAGCACTGAAAATTAGGATGAAGAATTTAAGACCCTTTTCCAGGTACTTTTGTTGTTGTTGTAGTTAAGTTTTACAGTTAATTAAAGACTGAAAAGATATTTCTGGTTCTAGAACATAGCACTTTCCTCAGAGTAGTAGAGTGCTCTTCTGGAAAGTCTCTGATTACCCTATAATATGTGAAAGAATTTCTTTTTCCTGATAACATAGAGTTCAGTGTTATTTTCAAATTGCTCTTGAATCATTTAAAACTAGAAAAGACTTTATAACAAAGTTATTATAGATAATAGTGTCTCAAAAGTTTTGAGTTTTTGGTATTTCCTTTATTATACAAAGTTGAAATATGAACTGTGGTTATAATTATAATCAAATAGAGAAGCCAGGTTTGAATTTCGTATTTTTTACTATTGGAATGCTTTCTGTCAAATTAACTCTGTTTTTAAAAAGTGAAATTTTGACATGGGAGTCCTAAGAACAGAGGTTTATGTCACACTACAAATATAAACTGTTTAAAGATAATGCCAAAGCCAGATAACTAAAGACAAATGAAATCCTTCCTTTTGTCTTGGCTGTTGTGTGAGCATGATCAAAAGATATGTGAAATGGATAGAAGTCTTCAAATTTCATCATTTTGTGCTTTCAAATAGACAAAAGACCACGAAGCTTTTTAATTTAGAAATTCCCACAGTTCTTGGTATGGTGGCTCTCCAGTGGATTCCCCTGCTAGTGGATTTAGCTTTTCTAGAAGCTTTGACATCACATGTTCCTCAGTGAAATAATTCTGCTTTAGTTCAGTTCAGTCACTCAGTTGTATCCGACTCTTTGCGACTCCATGGACTGCAGCACGCCAGGCCTCCCTGTCCATCAGCAACTCCCAGAGTTTACTCAAACTCATGTCCATTGAGTCAGTGATACCATCCAATCATCTCATCTTCTGTCATCCCCCTCTCCTCCTGCCTTTAGCCTTTCCCAGCATCAGGGTCTTTTCCAACAAGTCTACAGACAGATTCCAAATGCTCTTTGGTATTTTCTTTATATCATGAGACACTTGGGTTTTAGGTAGTTACTGCGTCATATTTAAGTAGCTTTGTAAATCTTTCTGTAGTGTGTAAGAAAGCTCTAAAATTGAGATTTTTCATATATAATTGTACAAAAAATATTTTAGATGTATGGAAGAATAGCATGGAATACATGTCTCCTATCAGCATAAACAGCATTAGAGCATCAAACAACTCGTTTTTCCCATATATATCAGTTGCCTACCTTTAGGGATATGAAATGTGTAAATTTACCAGTAGCATATGATTCAGTAATATTTGTATTATTTTAATAACTTATTTGTAAAGGGAAATTCAGTTGTGTTACTATGCAATGTGGACTCCTCTCCAGGACATTTTTTAAGTTCCAAGTATATTTATTACAATCGGAAAAGCCTTTGTTTTATGAGGTTCATTTAAAGTACTTACTATATTTCTATTTTTGTTAATTTTTCTAAATCTGAGATGATTTTGCTAGGCAATGTTCTTTTTTTGTAGTGCTGTTTAAGTTTGAAATTTTTTATTCTTCCTCTAGTGTAGTGTTTTCCAGATCTATAATTCATGAAGTACTTTTTATATTATGATGTCGTGGCAGAACTCCAAAATGGATTCATGAGATACATGGTGAATTATCAGGCTTGGATTAACATTGACAGAAAAATAAACTTTATAGAAGAATTCTGTGAGAATTAGCAACTATGATTCTTATGCTTTGAAAACTTTATAACAGAATGGGAGAAATAATGATTCTACATGAGAAAAATTGGATTCTTATATAGAAAACAAGAAAAATTCAATTTAAAATGAAGATTAAAAGAGCTTTCAATGAGAAAGATTTTTTCATGAATTATCACATATCTACTTAGTATAAGGACAATGTATCATAATTAGACCTGCATATCAAGTGTGACATCCAGTTTATGTTATTATACTTTACTTTTAATGTGAAAAAATTAAGAATTTTTTTCACATATATGATGTATAAAAATGAAAAACATACAGATTATTTTGCAATTTCCAACAGCTCACTTTTCGTTTTTCTAACAGCTAAAAGCTCTGTTTTCATTTTGAAGTGTTTTGGATTTTGAGTATGTGAATATTATAACTCATGTTCTAAGAGCAGTATTTTACTAAATGAGCAGTATTTTAGTTTTATTTCTCTCCATTCCAGCCTAAAAATTCAGTAAGATCTAAATTCAGCTTTACTATCTCTTTGTAAAATGATTAAAATTAAATGAACAGGAGAAATAAAAGGAAGAGAAGAAAACAGTGAAGAGGTAACTTAAGAATGATAAGTAAATGCAGATTATGTTAGAGATTGTGACAGATCTTAGCTATTTCCATTTTTTTGAGGTTTCCAGCCAGGGTATGCCAAGGACTGGGGAGGATGGCAGGGGAAGTCCAGTCTGGGGCTATGAAGGGTGTTAGATAATTTTGAAAAATAATAAAATTGAAAGTTAATTTGCTTTTAATTATCCACACGTGACAGCATTTTTTGAAAAATGCCAGGGTTAAAATTATTTCTCCCTACTCGGGTGAAACATGCCTACCATGCCCCACCCCTTAGTATGCTGCTGGTTTCCAGTGTATTTGAGAAGTAAAGAAAATGCCAAAACAAAAATCATGAAATATTTTAAATATCTTAATTTAATAAATTAATTCTTCAGTATAGAAATCAATTTAATTGAGCTATTCATGGGGTGATTACATAATTTGTAAAAAATATTAATTCTCAGTGCACTCTAATGAATGGTTTGTCTTTCAGCCTGGTCAGTGTATCTCTTGTAACTCTACACACGACCTGTTTTTGATGTTCTTTGTGACTGTGAAGCTTAGACGATACACTTTTCTTGCTGCTCTTCTTTCGCTTATTGCACCTCCTGTCTGATAACTAATTGTCTTAAAAATACCTTGAGGATAAACATTATTTAAAACTATCAACAAATTTATATAAAATCTTAGCATGAAATTCAGAAAACGTTTTCCTTCTTGCTTTTTAAAATAAGCTAAATAGCCAGACTTAGTTCTTAACGTTATTGATTCATCTCCTCCCCATAGCTTTATTTAAATATAATTGACATATAATTGATTTTACTTAAATCCAGATTCCAGCTGACCAACTTTTTGAAATGTGATGCACTAGCTAGTATTTGAGTGCCGCAGATGGGAGATTGTTATCATCTAGATCTTAATACAATTTTATTGCCCATTGGATTTTGAAGGACAGAGGGAAAAAGGCGAGTATTATACATAAACCTTAGCGAGACTATATGAATATTAATGAAAAAAAGCATTTTAGTTTTCATTTGCCTGCAGAATGCTGGCATGTGAGAGTAAAGAGAACATTCACTCATACTTTCTAACATTTATTTGAAATGTTAGCAGATGTAGGTTATATTTGCAACAGAAGCTTAGTCTAGGTTAAAAGTTTATTTCCTCTTAAATTTGTTTTCACCTCCCATTAACTTTTCTTTTTAAGATTTATTTATTCATGGCTGTGCTAGGTCTTCGTTGCTGCACATGTCTTTCTCTAGTTGAGGCGAGCAGGGGCTACCCTCTAGTTGCGATACATGGGCTTCTCATTGTGATGGCTTTTCTTCTTGTGAGCACAGGCTAGGACACATGGGCTCAGTAGTTACAACTCCTGGGCTATAGAGTGCCAGCTCAATAATTGTGGTTTGTAGGCAATGGCACCCCACTCCAGTACTTTTGCCTAGAAAATCCCATGGACGGAGGAGCCTGGTAGGCTGCAGTCCATGAGGTCGCTAGGAGTCAGACACGACTGAGCGACTTCACTTTCACTTTTCACTTTCATGCATTGGAGAAGGAAATGGCAACCCACTCCAGTGTTCTTGCCTGGAGAATCCCAGGGACAGAGGAGCCTAGTGGGCTGCCATCTGTGGGGTCGCACAGAGTCGGACACAACTAAAGTGATGCAGCAGCAGCAGGCTTAGTTGTCCCGGGGCATGTGGGATCTTCCTGGCTCAGGGGTTGAATTTGTGTCCCCTGCATTGGCAGGCAGATTGTTATCCACTGCACCACCAGGTAAGCCCCCAATTTATTCTTTTTTTTAATGTCAATACTTTTATCCAACATGGACAGTTACACTGTAAAGTTGCTGAAGTGTTCTAAGTTTTTCAACTCCTCTTATTTCTAGACAAGAATAAAGATGTAAAAAATATTTCAGAAGTTAAATAAATACAATTGATCATGGTAAGCAGTGTAATTAAGGTGTTTTGCACCTTGAAGTATCTTTGACCAACTTCAGATCAGATCAGATCAAATCAGTCACTCAGTTGTGTCCGACTCTTGGCAACCCCGTGAATCTCAGCACGCCAGGCCTCCCTGTCCATCACCAACTCCTGGAGTTCACTCAGACTCATGTCCATCAAGTCAGTGATGCCATCCAGCCATCTCATCCTCTGTTGTCCCCTTCTCCTCTTGCCCCCAATCCCTCCCAGCATCAGAGTCTTTTCCAATGAGTCAACTCTTCGCATGAGGTGGCCAAAGTACTGGAGTTTCAGCTTTAGCATCATTCCTTCCAAAGAAATCCCAGGGCTGATCTCCTTCAGAATGGACTGGTTGGATCTCCTTGCAGTCCAAGGGACTCTCAAGAGTCTTCTCCAACACCACAGTTCAAAAGCATCAATTCTTAGGCACTCAGCCTTCTTCACATCCATACATGACCACAGGAAAAACCATAGCCTTGACTAGACGAACCTTTGTTGGCAAAGTAATGTCTCTGCTTTTGAATATGCTATCTAGGTTGGTCATAACTTTCCTTTGACCAACTTAACGAGGGCAAAAACCAGTGGTGGACTATTCTAGTGACATCTCTTGACACATCTTTGGACCCAACACCATTGATGGTGTTTGTCTATAGACTGGCTTTCTTTACAACTTGGTCCATTTCCAGTGCTGCTCAGAGATAATGATGCAGTTATTTTCCCAGGACTCAAAATGGGATACATGAAAATTTAGCTTTTTTCTTAAGGCACTCATACCTACTTTAAGGATTTATAGCAGGTTGTGCTTCTTTGATTGTACTTATTAGAGCTAAGTTATCTGATCTTTGG
This sequence comes from Bison bison bison, assembly GCF_000754665.1. Taxonomy (NCBI): domain Eukaryota; kingdom Metazoa; phylum Chordata; class Mammalia; order Artiodactyla; family Bovidae; genus Bison; species Bison bison. Next base: position 5,552 of record NW_011494749.1, on the reverse strand, counting down.
GGGCATACTGTATCTTATTTTTGGCTATATTAAATGATGGTCAACAGGGGAAAATTATCTTGGATCCTAAATAAGTTATAGAAAAAGACCTTAGAAAAATGGCAGCTATGCCAGGAATCTTAGGTCTAAGAAACACACGCTCTTGGACATACTGTATATTTAAAAGCCAAGTAATAAAACCTCTTTTTGCTTTTAAGTGTTAGTTCTGAACTTCTTCGGTTTTTCCAACCTGTTTGAAAACTTGTTCCTTCTCTGTCTTTTCCGTCTAAACAGTTCAAGAGTATGTTCTCTTCTTTTGTTTTGCAAAGCACTAATCAAACTATTGATGGTAAAAACAATTTCTTTGCTAATAATGATTTTTGGTTTTTGTTCTTGTTGTTCTTGATGAAATTTTTCCCAGGGCAAGTTGATGAGGACATTTTGACCACTTGAGTTTTACCTGCTGCCATTGACTTTTCCTTTTTGAAGTGAGACTAAGCATTTGACAGCTCTTTTCTTTGGTAATTCATAGACGAAAAAGCCTTCAGGAAAAAATATTTGTGTTTGATTTTAAGGGGTAACTAAATTTCTTTGTTGTTTGTTTTTTGGAATTGTGTTAAAGGAAATTGTGAAATTGTAATGACTAAGTGCACATGTTTGAAGGTTTTTACTTTGTTTATTTCCTTCATCAAAAAAACAAAGCAAAACCAAGCAAACCAGTAACTGTTAACCCTAATTTATTTTTACTCTTCAAGTGACATTACTTTTAACTGGCTACATTTGGATAATAAAAGCCATGGATTTCAAACCACTTAGTAATTTGGTTTCATTTTTAACACAAATAACACCTTTTCATCCATTTTTATATAAACTTCAAACAACGTATGTTTTAACTTACTGCCAAATAAGAAATGTGTTACATTAAAGTGCACGTTGTTTGCTTGCGCATTTGGAAATACCATTCATTTTATAGCAATTTTGAGTTATTTTTCTGTCACTTTGTATTCCTATTCAAAGAGACATACAGAAACCCTCACTCAAAACAACTCCCTTAGGGTTTACTCCTGGATGTCAGTAGACAGGAGCGGGAGGAACAGTATGCAACAAGCTTAGGTCATGAAAATGTCATCTCTTGGTGACTTGCATTTATTGTTATTCTTTGAATTGTGTCCTCTTGAAATTCTGTGCAGGGTATTTTAATATATTTTTGTGTGTGTGTTTAGGTAGGTAAGACATAGATACCACTTCACATTTTTCCTCCTTCCCTCTTCTGATATATAAAACTGAGACACTCATTTTCTAGGATTTGGTCCAAATTTTTAAAATGTATTGCCAAAGGATAACGTGTACAGAAGGTGAAATGTTAATAACGTAAAAGACTAGGACATAAAACTTGAAACTTCAACATTAAGATGCAGTGTAAAGTGTTAGATTGTTTTTAATCTAATGAAGTGAATCAGATGTTAGAGAAATTCAGAGCAAAATACGTTTTGTTGCATTCTTGCTGTAACTTCTTGGGACTAGAGATGGGGTTTCTTTTCTTTCTTTTTTTTTTTTTTGGTTGAGAATTCAAAGGAATAAAGGGATGAGCCAGCCATAGGCACTAATACCTCTTTTGCCTCTAATGAGCTGTGTGACCCTGGGCAAGCCGTTTTATTTTCTGAGGCATGTGAACTCAGGTTCTCTCTAACTGTAAACTCTAAAGTTCTAATGTGACAGCCAAGGCAGTACACAGTTGCTGCAGATGGTGTGGTGATATCTGGGTGCTGGCAGGGATGAGGTGTTTGAATACTGCCTCAGATTTAGTCTCTTTCGATAGCATAAAAACATCTGGGGAAAGGGAGTTATTAAAAACAGCTGATAAGGACTTCCCTAGTGGTCCACTGTTTAAGACTGTGCCCTTCCAGTGCAAGGGGTGTGTGTGGGTTTGATCCCTGGTCAGGGAACTAGGATCCCACATGCCATGCAGCCCCCCAGAAAGTTGATAATATATTCCATCTTTTTTCTTTTATATCCCTTAATAATGGCATCAAATTCAATTTAGTAGGCATCCACAAAAGATGGGCTAATATTTTTCTCAAAGAAAAATGAGCATAGCTCTTAATAGTTATGTATGTGCATACATACATACACATACACACCAAGAAAGAGAGGGAGAGAGAGAGATTGAGTAGTTGCTGTATTTTCTTACAGTTTGCAAAGTTTGTTAGAGTGACCTGAATTTTTTCTAGGATCCTGCAGCAGATTCTGTGGCAAGCTCTCTGGAAAGGGTGGGAAGAGTTTTGTTACCTGAATGGCGAGTTTGCCAGTTTACTCTCCGTACTTGTCTGTCTGCCGTATTTAACATGATTGAAGAGCACCACAGGATAAGATGTGGAGGAATAATAGAAAAATGGCTCTTTTGGACATTCATTGTGGTTCTAAGCCAATAGTGCACGGGGTGGGAGGTTAGAAAGGATCACTTCTTTAAAGTCCTTTTTCTTTAGTGCTTCAAGTTGTATCCAGAGAATTTTTTTTTTTAAAGAATATGAATTAGAGTTACCTAAAACAGACTTACTCCTTGGAAGGAAAGTTATGACCAACCTAGATAGCATATTCAAAAGCAGAGACATTACTTTGCTAACAAAGGTCCATCTAGTCAAGGCTATGGTTTTTCCAGTGGTCATGTATGGATGTGAGAGTTGGACTGTGAAGAAAGCTGAGCACCAAAGAATTGACGCTTTTGAACTGTGGTGTTGGAGAAGACTCTTGAGAGTCCCTTGGACTGCAAGGAGATCCAACCAGTCCATTCTGAAGGAGATCAGCCCTGGGATTTCTTTGGAAGGAATGATGCTAAAGCTGAAACTCCAGTACTTTGGCCACCTCAT
>NW_011494749.1:0-2606 GCF_000754665.1 Bison bison bison | reverse complement strand
CTGGGATTTCTTTGGAAGGAATGATGCTAAAGCTGAAACTCCAGTACTTTGGCCACCTCATGCGAAGAGTTGACTCATTGGAAAAGACTCTGATGCTGGGAGGGGTTGGGGGCAGGAGGAGAAGGGGACGCCAGAGGATGAGATGGCTGGATGGCATCACTGACTTGATGGACATGAGTCTGAGGAAGCTCCGGGAGTTGGTGATGGACAGGGAGGCCTGGCGTGCTGCGATTCATGGGGTCGCAGAGAGTCGGACACGACTGAGCGACTGAACTGAACTGAACTGAAAACAAACTGATTAGGAAACAGAGGATCCTTTATGGCAAATAAGGGTTAGATAAACTTTATAATTAGTAAATTAGAAAAACTGAAAGCATCCCTAGGAAGCTTTCTTCAACCTCTCTCACCTTCCACTCCTGCTAGGTTAGGTGTTCCTCTGAGAAGCGCGTGTGAGCAGCACTCTGTGTCTCCCTCCCACTGCGTGAGACACACACTCATCATCACTGGGGGTGATGATGCTCCTTGAAGGCAGGGCATTGTCCTGTTTGACTCAGTGTTCTCACCCATGTCACATAGTGGTTGCTCAGGAACTATTTGTTGAATGATGTCAGGAGAAGCAAGATTGCTGGATGGCCCCTAATTATGTCCACATGCATGTAAAATCAAAGTGGGCAATATGTTTAGGTTCAAAATCCTCTCATGACTTTTCATTAAGAAACAAATGCTTCTGCAGCCTTCCATAAGAATTGATTATTATGATTGAGGACTATGAAGAGTACATATTTGTAAAATTTTTAAATGAAAAATCCTCATTACAGTTTGATAATGTGTAAAAAAAAAAAGCTGGTAAAAATATATCGTCAAGAGAGGAGGAGCCAAAATGGCGGAGGAGTAGGACGGGGAGAACACTTTCTCCCCTACAAATTCATCAAAAGAGCATTTAAACGTTGAGTGAATTTCACAAAACAACTTCTGAATGCCGGCAGAGGACATCAGGCACCCAGAAAAGCAATCCAACTCTTCGAAAGGAGGTAGGAAAAAATATAAAAGACAAAAAAAGAGACAAAAGAGGGAGGGACGGAGTTCCGTCCCGGGAAGGGAGTCTTAAAAAGAGAGAAGTTTCCAAACACCAGGAAACCTTCTCACTGCTGAATCTGTGCCGAGCTTTGGAAGCACAGAGGGCAACATAGCAGGAAGAAAAAATAAATAAACAATTAAAACTCGAAGATTGCGAGTCCTACGGTAACTCCCCCAGCGGAGAAGCAGCGCAGACACCTGCACGCGCTATTAGCAAGCGGGGGCTGGGCAGGGAGGCGCAGCGCGGGCTGCATCGCTTAGAGTAAGAATCTGGCCTGAATACCCTGAGCACTATCTGAGCGAAATAATTTGGGCTAGCAAACCAGACTGTGGGATATCTACCACGTGAAAAGCCAGCCCTAACCTAAGACCGCCAGGCCCGCGCACGGAACAAAGAATTGAACAGAGATAGCCGGCTGCAGACCTTCCCCCTCTGGTGACAGGCAGCCAGAGCCGGAAGGGGGCAATCGCAGCCCCAGAGAGACATTATCTATAAAACTGTAAGCAGGCTTCTTTGCTAACTAAAACTTTTTGGACGGTTAACATCTGCCTGAGAAGGTGCGCCGGTTTTACACCCAGATAACCGAGTGGCGGGGAGGCGATAAGTCGCAGCATTGGCGCTCGCCAAACACCTCATCACTTGAGCTGCTCGGACCTGGGAAGAGCACAAAACTCAGGCCCAACTGAGTCTGCGCCTCTGAGGACTACCCGAGTGCCTGAACCTGAGCGGCTTGGACCTGGGAGGTACATGCAACCCAGGGCCAGCCTTGGATTGTTCCCGGCGGAACAACCTAGAGCCCGAGCAGTGTGGGCAGGGAGGCTACACGCGCCGTGAGCGGGGGCAGACCCAGTGTGGCTGAGGCACTGCGAGCGCACGCCAGTGTATTGTTGCAGCATCCCTCCCTCCCTCCCCACAGCGCGACTAAACAAAGAGAAGAAATACAGCTCCACCCATCAGAACCCCGACACAAGCTTCCCTAACCAGGAAACCTTGACAAGCCACCTGTACAAACCCACACACAGCGAGGAAAAGCCACAATAAAGAGAACTCCACAAACTGCCAGAATACAGAAAGGATACCCCAAACTCAGCAATTCAAACAAGATGAAGAGACAGAGGAATAGCCAGCAGATAAAGGAACAGGATAAATGCCCACCAAACCAAACAAAAGAGGAAGAGATAGGGAATCTACCTGATAAAGAATTCCGAATAATGGTAGTGAAATTGATCCAAAATCTTGAAATTAAAATGGAATCACAGATAAATAGCTTGGAGACAAGGATTGAGAAGATGCAAGAAAGGTTTAACAAGGACCTAGAAGAAATAAAAAAGAGTCAATATATAATGAATAATGCAATAAATGAAATTAAAAACACTCTGGAGGCAACAAATAGTAGAATAACAGAGGCAGAAGATAGGATAAGTGAATTAGAAGATAGAATGGTAGAAATAAATGAATCAGAGAGAATAAAAGAAAAACGAATTAAAAGAAATGAGGACAATCTCAGAGACCTCCAGGACAATATTAA
>NW_011494748.1:4956993-5046070 GCF_000754665.1 Bison bison bison | reverse complement strand
ACAGGGAGAAGGAAATGGCAACCCACTCCAGTGTTCTTGCCTGGAGAATCCCAGGGACGGGGGAGCCTGGTGGGCTGCCGTCTATGGGGTCACACAGAGTCGGACACGGCTGAAGCGACTTAGCAGCAGCAGCAGCAGTCCGTCTAGATATTCTTTTTTGATGGGAGTCCTGTCAGGAATTGATATCTTGAGATGTAAGCTAAAAGACAGGAATTCAAGGAACTTGACTGGCTTATTCCATCTTTTTTCCCTTTTAATCATTAAAAAAATTGCAGTATAGCTGATTTACAATGTTGTGTGGCTTATTTCATCTTTTACCCTCAGCACCTACCAGAAGGCATATTACTATGAATTATCACATGTATCTCATACTTGAAAACCTAGAGAAATCTTATTTTTAATACCATTACAGTCTTCCTCATCTGACAATTTTATGATACTTAGGAGGAGGTACCATTTAATTCTTTTTGTATTATGGAATTGCAAGATAGATTTACATCATTTGGTTTTTAATTATGGCTATGTCAGGAAACGTCTCTTGTTTACAAATCATTATTCTTTGCATTTGGGAATTTTATTTATTTAAATTTATATGTGACATTCTTTATGTCTCTTTAGAGGAGAAACATAGGGAAAAGAGAACAGTTTTATTTAAAAGGGACTTACTTAAAAAAAAAAAGATTCATTATATTGAGACACTCATTGGACACCCTTTGCCATACTCCAATTGAGGTTCACACCAAGTGAGAGTCCTTATAAAATACTTAAATTTTATGAAAAACTTTTATTTGAATTTTTTATTTTAAATACTGTGTTAGTTTCATCTTTTCTACTTAAATTTTCTGTTTTCTGTTTGTAAAACATCCACATTATTCAGAACAACCACCTGCCCCCACCCTGGAAAAAAAAATCCCCCAATACACTGGAAAAAAAGATCAAAGAAATTTCATTGCAAATGAGACCATGACACCAGTGATTTAGATGGAATAGCATGTTCTGGGTTTTAGCAATGAGATAACAGCTCCCTTGGCTTCTGCTCTTGGAGAGGTCTGAACTATTCTGGCAGCTCCCTGGCATGATTTAGGGCAGTGATTCTGGCATGCTGTTCGCACTAAAGCAGAGACAGAGCAGTGCGGGAAAGAGTAAAAGGCTGGCTTGCCATGGATGGAATAGCTGTGGAGAAATGTAAAAAGCTCCTTAAACTTGAGCCAATGATTGAAGTTTTCATAGTTTGGTGGTGGAAAAATAAGCTACCTTGTATCAAAGCAAGGCAACCATTGGAGGTATCACGTACTTAGGAAAATTACTGTAGAGTTTAGTTTAGAATTCAGTAACTAGACAGAAAGTGCTGGTCCCTGTACTGGAAAGGCTAACTAGGTGATGGTGCTGGGTTTATAAGATGCAAAGCAAGTGCTTCTGATGTAGGATGTCACTAGATGTCACTCTGGATTTCATTATCTGGTGGTCTGAAGATTTCAGCAGCTTTGCCATTTTGCTACCAGCGTCTCTTTCAAAACCCGAATAGACAATGTGAAATGTGCATGAATAACAGGCAACTGCTGACGGAATGTCAATTTTCGAGTGTGTGACTTCTATTGATCATTCATTATTGACATGAAGGTCTCTAGCGTCTTTACTTTTTCACTTGAAACTCCTTCTCAGCTAAAATTTCCAAGCTTCTGAACAGGGAGGCCTTGAAGAACGGGATGATTCAGGTCTCACAGGATGTTTTACAAAGTACTTTGACCTCTGGAAGAAATCACGGGTACTTTTCATAAAGACTGAACAACTGCTTTGAATAAAAATTCAAATAGCAACACAGGAAAGAAATTACATCCTTTTCATATTTATACAGGTTAATTCACCTAGCTGAAATAGCTAGGAATCACTTTGATGAGAAAAAGGCTTGCACTTTTATTGTTATCTTTTTATAACTCTACATGCTTTATATGGTGGACTGTTAGTAAAACTGGAGTGTTCCCCGACCCAATCGTGACAAATGACATGCTCCGCAGTATCCTGTGATTGTGGATCTGTGATTTTATTTCTCTTAGCTTTGTATACATTAATTAGGTATACACAATCAGAGCTGAGTGCAGAGGCAGCTAAATAAACAAATGACACTGTGGAAAGGTCTTTCTGCATACTAATCATATCCTACATCTGCAAGCAAAAGCTCTATAAATCGATTTGCTCTTTCACATCAAAAGACAAACAGTGATGCAAGTCAGCAGTTCCTTTGTCAAAGTCACGGAGATTGCTGTTCTTCACAAACGCATCTTTACAAAGCTGGATTCAACCATTTGATGATTAGCATTATTGGCAACTCTTCAAAGAAGATTCATCAAATGATTTGCAATTGGATTGGTTACCATTTTTATGATGCTGCTCTATGAAATCTAACTAAAAGTGATTGACATTTGAATTCTTGCTCAGAGGATGAAGAAGCCAGCAAAAGAAAAGAAGTCCTCTGATTCCACAGACTGTGCCATACTTGTGTGTGTGTGGGCTAGTGTCGGCCACAGGGCACAATTGGGAGGACTTGACATGAAATGGATGCTGGGTGATGGGCATCTCTAAAGGAAGCCCACAAGAATGGGTCCTTGGTTTGCCATATTTGTGCTAAAAGTACAAATGCCAAGTTTCAATGCATTTTGCAAGAGCATATTAAGAAGTTCTGTTCTATTGCACTGTTTGAGAACAAATATTTGTTTACTGGGAAAACCAAGGTGGTCCACTCGCCTGTTCACTGCTCATGTTGTAGTGCTTGGATAAAGGGATAAGACATAGGGGAGAGGTAAAGAAGGGAGAGGCAGAGTCTTCTCTGTAGAGAGATATATCCCAAGATAGTACCTGTGATATCTGCATAAATGATGGAGAAATGAAGAATTAGGCTAACAGCCATGTCACCCTATTAGTAAAATATAGGCATTCATACCTCTGACAGCATAGATTTTAAAATTTGCCTCTTGGTATGGATCTGGAAAATATGTTAATATTTCCTATTGAATTTGACATCACCTGTTTAATCTTATTATTTAAAGTTATGTATCATTTAGCTATACATGAAACACCATTGAAGAGTAGGCCATTCCTAAAATTAACTAAGGTGGTTAATTCCATGACCTCTCAAGGTTATACCTGATATATTTCAGGTGCATAACTCAGCTCTTTCCTATTTTCAAGAGTTCTGGCATCCACCTTGAAAGGCTTACCTATGAAGTAATGTACCTTATACAGGTAGAGGTATAATTTATACATTCATTTCAGTCTTCAAATGATCCTTGCAATAAAGAACTTTCACTTTGGGAGAATCTTCTTAAGACTGCGTTCTAAAATATCAGAGAACTTGTTTCAAAAAATAAAGTTTGCAGTCACATCTGTTAGAAGCAGCGAGCAAGAGTTATTGAGTGAGATCCAGGCTGGTCTAAGAGGAAGATGCTCTTAGTAGCATTACTGACTGTTCAACTCAGGCCACAAGCTGACTTTTGATTGACTTTTGACAAGTGGCTCAAGTCTATGGTGCCTCAATTTCCTACCTGTTAAATGGAGGCAGAAATATTGACTTATTACTGAAGAGTGTTCTGAAGATTAGCTAATAAATGATGGTAGGAAAGCTCTGTGCAATTCTAAAGTGCTATATAAATGATATATTGTTATCACCATCACTACTAATAATTATAACGATCATAAAAAGTGAATGACTCTGCTGTGGAGAGCTTGAGTCCCACAGGAAAGTTATTTTTTCTTAGTCTGTTTTCATGTTTTAACTGGGTCCTTAAAGAGGCTTAATTGAATAAAAGCAAGGGTTTCACCACTCTCAGCATTTGCAGCCTTGTTGAGGGAACTTTGCTCCAAAAATCAAAGGTAGCCAGAATTATCATCCGCGTGGGCTCTAATATTTAAGGAATTATTCTTCTCATGAGGCTATTTTTACATAATAAAAAATCACTCTCAAAATTTCCCCCTCTTTTGTTAACTATCATAAATGTATTGTGTGAAAAATAGAATATTGTGAAAAAAAAGAAAATGAGAAAAATATTACCATTTTATTATCTAGAACTCAGCTATATGCCTCAGAAAATTAAAACAAATGAAAATCTAGTATACAAGCATAAAAGGGTTCCAGAAAATCAAAATCACGACTGAAAAATTCAGACACAAATGTCATACACTTATTCACAGAGGCACATTGTAGGTTTATTTTTAGTGTATCCTTACCCTCTTCTAATGCAAAATTTCATTATGTCTGCTTCTCTGCTTAAGATGAGGGCTGCTGAGATCAAAGGCACAGACAATATTCCAGTTATCTATTCTGTGCAGCAAACTACCACAATACTTGCTGGTTTAGAATATTAACCGCATTTATTTTGTTAATGGGTCTGGTATTTGAGTAGGGCCTGGTAGGGATGGGTCATCTCTGTTCTACTTGGTGTCAGAGGAGGCAACTAGGAGGTTGGGATCAGAACCCCTGAAGCCTCACTCATTCATAAGTCTAGCACTTGGGCTGGGAAGACTTCAACAGCTGGAGCTAAAACAGCTGATGCTCCTCAGGCACGCCTCTCTTTTCATGTATTCTGTCCACAGGTCTTTCCAGCATGGCAGCCTCAGGATAGCCAGACGTCATACATTTTAGCTTCAGGATCCAGTGGATACACTCTAAGAAAGGGGTGCAAAGTCAGGAGGAAGTTGAATGGCATTGACCTAGCCTTGGCAACCATGTCCTAGTCAGCTTGGGCTGCTGTAACAAAATATTATGAACTGAGTGGCTTTAGCAACCAACATTGACTTCTCAGAATTCTAGAGCCTGGGATCAAGGTACAGCATGTTCAGATTCTGCTGAGAACTGTCTTCCTGGCTCAAATGTATCCTCATGTGGCAGACAGAAGAACCTCTGGTCTCTCTTCCTCTTCCACTGAGGGCACTAATCCCATCATGAGTTCTCTCCTCACAGTAGACTCTTTGTAACCCTATGGACTGTAACTCTTTGTAAGCCACCTTGCTCCTCTGTCCATGGGATTTTCCAGGCAAGAATACTGGAGTGGGTTGCCATTTCTTCCTGCAGGGGATCTTCCTGGCCCAGGGATCAAACCTACGTCTCCCATGTCTCCTCTACCCTCATGACTTCATATAAACCTAATTACTTTCCAAATACCATCAACATATGAATGAATTTGGTGAGAGACCACAGACCATAACATTCACTTTTCTGTTCATTAGAAGTGGCTCTCTAAGGCCCACAGATCTAATAAAGAATTATGAGTCCCATTTCCATGTGCTCAAAGAAATCAAATGATTTCTACCATTTTATTTTCCCCCCCAGACATCTTCCTCCTGCAACCTTCTGACCTCCGGCTTTTGCCTGTGTGGAGTCCTGGCATCTTCCTTGCTGATCTTCTGTATCTGAGCTCCTGTTCCTTAAACCCTGCAGTGTCCTCCTTGGTGTTTTTTTTTTTTTTTTTTTACTAAAAAATGCCCTCTAGCAGCTGCCTAATAAAAGGAGCACAAGGTACTTTTTAGCCATTGCATGCTAACCTGTGTTTAATTGACTCTCACTTTTGATTGAAGTTTTTAATATATATAGTATTTTATGTTGAAAATGGCTTTTCCTCCAAAGTTTAAATATACTGTTCCAAAATCAAAGTTCAAACTCCAGAATAGCTGTTATGCCATTATGATCAATAATTCTGTGTATATGACCTGTTTTTGTTTTTTCCCTCTGGAGGCTTTTAGGAAAAGTGGTGGTGACAGCTTTTGACATGCATGTGTGCTAAGTCACCACAATGACATCCGACTCTTTGTGATCCCATGGATTGTAGCCCATCAGACACCTCTGTCCATGAGATTCTCCAGACAACAATACTGGAGTAGGTTGCCATGCCCTCCTCCAGGGGGTCTTCCCAACCCAGGGATTGAATCCGTTTCTTATGTTTCCTGCATTGGCAGGATGATGTTTTACCACTAGCACCACCAGGGAAACCAAGCTTTTGGCATAGGTCTTTATTATTATTATTAATTGTTTGGTCCTTCTGCAATCTGGAGAAATAAGTCCTTCCTTATTAGAAAGTTTTTCTGTAGTTTCATTGGTAGCTTCTTTTCTGACTTATCTTTTTAGAACATCTAACAAAATCAATTGTAGGACCTCTGCAATCAATACCTAATTAATTCATGCATTATGGTTTATTTCCAATTTTCCTCAACTTTTAATTTTTTTTAGTTCTGTGTGCTTAGTTTTATCTTCCAAAATTTCCATTGAATATTTCACTTTGGTTATTTTATGACTTCTAAGAACTTTTTATTATTCTATGATCATCCTTTTCAGTAGTATGTTTTTATTATTTAATGGTCAAAGTATCTTCTGCTATCTTTATGAGGGCATTAATTATAACATTTTTAAAATCCTGTTTCATTTAGTCTTTGTTGTGTAACAAAGTGACTCAAAACTTAGAGTCTTGGAACAAAGCAATTTGTTGTTTCTCACCATTCTGCACATATTTTTTTCCAAGCACTTTTATTTTTTAAATTTTTATTTATTAAAAAAAATTATATGTATTTAACTTTTGGCTGTGCCATGCAACATGTGGGATCTTAGTTCCCAAATCAGGAATCAAACCCACACCACCTGCAGTGGAAGCTCAGAGTCCTTACCACTTGGCTGCCAGACAGCTGGTGGTCCTTTGTCTTAGTTTTGTGCTTGTACTTATCAAGATGAAGCATCAACAGGTTGGTTGGCCCAGGGGACAGACAAGGATGTTTTTCACCCAAGTTATTTCTCTGCAAGTTCATCTCCGGTGCAATGGAAGGTAGTAATACTTCTAAGAGGGAAAAATCATTTTTAATGCAACTATAATTAGAATTTTTGATTTAGGTGAGGCCCATTAATGGGATTGTAAGTTTGAACCTGTATCGGTTGCTTTATGTAAGTTACATAGAAGTTGACTGTTTATCAGGAGGATATTGGTACCCATTTTATAAAATATTTATAAGGAAAGTGTATATGGTGAAATGAAGAATATATTTAAATGAGTAATCAGGAGACAGTTTCTAAAGATTTGCTGGGTGAATTCATCTGCTATAAACTGATGGTGTTACTCCATGCAATTCATTTAATATTCTTGTCCTGGTTGATTTCATCTGTGAGACAAAATGTTTCTAAATCAGTTACCTAGTAGTCCATCTTCTACCTCTAGAATGCTTTGGCTTTTGTTACAAAGTTACTATTTCAAAGTAGTACAAGTTAATTTCAGTGCTTCAGAGAATCCCTATAGAAGGAAAATATCACACCCTTCAAGAAAAACAAATTGGCTGAAAAAACCTTCATGTAGATTGGTTGGTTCTGACCTTACCTGCATCTCAAGCCTGGGAATTCTATTCTTGTCAACTACATACGCCGGCCCAGCCTTGTTTGTAATGGTGCCTTTGTTTGCATTGTGAACTATTTGCTTTATGTTTTATTATATATTGAGTTCTTTGTTTTATATTGAGTGCTTACAATGTTAAAATTGTATTTTTGTAAAATATAATTTCAGAGTCCCAGGAAAATTGTGATAAATAGAGAAGACAATTTATATATGTGTCTCTTGTTGATTTTACCTAAGAACATGATACCAATTTACTAGGGCTGGCCCAACAAAATACCAGACTAGGTGGCTTAAGCAACAGAAATTCGTTTTATTGCAGATTTGTATTCTAGAAGTTCAAGACTAAAATGTTGTCCGGTTTGGTTTCTTTGAAGAACTTTCTCCTTTCACTGTGTATCCACATCGTCCTTCCACTGTGCCTGTGTATCTCTGGTGTCTGTGTGTTCAAATTTCCCTTGTTAAAGACACCAGTCAGATTGAATAGCCTAATGACCTCATTATATCTTTATCACCTATATGAAGACCCTATCTTCAAATATATTCACATTTTAAGGTACTGGGAAGTTAGGGTTTCAACATGTGAATCTTGGGAGTATTAAGTCCGTAATAAATACATTTTATATTTGTTAATTTTTATGACACCAAGTAATAGCCATAAGCATTTGAGTACAATGAGGTTATATGTAACATTTAAAAATGATGCATTTGGAAAGGATTAATTTGGGGGATCTAGAAAACAAAGCAACTGGAAAGAAGTCCAGATAACATTTGAATTTGAAGTTAACCCAGGTCCCAAAAGGCTAGTTTCAGCTTGTCCCCAGTTACAACCTGCACAAGTCAAAAGCTAAAGATCAATTCATACCTTCAAACCATTGACTGTATCTGCAAAACCAACTCCTCATCTGTAAATAAAGGTATTAAATTAGGGTAGTAGCTCCTCCATCTTGAACCAGAAAACAGAACCTCTAGGGGTTGCTGCTAAGTCACTTCAGTCGTGTCCGACTCTGTGCGACCCCATAGACGGCAGCCCACCAGTCTTCCCCCATCCCTGGGATTCTCCAGGCAAGAACACTGGAGTGGGCTGCCATTTCCTTATCCAGTGCATGAAAGTGAAAAGTGAAAGTGAAGTCGCTCAGTCGTGTCTGACTCTTAGCGACCCCATGGACTGCAGCCTACCAGGCTCCTCCATCCATGGGATTTTCCAGGCAAGGGTACTGGAGTGGGGTGCCATCACCTTCTCTGCTCTAGGGGTAAGGCCCAGTAATTTTTATTTTTAGTAGCAGTTTGTATATTAAGCCTTGAGAGCCATTAGGTTAGACAAAATAGTGATACAAATTAAATATATTTATTTTTTAATAGAACACTATAATTCACTTTGACTCTCTTATGGCTGTCAGAGTCATAATCATTCTACTTTTCTGCTTTTCTGTTGAAGAAGCTGTACTTGAAAGAAAAGAAATGAACTTGTTAGGTAGAAATGAGATTTCAAAGGAATTTCTGGGTAGTCGTTCTAAAGCAATATATAAATATCATAAATTAAAACAATAATACACAAAATGATTTTTTTAAATATTGTAGTAATTTACTGTAGGATATAGAATTAAGTACAGAGTAAAATTTTTCTAAAATAACTTTTGGTTTGTGCCCCAGAGCAATGTATTTAGGAAAATAGCTCTATTTTCCACAGATGCTTGAGCAGGCCATGTAATATAGCATAGAGTTAAGATAATGGGCCTAAATGGCATAAAACATTGGTTAAAACAAAGAAAAAAACAATAGTTTGGGCCAATAGCAGTTATTCCTTACATCTGTAACTATATCTATGCTTGTAAATCTTGACCTACCATATTTACACTCACCCAGACACTCATGCATTTCTAAATGATTGTAGGGAACTCCCCAGGGATATTAAAATTATAGAACTTTGTGAGTGGTTTGTGGCTTAAAGGTCATTAAATCAACTCTTTCATTTATAGAAGAGGAAATCAAGGCACAGAAAGTTGTTTCTGGTCTAAGATAATCCATAACCTAGATCAATTTTTTAAACTCTGGTTTTGCTTTTCTCTTATACAATATTTCTTTGGTCCTTGGTCCCTGATTCTGAGGATGTATAACCTACCTACTACCCGTACTTAATATAACAAAATAAAAATACAGATCAGAAGTTCCAAATGGGTAAGATCCAACTGAGCTTTGTTTGGTTCATACTATTCAAATATTTTCTGAATAAGTAGTCAACCTTGAAAATGTATGAGATTTCACATAAGAATATATATTAATAGCATCCTTTCAGAGAAAATATATATCAGGCAATCCTCAGCCAGTATTTCCTTATGGTAACCATTACGAGGAAATGAGTAGCAGCTGCCCTTCCTTAGACAGGACATTTGTCCTTCAGTTCACCTTGGACTGATTAGGTCTGAAAGTCTAAGACTGAGTGGCAAGTCTCATTTCCCTCATACCTTCACTACTGTGTTTTTTAAAATAGTAAAGTTAAGAGAAAATGAAAATATTTCTTGTCCCCGTGGGTCTCTCAAAACTGGAAAAACAAAATCATATTTCAAGAGAAAATTTTGTTTTCCGTTCCCCAAATCCTTCCTTTAGTTCTAGTTCTCACAGGCATTGGTGTACAAGTACCACAGAGGTGGAGCTTGGCAACTGTCCTGTTCCATCGTCAGCCTTGAGACCTGTACAGACGCTCCTTAGGGATGGGGTTCTATTCTGGGGTAGATGGTGTGAGATGCCCAAAGAGAGACATGTTAAAACATTAGAAAGGAAAATGAAAAGTGCATGAGACTTGAACGATTCTGCTGTCCTTCCATCTACTTCTCTGGGAAGGATGTATTTCCCCCCACCCCTTCCCACTTAAAATCACTGTATTATAGTATCTGCTTCAAGATAGAATTTCAGCTCCAAAGCTGTCATTTACATAGAATTTAAAACCCAAACTACCTAAACCTCAACAAAGTAATTCTACTTTACATTTTTATTTTTGTTAATCGCTAATGTATATGTGAAACTTTAAAGTCACATTTTAATTATTCTTAATCTTTTAAAAACTATTTAATTTGGGGAAATCCCTTTGTTTTATTAAAAGGAAAGAATAACTTATGCAAATGAACAAGTTAATGTTGACTTTATCAAAAGTTTCTGGAAACAATATGAACCATAAGATCAAAAGATCTTATGAGACTGGGGGAAGGTGCAAAATTCAGTAGACCCAACCGGAGAAGCTCAATTAAAATCTCCCAAAGTAAATGCTCCCAACATTCCACCAAACTATCAAAGTACTTCTTGGATTAGAAGACTGAGCTTTCACAGCCCAGATAGAATAAATACTCTTCTAATTCCTTCAGTTGTCTTCCATTTGACAGAACCCAGCATGCCGTTATTGCCATTGCATAGCACTAAAAGGAAATTCCAGACACTCCATAAAAGCATAAAAGTCCATATTCACTTGAACTTCAGATAGACTATCTTTTTTTTTTTTTTTTTAATAACCATTACCAGATTTGACTTTGTATCTGAGAACAGAGTGCTGAGAACTAATGACCTGGAAGTCAAAAGGGATATTCAGGAAAGCCTTACTAGTTAGTTATCAGATTATTCAAAGAATTGCCCACTTCAAAGTTGCAGGCATTTCTGGGGGAATGGATGAGATAAAAATCTGTACCTTTGGGCTGCAGATCTCTTTAATACACCATGTATCTGGGGCTAAGGAAGTTAAATTGTTTTCAGCTCACTTATTTGCTTTAAAATAAATTGAGAAGCTGTTCATTTTGATTATATATGACTGTGAGGAGACTGTGGTTACTTATAAACAAACTAACTTGATTTTTCCATAATTCTCTTTCTTTTCTTTTTTTTTTCCTTTTCTAAAGGAAAGTTGCTTTTGAGGGCAACAACAACCCTGGCTAGCCACTCAGAATTCTTAACTGTCTGTGCTAGAAATAAGTTGAAATTTTTGCTCAAATAATGTATGTCTCAGAATCCTTGCTGGGAAGTCACGGCAAAAAATGAGAGTTACAACAAAAACTGTTATTTTAAACTACCTGACAAGATGTGTAGAGCACAGACAGTAATGACAGAGCTGGGATGGGGGTGTGCTATTAATCCAGATTTCCAGGCCCAGGGAAACAGGAGAGGTAAAGATTTTTACCCTGCTTATTTATACGTAAGGGCTTGAAAAAAGGTTTTCTTTTCTTTTTTTCCTGAACTTATTCTCTGAAGACCTGAATTCAACTTCTATACTAATTTCTAACAGTAACTTTATTATAATAACCATAGAATTCTTAAGGTGGAAGAGAGGCTGCAGGTAACTAAATTAAAAATGTTTATCTCACAGACGAAAATATCCAGAACAGGAGAACCAATTGACTCACTCAGAATAAGACCATTGGCTCATGGTATGCGTGTGCATTCAGTAGTTCTTTAGGACTCAAACCTCCTGACTCCTTTTCACCACAAATGCCTTTCTTATAAATTGTAAAATGTGCGCAAACATCCTTGCTGATAAACAGGTAGATCTCATGCAATGTATATTAAGTATAAGCACCACACACAGAAGATTAAAATTTACTGTCTCATGAACTGACCTCACCTAAGTTAAATATGTTAACTACAATAGCATTAAAGATTGAATAAAGGTAACCCCCCTTTCTTTATGATTTGTAGGACTGATTTGGATGGTGTGTATTCATTTAAAAAGAGGTGTCGAGGAAAGTTTGAACTACTACCTTCTTCCTAAGCTATATGTAAAATTATGACTTTGTCCTAGTGTGAACCTCATCTACATGCATAGTTTTCCTCAAAGTCGTCTTTTATATTTATCACCATGGAAGAATGCTTGCTGCCCTGGATGTGTGCCTGACCACCATGAAAATGGCAGATGCATTTCCAGAAGTTGCATCTTGAATATTTTTGTCTTTGTATTTTCTTATTGCCAATTCTGTTATTATATTAGAATAGTAATAGCCACTTGCAAAGCAACGAAGTCCCCATTCAGGAGTGAAATTCTGCAAAGCTCTTCAAACAGTTCACATGGCTTAAAAAAATTAAGCCAGATCAATGGAGTGGAAGTGTTACTCCCTCACTCCCTATGGTTTCTGAAAAGCCATTAGCGACACATGTCTCCTTCGAAGCATTTATGCTAACATTATTTTCTTTGGTTTGTTTCCCAGTCCTGCTGCCTTCCTTATAAATAACACTTGCAAACAGGAACTTAACTGCGCATAATGGGGATAAAAGTTGTGTGTTGGTTTTTTTTTCCAGCATTATAGTGTCCAGATGGTTGAAAGGATGACCAGCAATTGCATCCTCAACCAGTGGGGCACAGAGAAAAAAAAATAGTGTCAGGATCGACTCTCGTCTGAGCATTATCTCCTGAAGGTGAACATTTTAAAAGCATCTAATGGTGTTTCTGTGAATACCTTTTTAAAAAGCTGGATTTAAAACTATGTGTATATATTAATACATACATATGCATCACTAAAACAGTGATGGTGACTCAGGTTTTTATTTGTGTACTCTCCTCCACCCACATAATACTTAATTATCCATCTATCCATACGTGTATGCTCAGTCATGTCCAGCTCTTTGTGATCCCATAGACTGTAGCCCGCCAGGCTTTTCTTGTCCATGGAATTTTCCAGGTAAGAATACTGGTGGTGGTGGTTTACTTGCTAAGTTGTGTCCAACTCTTGCGACCCCATGGACTGTAGCCCCCATGTCCATGGGATTCTCCAGGCAAGAATACTGGAGTGGGTTGTCATTTCCTGCTCCAGAGAATACTGGAGTGGGGGCCATTTCCTACTCCAGGGGGTCTTTCCCTACCCAGGGATCAAACCCACATCTCTTGCATCCACTGCATTGGCAGGTGGATGCTTTACCACAGTGCCATCTGGGAATCCCTAATCTACCTGTAATTTGTTAACAGACTAGCCTGACTTTTCACCATTTATTATTGTTTCTTGTCTCTAGGAATTAGAGGACATTTATTAAAATCATTGCCAGTAGGGAAAAACTGGTCATATGTCATGCCAGGATCTGAGACTTGAAATGAGATTGGACATAACTCATAAGCCATGTTTCATGTTAATCAATTAGCATTTTGAAGAACCAGTCTTCTCCAACAGGATCTGTTAATGCAGCTATTCTGGGGGAATGAATAAAAACAATGTTTCCAGGAAGACTGCTTGGGTGGACAGTCATGCAATAACTCTAGACTTCAAGGACAATTGGAGGACATTGGCACCAGAAGATGTAAATGCTCTGCAAAAGAATAGGAATACCCAAATAAGAGGGGGAAAAACACTATAGACCAATTTTGTTCGAATGAATGACTTTGTCATTCTTGGCATAGTGTCATTGAAATGATGATACTATTAGAACAATCATGTTGGGATGCACTAGACATTTCCTGAGACCAGCTATCTTTGAAGGTTACAGAGTTGCTTCTCTCAAAGAGATAAACAAGAATAGATGACAAAGAATTATTTTATGGTGAATTATGTTGACTTCAGTCACATCAGCCTGTAACCAGCCTTTTTAACCGCTGTAATTTTTCCACCCCAAATAAGAAAACTGACATGGTAGTAATGCAGTTATCGGGTAAGGGAAAAAAAGTCAATGAAAGAAGAGTAAGAATGAGAGTAAAAGAGAAAAGGGACAAAAAAGATAAAAATATTTCTTCTATTCAACAATATTTTAATTAATTTGAAGAAATCTCACCAGTAAAATGATACAACAAATTATGTAAACAGTATTTCAAAATATACCTTCTAGGCATGTTTATCTCCTTTAATCCTAGCAATAACCTCAATTATTTCTCCAGTTTTCAGTGTTGTGAGAGTGTTAGTAGCTCAGTCGTGTCTGACTCTTTGTGACCCTATGGACTGTAGCCCTCTAGGCTCCCCTGTCCATGGGATTCTCTCCAGGCAAGAATACTGGAGTGGGTTAACATTGCCTTCTCCAGGGGATCGTCTCAACCCAAGGATCAAACCTGGATCTCCTGCATTGCAGGCAGATTCTTTTCCTGTCTGAGTCACTACGGAAGCCAGGAAATGAGTAAAATGACTTGGCCACAGTCTCTTTGTTAATGAAGAGAAAAAAAAATAAGTGGTTGATCTTATTCATTTGTGTTTCATAAAACTGTATCCCATATTCTTAAAAAAAATTGCAAAATGTGTTTCCTTCTAATACTAACATTTATACACATCATGTAAGGCACTCAGGTTTAGTGTGAATCAAACAATTAAAAGAGTCACACAAAAATCAGAGGCCAAGAAAGGCCATTTAGAAAGCCGGGCCATTTTAGTATCCTGTTGTACATCCAGGTGTATTACCCAGATGGCACAGGTATAAAACCTATGAAATGGGAAAAATGAGATTGTCAGTGCTGTTATGACTGTTCTACATCTATAATACATTTATCCCAAGAGGCAGTTGTACAGCTGTTAACATATATAGGCTTGTATTTTCACTTGTACTTGCAAAGATATTTAAGATTTATGATGATGGGTATCTTTCTTCTTATAAAGACTGCAAAATAAGGAAATTTACCAAGAATACAATCAGGTGATGAGACATATTCACTACAGATTATTGCAACGAACAAGTATGTAAGATAGTAAGACTTCTCAGTCCTGTCAGCTACAGAGGAATTAAAAATAACACTCTTGTTTCTTAGTTGGTTTATTCTATTATCATATTATCTTTCAATAATTATGCTAAAAAAGAAATAGAAGGCATTGTAAAATTGCAATTTGGTTTGCTGAAGACATTTTAAAATATACCTAGTTTGAAATCACTTTTGAACTCCAAGAAGAATTTTTCATCTTGAAAATACAAAACGTTTTCGTACTTTTGTTTTAATATAGCTGTTGTGCAATTGTAGTTAAAAAAATAATTATATGTTTGTCTGGTTTTAAAAAGTTGTATGTTGAAACTGGCCCTTAAATGACACCCAGTCTTTAAAAAGCACTGGGGAGTTGTGTTAGTTCTTATTCCTATTGTAACAAATAACCACAAACTTTGTGCCTTGAAGTAACAAAGATTTATTATTTTAAGGCTTATGGAGGTCAGAAGTCCAAAATCGGTCTCACTGGTTAAAACTAAGCTATCAGCAGGCTCTTTCTTCTGGAGACTCTAGAGAAGACTCTTTTTGCTTCTCTTTTCCAGTTTCTAGAGGCCTCCCACATCCCCTGGCTCCTTCCTCTTCCTCCATCTCCAAAGCCAGTGAAAGCGAAAGCAAAAGCAAAAGTTGCTCAGTCCTGTCCAACTCTTTGGAACCCCATGGACTATACAGTCCATGGAATTCTCCAGGCCAGAATACTGGAGTGGGTAGCGTTTCCCTTCTCCAGGGGATCTTCCCAACCCAGGGATGGAACCCAGGCTTCCCTCATTGCAGGCAGATTCTTTACCAGCTGAGCCACAAGGGAAGCCCAAGAATACTGGAGTGCGAGGCTATCCCTTCTCCAGCAGACCTTCCTGACCCAGAAATGGAACCGGGGTGTCTTGCATTGTAGGCAGATTGTTTACCAACTGAGCTATCAGGGAAGCCCAGCAGCATCTTCAAATCTTTTTCTGACTCTTCTGCCTCCCTTTCCATTTGCTCATCCAGGAGACTCTCCCCATCTCAAGACCTTTATCTTAATCACATTTGAAAAGTCTCTTTTTCAGTGTCGGGTAATATGTACACAGGTTCTGGGGTTCAGGACGTGGACATCTTTGGAGGACTATTTTTTCTGCCTACTGTAGGGGTTGAATACATTTTGTTTCTTTGTGAAAAGTTGATTTCTCAACACTACCACCTTCATCCCCTATCTGAAAATGTTAAAAACTTGTAGAATATCTTCAATCTCAAGATTACAAGTTCAGTATGAACTTCCAAAGTCCATGCAATGATTAGTAGATTTAAAATGGTCCAGAAAAAGCTTGTTAGATGACGAAAAACAATTATACAAGAAAGAGAATTGTGTATTCAGATTTTTTAAATGTCACACTAACCCTTTACCACCGTCACAATCGCAAAGTCTGCATTCAGCAAGTGCGACACAAAAGAATCTTTTAAAGAAATTCTTTCTCTGATTTTTCACTTAGCAGCTCCAGTGATTATCAAGAAATAAATCAACCGACAGCAGTCATAGACAGCTATTTAAATCTGAGGTTTTAACATCTTAATTGGTGCATTAAAAGTTAAAGAGCCAAAGTCACGTTAGATACATAAAGTTGCTTGTGTGCATAAACTATAGCACAATATTCCATGCTTAAGAAAGCATCACATTGTTTTCTGCATTAAATTAACACATCCTGAAACATTTATTTGGAAAAATGAGGAAAACTGAAATAAAAATCTTAGGTATATGTTGCAGTACAAAGCAATTGTCCAATTGTCTACAGCAAGTTCAAAACACATGCACTAGGTAAATTTTGAACATCATATTTATTTTTAAGTTTGTAAGTATACTTTGAAATTTTCCTTTGAATTTCTGGATCTAGTTGCAGTTGTTCAAGTTCATCACACAATAAACTTTAATATATTTTTCTTTTAAAAAAACTTAAAGAAAATTTTAAAGGTGAATTTTTTCTTCTCTAGTTTAAATAAGTTATAAAATGCAGGTGAATATACTATGTTATACTAAAAAAATTTTGGACCAAATATTTACTTTTCTAAAGGATATGGTAAGTATTGGAATCATTCCATGTTTTAGAATTTGTTTAAACTTTGAGATAATTATAAGAAGCTCATCTAACGTAGTATGCCTCAGTTTTCCTTCAATTTCTTAAAAATCACAGTGGTTGGAGTTGAGTGGTTGGGGCAATTAATCTAAATATGAGTTTTCTGTGCCATGAAATGAGCTGTTAAGAAAGACAGTTTGACCATCCCTTGGATACACAATGTTTTAAATAATATAATCCCTAAATTTTAAAATCTTATAAAATCTATTAAGACATTATTCCCTTTAGACCAGTATCAGTTAGTTTCACCAAGTCATAGTTTTACTAACTAATGAGTAATATTCTTATTAATAGCTAATAAACTCTCTTTCTGGGGCTTCTCTGGTGGCTCAGAGGGTGAATAATCCACCTGTCTCTGCAGGAGGCCTGGGTTTGATTCCTGTGTTGGGAAGATCCCCTGGAGAAGAGAAAGGCTACCCACTTCAGTATTCTTGCCTGAAAAATCTCATGGACAGAGGAGTCTGGTGGGCTATAGCCTGTAGGGTTGCAAAGAGTCGGACACAGTGGAGCAACTAACGAACATACACACACACACACACACACACACTCTTTCTACATTTCCATATTATTTTCTAATATCAAAGACATCTAATTTGTATAACAAAAGCATTAAACATTGTTTCAGTGTGCTATGTAATAACTGAAATCTTGAAAGTTATCAGAACTTCACATTTTGTAAAATTTTTTAAAAGATTATTTAACTATATTTTCCAAAAAAATTTAATATAGTTTTAGGCACCTCCTTAGGTGTGAATTTTGATTTAATAATGGAACGAGCACTTCTTTCCCATTGAACACATTTTTAATAGAGGTAATTATTCATTTTACAAAAACTCTTTCTACATTCAACTTTCCCCATGAACTAAAGATGTTTAAAAGTGGAATATTCCCATGCCAACTACTCAATTAAAAATGTGTGGGTTATCTATTTTTGGGATAATTCATGTCAATTTTAAAATCCTGGGTTAATTAAATTTGACCCCATATCCCAGCATGTTATTGGATATTTATTTAAGAAATGCAAATAAGTTTAAATCTAAGTCTTAATGTTAGCTACTGCGTATGTAATTAAAACGTAGAATCAACTAGGGGGGGAAATAGGAATGCATTTTTCAGTATACACACAGACACACACAGACACATGCAATGTTTGTGATGATCCACCATGTGTCTTCTTACTGGGGTGAATAACTTAAAGCTGATTAAATGGAGTTATCATTTGTATCTTAACTTAAATAAGCAGATTTTTAGACTTTTTTGAAAACATCTCTTCTCAGCCACAAGGGCTCATTAGGGGAAAGCAGAGAGGAGGATGGAAGGATTGGGAGTTTGGGAGCAACAGATACAAACTGTTAAATATAGAATGGATAACAACAAGGTACTACTGTACATCTGTGCAGGGAATTGTATTCAATATCCTGTGATAAGCCATAATCTAAAACAACATATATATGTATAACTGAACCACTTTGCTATAAAGCAGAAATTAACACAATATTGTAAATCAACTGTACTTCAATAAAAATTTTAAAAAGTGCTCATTAGTCTTTTTATGCTACTATTAAAGACTGTGTTTTTATTACAAAAAGCAGTTTTTCTTTCTTGGTGTTTCACAGTTCCTAGAATATAATCTCCAGTAATTCTAGAGACCATATTTGTGTTCAGGAAAGTCAGAGAGCAGAACTGATTATTGGGTGAAAACTTGTAACCACGCTGCAAACATTCCTGACTTTGCAATGAAATAGTTAAATATTTTATGAAATCATGCATTGGTTTATAAAATGATTTAAAGCCATTACTTACCAATAGATTTTATTCCATTTTAAAATATTAACTTGAATGTATCCAATAGCACATTTTAGTTTCACATTTTCACTTGTCCAGTGAATTTATGATAGTGCTCTTCATATTTTAATCATACACAGGCTATCTTTTCAAATAAAACTTTTTAGCAACATTGTTTAATTTTTAAACATACCCATTCCTGGAAGTATACAATTTAAAATACTGTGTGTACAGATACATACGTGTATTTAAAATAATGCTGTTACTAAATTCAGAATAGCCACTGAATATTGCAACACATTGACTACCACCTTCTTGCTAAGTATGTGATATGAACCATGACATTACAATCTTAAAACTGTAACAAGAATGAGTTATGTTTGTACTATTTCCCATTCTCATTATATTCTTTGTCACACAATGAATTAATGTTGTGCCATTTTCTATTCTCATTACAATCTTTTCCTTATGAATGGGGTATCAGAATTTTAATGTCTTTTGTAATCTGTGAAATATAGTGTATGTTTTGTTATACTACTATGACCTTGCTAATATTTTGCATTTTGATTGGTTAGTCCAAGCAGTAATATATAAAGTAAGGTCAGAGTGATTAGCCAATGAAATAGTTCCTAATGTTTTTGACTGTTTTATCAAATGATTTTAAGAAATGTTTTAAAAATATTAATTTTTACATGCTTAAAAATGATCACCTTGGGACAACAGTCAAGTTTATTTGTGTTTAGAATATATAGAGAGACTTTTTCACAGAAATTGAATGCAATATAGAAAAATGATTTCAAATGGAAGGAAAATGTCAGACGTCTTTTCCTTCAACTTTCATTACTCTTTTAAGTACCCTTTTCTGATTTAAATGCAAATAAACTTAGCATAACAAATTGTTTCATTGTTTTGCCTACACCTTTGTTCTGCATCTTCCTGTTAGTCTGAATTTGAAAAGTTGTACTGTTGGTAAATACTTACTGCTCTGTAAAATTTGCTCTACTGGTATTTTCCTGATGTAAATTTAAAACCTTATCTGATGTTGCATTAGATTACAAAGTATTTCTGGACAATTTCTAATAAAAATAATGTTACTAAGAGAAGTGGTTTTTGAATTAAGTCCTTTCCTATGTTTTTTAGCTCCTAAACTTCTTTAGGGTGATGTTTCCAGTCAGCATTGTTCATGCACATGTATGTCTCTTTTTAAATTTATATCTTTCTCTTTCCTAAGACTCTAGAAATTAACGCTGATAGCATGAGAAAGAAGTTATACAAGAGTGGCTGCTTATAGAATAAAGTATATGGCTGACATATAAAGTGCTGTATCTTGGGGTTTGAAAATAATATGTAAATTTATAGGGGAGCACACATAGACAGGTAGAGGCAAAAATTTTAGCTAATATAAAATATCTGATATGAGCATTAATTTTATGCAATGCATTTGTACCACTTTTTTTTGCAATAGGAGTAGCAAAGTGGTAAGAAAGTAGCTGGAAAAAACAGTAGATATTTCCAGTTTCATCAGTTCTGACATACTCATATTTTGATAAGTGCCCAGTCCACTTTGAAACTGTATACAGACTCGCAGGATATTACAAACACTAAGAAATTAATCAAAATTTTGACTTAAGTTATTTTAATAACACTATGCCTCATTGGCCCATTCTATCGCATGAAGTAGGGTGCTACTGCTAAGTGGCTTCAGTCGTGTCCGACTCTGTGCGACCCCATAGACGGCAGCCCACCAGGTTCCCCCATCCCTGGGATTCTCCAGGCAAGAACACTGGAGTGGGTTGCCACTGCCTTCTCCAATACATGAAAGTGAAAAGTGAAAGTGAAGTCGCTCAGTCCTGTCCGACTCTTAGCGACCCCATGGACTGCAGCCCACCAGGCTCCTCCATCCATGGGATTTTCCAGGCAAGAGTACTGGAGTGGGGTGCCATTGCCTTCTCCATTAACTAGGGTAGCATGTAGCATTTTCATGGTACATATCAAAAAATACTTCTGATTTCTAGAGTTCTAATTTTTTTTAGAGTTACCTGTAGATCTTCTAAATGAAGTGGCTTACTTTGATATTTCTGCATTTTGATATTAAATTTTATAACTATGAATATACTATAACAATGCATATCTCTCATTCATTCAGTCATTCAAAAACACTTCAGATGTGGTTATTTTTACTAAGCATAGAGCTATATTATTATTTCTGATACATTACCAATTATATTAGTGAAGAAGAGTCTGATTTCCTGCTCAAGGATTGAAGTAGTAATCTTTATGTCATTTTTACATGGCAATTTTTAGTATTCACATAAGCAAATACAAAACTTTCTCAAAGGCTTTTAGTTGCACTTAATATATGCTAGGAAAGAAAAAAAACTGATTCAGAGACAAGAAAGTTCACTTTGGGAGCAGCCCACCCTAAACCTGCTGTGTCAAATCTGAGAATTTCATTTCTCTCTGTGAGAATGAAAGAACTTTATCACGCTGAAACCTCTTTAAGTGTGCATGAGGCTACTTCTTCTCAGTAAATCCTTTATTCAGCAAATCATCCATTCTCTAGAAATAATTTAGGTTTTTACAGCAATTACAAGTTTAAAGTTTGGCTTCACATATCTTAATGTCTTTTATTGTTTATGGTTGGAGTGCTCTAGCTTGCTGGATTTTGTTACAGTTAATTCAAGTATCGTAATTGCCTAGTTTCCTAATTTCAATATACCTTTGATACACAGTATTTATTTTGACATTTTGTGTTGGCTTTTAATTTTCCAATCACTATTATATTAAACATTTTAAAGTAAATTGCATCACTTAATTGTCTTCCTTTAACTATGACCATCTTAGGGGTTTCTTATCACATTTTTCCATGTTTGTTTCTGAGTGGCCATTAAGCTTTTTCATTTGTTTCCATACTGACATTTCATTAAATACGTTTCTCATTTTTTCAGAGAGCAACATGCTTGAAAATACTGTCACAAACAATTTCTTACAGTTTGCTGATGAAAAAAAAGTTGGTTGATTTCAAAACTAAATCCACGTAGAAAATGGAGTAATAAAGAGAAATTAAAGTATAATCATGGATGGTAGTGGTGGTGGTGGTTTAGTTGCTAAGTCATGTCTGACTCTTGTTATCCCATGGACCTGTCAGGCTCCTCTGTCCATGGGATTCTCCCGGCAAGAATACTGGAGTGGGTTGCCATTTCCTTCTCCAGGGGATCTTCGCAACCTAGGAATCGAATCTAGGTCTCCTGCATTGCAGGCAGATGATTTACCAACTGAGCTATGAGGGAAGACCAATTATGGATGAGTCAAGTCAAACCCAGATCTTCATTAAAACATAATTTGCAGCATAACTTCAAGCTGCCTCACTAGTTATAGTAGCATCTGGGGAACAAACTGTTCAATAATAATAATTGTTCAAGTTGTCTTACATGACTGAATATGAATCAATTGTTGTGGCAGCTTGCCAAATGTCCCTTGGGGCCAAATTTTGTCTTCTGGTTTGCCCCCAAGATTTTCATGAACTCTAATGGAAGTTATGAATGAACATCAGAGAAAAAAATTATTTTCAAGTGAAATAAGGAGAAAATGAAAGCATTGTATTGATTGCTGCCTTTTTAGGGAAATAAACACACACTGATTACCTAAAATCTAACAGGGATTGACTAAGCATTGTCATTTCAGGTTGCATGATTAAATAGCAATGAGACTCGGCATAGTACCATTTGTTTTTATTCTGCTAAAATAAAATGGCTAAAATTTCAAGGGATAAATGTAGTGATCAAGGATTCATTCCACTGCACAATCACCATAAGTCATGATGGATTTTCTCACTAGATTAGAAAACAAGAGGTTTTATTTTCAATACAACAATGTTAATAAATGTAACCCTTTTTGAGTTTTTCCAGTATGCTAAACATTCTTCTGAGTTTTTATACACAATGAATCATCACAGCAACCATCCAAAATAGATACTCGAACTCTTGCTTTTATAGATGAGGAAACTAAAGTATAAAAACAGGGGATGTAGATTTCCCAAGGGCACAAGGTAAGTGGGCAGTGGATATGGAATTTGAGCCCAGATAACATGCCTTTGAGTTCTTATTCTTAACCATGAAACTATCTCCCTAAATCAAGAAAATGTGTCACTCTTGAGGCTATTTTCCTGATTGTAGTATCAGCTGAAATAGCCCGGGCACATTATTTCCCATTTCAGACGTCTATGCCTTTAGGAATTAATTGGTCACTATACCAAACTACTTGTAATTCCCCAGATATGTTTAATGAAAGTAATATGTTTGAAATATTTCCTCATATATTTTCCCTTCTCAGCAATTTAACAACTTTTCCTGTAGCCTTTTCTCCCTTTAAGGCAAAGGTGAAGAACATAAAGAAAATAATAATAAAAATAATACAAAGAAAATCCTTCCCTGACAGGAAGGGCATAGAGGGCCTTTTTTTAACTAGGAGGGAGGGGGAGAGAGAGAGACAGAGGTAGAGACAGGTAGATAGATAGATAGATAGAGAGGCTAATAACCAATTAGCCATGAATGTCTTGCTCTAGATTCCTTTACTCACTTCAGTGAAGTCTGTCAAACAATAAAAAGAATGGTTTGGGATTATTCTAGAAATAGTTCCTGTGACCTCAAGACAATGGAATGAGAAAATCTAAATTAATTTGAGAGGTCCCATGCCAATATGTGAGCCTGAACCAAAAATGGCACGGTGGGGTAGAGAGCATGAAAGAGCCTGCCACAGGGCACTCCTTAATTCCCCATGACCTTCAAATGTCATGAAAGAGATTCACAGGTTGTCATGGGATGCTGTAGGAGTGTCAGCCAAGAGGAAGTCACCATGCAGGGAAAGTGAATCCCACAGCAAATACTCTGAGGTGGACACTCTAAAATCTGACTAGACAAGACTTAGTTGAGTTTCAAGGAGCTCAACATAGAGGAAACACCTGAGTTTTCCAGAAGCCATACACTAGTTCATACAGAAAGAATTGCTGTAATTTCTTCTGGAAGATGTCCACAGAGCCGTCCAGAAGATGACATCTCCAGTGGAGATAAATAAGAGCCTGTAGAGAAGGACCACACAGAGGAAAGATATTCTTTCCTTCCCACAATGAGATGACACAAGTCTTCCCTGTGCCATCTGGAGGCCATCAGAGGAGAAACAAAGAAATTGTAAAGAGCTTCAAGTTTCTCAAAAAAGACTACGTTTCTCTCAGGCAGATGGCAGTGGTAATGATGCTTATGCTGTGCTTGGTCACTCAGCAGTGTCTGACTGTATGTGTCTCTTTAGCCTGCCAAGCTCCTCCGTCCATGGGCTTTTTCAGGCAAGAATACTGGAGTGGGTTGCCGTTTCCTCTTCCAGGGCATCTTGGAATGACCCCAGAACTGACCCTGCATCTTCTGTGTCTCCTAGAATAACAGTGGATTCTTTACCCACTGAGCCATCAGGTGGTTCTTGTATAATATTTCAACAGTTTCAGTATTCTTTCTACTAATCGGTTAAAATGGTAAGGGAAGGGAGAGGAGTCTAGAGCAAGAAGAAATTCATTACTGAGAATCCTGAAAGTTACATTTTATGTGTACATTGTAGTTGAGGTGGGAACACTCCCACTGGTTGCAAGAAAAATGCATCCTTCCACACTAGCACACCACCAGGCATGGCCAAAAGAGGCAAGGAACTGGAATTTTCAAACATGGAGCTTTGTTAACAAACCAACAAACCTTATTTTTGCCATATTAATAAAAAGAACTGGAAATTTTACGTAGATTCCCAGATTTACACTATTGAAACTCCTCAGGTCAGGCAACATCGCTGCACCTGAACTTGGATGAAATTAGGAATATCTGAACAAAAAAGCTACCAAGTATTGTAAGCTAACCATTGTATGGATTCAGGAGATGGGAACTCAACTTGTAAAATTGCAGGGGATGTAGTCACCATCTCTTTTCCTAGTGACTCTGGTAGCAATTGCCCAGCTGACTTTGGGAGTGGTGACCTGCTCTCTTCTTGGTTCATCTTTCCAAGTGCAAAATTCCTTGCAGCATAGGAAGGGGAACTGCTACCTTGTATCCCATATTTAGGACTTGGTGATAGAAGATGCATAATTCTGTGTTGGTTAGTTTTCAATATTAGGAACGCTCTGTCTTTAAAATATCAGTTTATTTTTCTTTATAAGATAATAACTTTGACAATCAAATTTTTAGTGTTTATTTAACAAACATTGAGCGAAGTACAGTCATAGTCTTTTAGAGACTTAAAACTTGAGATAGAGGTGGATATTTTTGGTATATGTGTATTTGGAGTGAATATAGAGCCTGAAATGCTGTTGAAAAAAATTACTGAGCTTTAACAAACTTAACACATGACTTCATTGCAGTTGTACATCCAACGAAAACAAATATAGTTCCTAATTAATTCACCTTAGAATAGCAACTATTTGTTCAAAATAAGCAGTTTAGGGAAAATTATAGATAATGGCTTCTAGACGTTTTAGTGTGTTGCTTTGTTATAATTTCAATCTTTATAAAGTTACTTTATTTTTTTTTAATGTTTTTCTAGGTTCTGTACGAGGAATTTTTCTACAGTCATGCTCTTATTGTCTTATTTTGGTGTTATTCAGTGATTATACCTAATGTCTTATCTCAGAAAAAATCTAATTAAAAAATTATTTTTTAACCCTTTGTTCTTATGCTTTCTACTGTATATTTCTTATGCCCAGATATTTTTGGAGAAACTTTGAAATTAATTTCCCTGCAGTTTTCCTTCTTGGCCACTTTCATATTTAATTGTATTCACAATTCCCTCTTAAATTAGATTTAGCACTTTATGTAATTTCTGATAATAGTCAGCCCTGTTATCTTGAATTTTTCACTTAGTCAGTATATCATATATCAAATAATGTCCACTGGGCTTCCCAAGTGGTGCTAGTAGTAAAGAACCTGTCTGCCAATGCAGGAGACAAAGAGACACAGGTTCAGTCCCTGCGTTGGGAAGATCCCCTGGAGGAGGGCATGGCAACCCACTCCAGTATTCTTGCCTGGAGAATGCCCATGGACAGAGGAGCCTGGGGGGCTACAGTTCATAGCGTTGCAAAGTCAGATACAACTGGAGTGACTTAGCATGCACACACACACGAAATTACCACCAGGAAATGCAAAAATGTATAAGACACATTTCCTCCCTTAAATGAGGGATCATTCACACACATACATGCAAGAACTATCAATGCAAAGAATTATAGCATAAGCATCAGTTGAGTGAGAGGATTGGACAAAATTATCTCTAATATTTTTTAAGCTCTATAATCATGAAATTGTGTCACTAAATTCATGAAAGTGACATGCTCCAGCTATTCTCAGTGGAGAGTGATCTTCTGGACAATATTCACCTAGATATCTTCCCACTCAGGTTAGAAACTCATATTCTCGGACTGGACTACAGAGAGTATTTGGGCTAATACTGGAAGCTTCAGTTCTCTATTTTAACCTTGAGTTAAGCAGAAAGAGTTGTTTAACATTCAGGTAAATACGGAACAATGCAGACGACAAATTAGGCAGAAGAGATGCCTTGAATAAATGTTGCAGTATGAATGCATGAGAATGATGGTGAGGTTGTAGCCAGTGGCTGAACCTGCATCTCCTGAGTCTCCTGCATTGTTAGGTGGATTCTTTACCACTTGAGCCACCTGGTAAGCTTTAGCCAGTAGCCAGGGATCAGTGAAGTCCAGGGTGAATGTTGGGAAAGCAGTGAAAATAAAGCTAAATGGGAGATGGTGCCAAATTACAAAGAGCTGTGAATACAGGGTAAGGAGTTTGCATTGTATCTTGTAAATCGACATCTCTGAGATTTGGGGAGATGCATTTTGAATTGGGCAGTCTGATATTTTTAAGTATTTGCTCAAGGAAAGAAATTGAGAAAAGTATCAGATATTTTGATAAAAGGTAAGTTCTGTCAGAATCCCACATGGATCAAGGGAAGAATTAGAAGTTTGCAGGCTGCCTGTGGTATTTCAGTCTGTGTGGTTTCTAGCCAAATGAATGGGATGTGGCAGAGAAGAGGGACATGCTAAAAGCTTCTAATCATTCATATTCTCTTTAATCTGGGGCATTTGAAATGCAAGTAAGTGACTGGCATGGCAGCCCTCCCTGTGCATTTCAAATGTATGAGTCAACAACAGTGGAGAGGAGGAAGCCCACAAAGAATGTGGTAATGCGGTTTTATGATCCATCTGGCAAAGCTCTGTGATCAGCCTGCTGGAAAACCCACCTCTCGGCAATGTGGCACCTTTGGAGGTTTTTGAACAAGGAATGGGCATGATCAAAGTGGTTTAATCTGACTTTTAAGGACTGAAATATTGGAATTGCAGAAACCAGTTGAGGAGTTATTTCGAGAGTTGAATATAAGATGTGATAAAGGTCTGGACAAGGGGAGAGAACAGTCTAGAGAGGAAGGAGCCGAAACAGACAACTTTAGAGAGACAATTGATACAACTTGACTAATTAGAAGCATCACTGTTCAACACATGTGGCTTTTCCTTTGAACAAAACAGACCTGGTGGGTTTCAATCTTAGGTCCAGGGTGACCCAATGACATGGCTGTAGGCAAGTCACTTCATCTTCTTGATCTTCACTTTCCTCATTTGTCAAAAAAGAATAATAATATCTTCCCTGCAATATTGTATGAATTAGAGAGAATATACAACTTTGTATCTAGAATAGAGATGGCAGTGATCATCATTTTTTATTAGTGCTGTATATGAGGGAAAAAAAAGGAAGAAGAGATAGGGAGATGAGAGAGAAATGATATCTTGTACCCCAGGAGCTGAGAGAATTGTGGTGATATTGACAGAACTGTTGGGCCAAAAGGTTGAGTTCATTCAAATATATTACGTTAAATGATAATTTTCTTGATTTGTCTTTATTCAATAGCTAGCACAACTATGCATAGCTGAACAGTATATTCAGAATATGAATCAGATAGATTTCTCCAGAATAAAACAGGAAAAATAAACAGAATGGACACTGGTGTCCTGAAATAGCTGACAAGACTAAATGATTGAGAGGACTTCTTATTTCAGTGGAATATCCTCTAGTTTACTCTGTATTTTACCCATATACTGAATGCTTAATGTGGGTTTTGCTGAACATACAATGGGTTTTTAGATTGTACTTGATCAAATGACCGGTAGGAGTTATCACTGAAATGCAAGTACTTTAGGAGCAGATTGTTGGGTGGGTCCACGGTAAAAAATATAGATATCAGAAAGCAGTTGTTATGACTGTTAAGTCTAAAAATGAAAGGTTATAGAAAATCATGTCTAAATAAGAAAGTGGGTAGAAGTCTAGGTGTACCCATCTTAATTCGGGTATCAAATAGTTTTCTGAAGGTATGTTAATTCATGATATAGTTTATGATTTCGCATACAGCTACCTAGGGAAAAAAATAACAGTTTTTAAAAAAGCAGTTGTGTATAACTTTGGTCTTTTTATCTTGAGGACTAATGGGAATTTCTCCATCACTTTTTAAAAGACATTCTGTTTTGTGTAGTGAATTTTGTTAAAAGAGCAAGTTCTGAAAAGCTCTGACAGCCTCTGCAGCAAAAGATCCAAGATTGTCAGCCACTGAAGCAAAGACCTGAATCTGCTTTGACACTCTAGAATAGGCTTCTGGCAATGTTATGTCTTCCTTTTAGATGTTTGGATAGATCACACAGCTTAGAAATTTCATCACACATTATGCCTAAGTCATAAACAAATTCTGCTGAGGTAAGGGTATTCCTTAGTCCACAGTGCCTTCTTTGGTATTTGGAAACTAAAGATGTGTCACTTGAAAACATCAGTAAACATTTCTTCAGGGCTTGGATATCCATTCAAAATGGCCTTTATAGATCTTTTGATCTGAATTGTCTGAAAGAACTCAGTACTATTAATTTTAAGCAATCTTGTTTTTTAAACCAGTAAAATAGGAACATGGGACTTCCCTCGTGGCTCAATGGTAAAGAATCTGCATGCAGTACAGGAGAAGCAGATTTGATCTCTGGGTCGGGAAGATTCCCCTGGAGTAGGAAATGGCAACCCACTCCAGTATTCTTCTCTGGGAAATTTCATGGACAGAGGAACCTGGTGGTCTACAGTCCTTGGGGTCACAGGAGTCTGACACGACTTAGTGACTAAACAACAACAAAATAGTGATGTAACCTGTTTGTGAAAAAGAAGTGTCTGTTTTTCACATTAAAAAAAAAAAAGCAAAACATTAAATGTTATGTAGTTAGGTTATGTGTTAACTAAATGGCCTCTTCTCCCAATATGTCCACATCTGTGTTTTTATTCCTGGAACCTGTGAATGTATTAGATTCTAGTTGGACTGCAAGGAGATCCAACCAGTCCACTCTAAAGGAGATCAGTCCTGGGTGTTCTTTGGAAGGAATGATGTTAAAGCTGAAACTCCAGTACTTTGGCCACCTCATGTGAAGTGTTGACTCATTGGAAAAGACTCTGATGCTGGGAGGGATTGGGGGCAGGAGGAGAAGGGGACGACAGAGGATGAGATGGCTAGATGGCATCACTGACTCGATGGACCTGAGTTTAAGTGAACTCCGGGAGTTGGTGATGGACAGGGAGGCCTGGCGTGCTGCGATTAATGGGGTCGCAAAGAGTTGGACACAACTGAGCAACTGAACTGAACTGAACTGATGGCAAAGAAGAATTAGGAAGAATTAAGTTAGTAAACAGGATGAAGGTGGCTAATCAGTTGGTTTTAAAATAGATTATTCTGGTTTATCCAGGTAGGCTGAACCCAGGTCTCCCACATTGTAGGATTATTTACAGGTGGCACGAAATGTCTAATAGAGAAACAAAAGAGTTGATGCCAGAGTGTTGCCATGTGTAAAAGAGTCAGTTGGCCATTGGTAGCTTTAAAAATATAAGGGAGCCATTAGCCAAAATAAGCAGGCAGTTTCTAGAAGCTGGACAAAACAAGAAGTCAGAGTCTTCCTTAAGCTCCAGAAAGGATCACAATCTGCCAACATCTTGATTTTTAGCCCAATGGGACCCATTTTTTACTCAGAACTGTAAGATAATATGTGTCATTTTTAATCCACTAAGTTTGGTTATTTTGTTAGAGCAGTGGTCAGAAACTGATTTATACATGTCTGGATAATAAGGAAATTTCTGAATTTTTCTCAAATTTTAATTAAGTAGAAACAAAGTTAATACATCCTGTAAAATTAAAATAATTAATTTTTGCTTCATAGAAACTTCATCTTTAAACAGTAATTTAAGCATTTATATTATGTATATATAAACATTCTTCAACTTTTCTGTTTCATGAATCTATGTCTTATTTTCAAAATCTGCTCCAAAATCTTTTATAGAAGATATTTTTAGTTAAGTTCTATTAAATGTCATCTCTATTCTTTCTCCCCAAATTTTTTTTAGTAATTGAAGGTAATTCAAAGTGATTAGTAATTATCATATAATTGAGTTTTGGTTTCAGAATACATTTCAACAACTATATTGAATATATTGCTGAAGTTAAACAGAAAAGTAACATACTAAACTACCTAACTCTTACTGCACTTTGATAGTTTCTATTGACATGTAGGTATCAATAACGTCCTGGGAGTTATGGAAAAGTGATCTTACCCTTCACTATTTTATACCTGACCATCCAAGAATATTGGAAAAAAATTAGAAAAATGAGATACTATATAATTGTATCCTTCAAAATACCAGCATAAAATGTTTTAGATTGGCCATCCTCAAACATGTCTTGGAATTGTAATCAAGGAAACCAGAGAATCCTCTAAATTTGAAATGATTTTTACCTTTTTTATGCTATATTGTTATAAGATCAGAAGTTATTTCCTTTAAATAATCTTTTTGCAATGGAAAACTTCAAACATATACACAAGTAAACAAAATAGTAGAATAAACCCATGTGTATTCATTGCCAAGATATAACAATGATTAACTTACGGCCAAGCTTGCTTCTTCTATCTCTCACTTATTTTTCTTCTCACCACATACCTAATTTAAGCAAATACCACATTCATACTGGGGTGGCCAAAAGTTCTTTAGGTTTCCAAATACAAATAAAAGACACATTTCTCATTTTCACCAAGAGCTTTACTGAACAATGTAGTCACCGTTTTGTTCCACTACCTTCTGCCATTTTCCCGGCAACTTCATAATTCCATGTTTCCAAAATTTTTTATCTTTTTGAGCAAAGAACTGTTCCAGGTACCTTTTACCAGGGAATTTTTTGTAAAGACAAAAAGACATGGAAATCTGAAGGTGCAATATCTGATGAATATGGAGGATGAATCAGAACTTCCAGCCAAGTTGTAATAGTTTTTGCCTGGGCATCAAAGAAATATGTGGTCTTGTGTTACCATTTAAGACTTGTGCATTTTCTATTGACTAATTTCAGATGCTTTTCACCAAGTGCTGCTTGCAGTTGATCTAATTGGCAGCAGTACTTGTTGGAATTAATTGTTTGGTTTTTCAGAAGTAGCTCGTAATAGAGGACTCCCTTCCAATACCATTGTATACTCAACAGCACTTTCTTTGGATGGAGACCAGCCTTTGGCGTGGTTGGTGTTAGTTCATTTCACTTTCCCCATGATCTCTTCTGTTCCACTTTTCATCTTCTATCACAAGTTATTTTATTTTATTTTATTTTATTTTTTTTACACCGAAGCAGAAATCTTTTATTAATGTAAAAATTAGTCAAATTAAAATAAAATTTGGATTTCAATTAACAACGATGTAACAATATTGATGTCTTAGTTTTGAAAAATGTACAGTGGTAATACAATATGTCAGCCATAGAGTACTATGTACAATGTACTCCAGTACTCTTGCCTGGAAAATCCCACGGACGGAGGAGCCTGGTAGGCTGCGGTCCATGGGGTCGCCAAGAGTCGGACGCGACTGAGCGACTTTACTTTCACTTTTCACTTTCATGCATTGGAGAAGGAAATGGCGGCCCACTCCAGTATTCTTGCCTGGAGAATCCCAGGGACGGGGGAGCCTGGTGGGCTGCCGTCTATGGGGTCGCACAGAGTCGGACACCACTGAAGTGACTTAGCAGCAGCAATAGCACAGGAACTCTCTGTGCTATTTTTTCAACCTTTCTGTAAACCTGCTAATCTTGGAGAATCTCCGAAACAGCAGGAGGCAACTGGAGCTTACCCTGCTGCCCGATCTTCCTTCAGCGCCACCCGAGCACAGCCTCTTCCTGGGGCATGAAAGCGCCGGCTTCGGGCCTGGTCTCTCTTGGCAGAGCAGGGCGGGGGACTGGCTCCCGCGGCCACCGCCGCCTGGTCTGCGCCTGCGCCGGCTCCGGGGCTAGGTCTCCGGGGGCGCCTCCTCCTCCGCGTCTGTCCTGCGGATCCCGAGCAGAAACTAGTCAGGGAGAAGAGGCTCAAGGCACCGCTTTGCACCCCTTCCTGTGGGGCCTATCACAAGTTATTTTAAAAACGGAATCTTTTCCTTACTTTTCAGTAGAGAATTGCATGGGAAATGTGGTCTAGAAGGCTTTCATCGCTTAACTTATGTGAAACCCAAACATCAAAGAGATGAGTGTAAACAGGCTGGTGCAAATAATTTTCAGTGCTTGATTTGGATATTTGGAGTATGTCAGCTATCTTCCGAGTGGTTAACATAGATTGTTCTCAATTAATATCTTGATTTCGTCGCTATCAACTTCAACTGGTTTAACTGACTGTGTGTGAGTATCATCTAGCGCGAAATGCCCAGCATGAAACTTGGCAAATCACTTTTGACATCTTCTACAGTCGTCGTACCTTCTTCATACACTGTACGAATCTTGTTTCAGTTGCATTTTTACCTTTCTTGAAATGATAAAGCACAAACACTGAAAATGTTTTTTTTCTTCCATCTTCAATATTAAAATGGCTATACATTCACCAATTTCCATGTTTTTTTTTTTTTAAATGCATGATGATATGACAGCGTCTAGCAAAATTGTTTTGAATGAATCTAAAGATAATTAAGCACTATTAGAACCATCCTATGGAATAAAAAAGGACAAAACCTTAGCCAACTAGAATCCAAATGAAGTCCATGCATTATGAATGATTGACATGTACCATAAGTGTCTTTTAATCTATGGATCTCCATCCATGTCTTTCTTTTGTCTTGTAATTTATTTGTTGAAGAAGCCTTGTCCTAATATCCTGTAGAGTATCCTCTCTTGAGTTTGCAGATGGCATCTTAATGGTATCGTTTGATGTGTTCCTCTGTCCTCTGTCTTCATATACTGATAATTGGATTTAGTGACCTTATTTAGT
Source organism: Bison bison bison (assembly GCF_000754665.1). NCBI lineage: Eukaryota > Metazoa > Chordata > Mammalia > Artiodactyla > Bovidae > Bison > Bison bison. Next base: position 5,012,857 of record NW_011494748.1, on the reverse strand, counting down.
TCAGGATGCTGCCTGACTGCCTCTCTTTTTTGATATCAACAGAATATATTTTATTTTTTTTACTTTTGCTTGTAAATGAGATGCACAATTATAGGATTAGATCTCATAATGTTTACCTTCAAATTGCAATGTAAATCAGTCCATGGATTGAGGGGATACTCTAAGACAAGAGTTAGAAAAAAATGAAAGTAAACTTTGGATCTGGACTGGAAGTATATTCATGTTAATAAGACGTGTGCACATGCATGCATGTCCACACACACACATTTACAAGCAAAAGTAAAAAAAATAAAATATATTCTGTTGATGTCACAAAAAGAGAAGCAGTTAGGCAGCATCCTGAACTAGATAAGGTCGCTAAATCCACACACACACACTTAAATGTTTAATTCTCCCTGGTCCTTGAGAGCACCATTGTATGGTAGAAAAACCACAGACTTTGAAATAAAATTGACTTGATTGGAAACTGTTTTCAGTGTCTTGCTCTAAGTGGACAATGTATATAACCTCTTTGAGCCTTATTTTCTCAACCATAAAATTGGTAATATACAGGTAAACTACTTGATTGGAGGGCTTCCCAGGGGGCGCTATTGGTAAAGAGACTGCTTGCCAATGCAGAAGACATAAGAGACGTGGTTCAATCCCTGGGTCAGGAAGATTCCCTGGAGGAAGGAAGATTCCCTGGGTCAGGAAGATTCCCTGGAGGGCATAGCAACTCACTCCAGTATTCTAGCCTGGGGAATCCCATGAACAGGGGCACCTAGCAGATATAGCCCCTGAGGTTATCAAGAGTCGGACACAACTGAAACGACATAGCACACACAATCTACTTGATTGGTAGTGATAAAGACTCCTTAGACAGATTTTAGTCAGGCTTTTCTAAATTCCATTTTGAACCAAATCTCATCCTTTTAGGCTCTGTCCTTGGCTTCCTTAATACAGTTTTAGCCAGACTCTTTCGGATCAGTTTGGGAAAACCTCCCACTGTCGTTATCATCAAATTCCTCATACCCTACCCTTAGGATCTTACCACCCTGGCCTGACTCCAGCAAGAACCCTATCAAGTTGTTTAGCCAGAAACCCCCTACCTCTGATGTTTTCTCTTTTTAAAGTAGTTGCCATGTCAGAGTTCCTGTGAGGATAAATGTGAAAGATAACACAAAGGAGGAAAATCCTATATATCTGATACGGCATTCATCACTTTTACTCAAAATCCCTTTGCAAGAATTTCACCACATGGTCGAAGAACTTCACCATGTGGTCATATTTAACTGAAAGGAGTCTGGAAAATAAAATCTATCTGGTAAGATATTTGACTGGAAAGAAAGGGAGATGAATTTTTTTGTGTTTATTAGTAGCCTCTGCCAGTTTTCCTCATTAGGATTATCATGATGGTTAAATAAGATTATCTATAAGACAATATAGTCAGTCGCTAAGTCATGCTAGCGAAGAGTCAGACACTACTTAGGGATTGAACAACAGAAATCTATAAGAAGTGCTTCTACGATGCTTAGCACTTTGCAACTACTGAAAAAGTGTTAGCTGAGCTACATGTTTGTTATATGATGCAAATATCCTGTGATCCAAGCCTTAAGGAATCAAGCAATTAAGTTACTGGTGGCTAATGAATGCAAGCATATATCTAGTGAGGAAATTGATGAAAATATCTGAGAACTAGAGCTATTCTTGATTCAGTGAACAGTAAGCTCTTACTCGGCAAAGGCAATGGCACCCCACTCCAGTACTCTTGCCTGGAAAATCCCATGGACAAGAGGAGCCTGGTAAGCTGCAGTCCATGGGGTTGCTAGGAGTCGGACATGACTAAGTGACTTCACTTTCACTTTTCACTTTCATGCATTGGAGAAAGCAATGGCAACCCACTCCAGTGTTCTTGCCTGGAGAATCCCAGGGATGGGGGAGCCTGGTGGGAGGCCGTCTATGGGGTCGCAGAGTCGGACACGACTGAAGTGACTTAGCAGCAGCAGCAGCAAGCTCTTACTCATGAGATAAACAATCCATTAGAAGCTTCATATTGCTTCAGTAAACCTCCCAACAATTTAACTGAATTAAGTAAGATCACCCCTGTTTTGAGACAGAAACACAAAGGTAGGAGAAATTGATCCAAGATCACATAAGTGGGACATGTTGGCACAGCGATGGAGCAGGACTTTGCTTTATTTCTTAGCTTCCCAGCATCAGTTGCTCTATTTCAAGGACTGGGGAAAATAAGAGATATTAAGAAACAAAGTCAATTGACACTTAATCGTATATGGAAACTTTGGATAGCAAGTCATATTTATGAGAAAAGAATTACAAAGAGATGAAACAAGAAGATTATATCTTTTATATTACATCAGTACCACTAAAGGGAAAAAAGGTAATTGCTAGAAACTCAACTACAAAAGTTATCTTGGCATTGTATTTTGTTTTATTTATGGGTTGCTTTAATGAAGTAGTTAAAAATCTATTCAGTTTTTTTCAAGAATGATCTCCCTGTTTCATAAATTATAACCTTGTCTATAAAATTTTCTGAATAATGGAGAACCCATAAAAGAAATTTCTTGCAAACAGAAGAATACATAAAGCCAGTTAATCAGAAAGCTATTAGTGAACATCAGAAAATTCAAAATTATATAGAAAAAATAGTAAGACTGAAAAGGATTTAAGATGATGGGGAAAATGTAAAATGTGAAAGGAAACAATTGAAAATGTTTTTTTTTTGTAGAATCAGTCATATATATTTTCTGAATATATTGTACGTGTGTATACCACATCCTACTTTCTATATATATGTGCTTTATAAGTAGTCTTAAAAGAACAATGGGGCTTTGAGTAATGGCTAAGATTTGCACTGTACATAAGAGGGGAAATGACATTTCAGGTAGAAGGAATAACATGAAGATGAGACAGTCATCAGTACTAAATCTGGTCTGATTCTGAGGAGGGTTAAATTTAAGGGTTAAGAGAAAAAAAAAAATGTGAGGCAGGACACATCTTGGCTAAGAACATGGATTTTTTGAATGACATGAATTTAGTTTCTGAGTCTACTCTTAGTAACTGTGTAATCTTGGACAATGTTCTTATCCTCACCAAGTACCCTGGTGGCTCAGATAGTAAAGAATCTGTCTGCAATTCTGGTGACCCAGGTTCAATGGCAACCCACTCCAGTATTCTTGCCTGGGAAACACAAGGGACAGACCAGCCTGACTGAGCAACTAACACTTTCATTTCATCTTTAAAAATGAAGACAGTAAAAAAAGTAAAGTGATATAACTAAAGCACTTAGCAAAATGCCTGATTTACAATAGCAAGCTTGAAGTAGTAATAATAATATGGAAACAATGAAATGTAAAATGTCTAGTTTTGGTAATGAGAAACTAGGAATTGTTAGTTCTCTGAATGGTGACATTACATACACTTAACACATGCACATTTAAGGTGGATATGTCTGCCATGTGGATGTCATGCAGTTTGCACTGAAAGTGTCTCGAACTTTGTTGCTGGACTAACCCAAATACTAGTCTCCCCACACTATTCTTTCCTCACAATTTCCTATCCTTATCACTTACAGTTTTGAAATGGATTGCTGCTTAACAAGTGAAGGTTTCAAATGATTTTTATTAAATAATCTGGCTTTACTTACACTGTGTCTCATTTCTTCTTTTGGTCTCTGCTAATGTGGCCCACTGTTTCCTGGAATGGTGTTCAGTTTAACCCTCCCACCTCTGATGCTAAGCTCTATGGAGAGGGATTTCCCTGGTGGTCCAGTGGCTAAGGCTCTGTACTTCCAGTGCAGAGGGTCTAGGTTTGATCCCTGATCGGGGAACTAGATCTTGCAAGCTGCAACCAAGAGTTTGCATGCTGAAACAAAAGATCCCAAGTACCCCAACTAAGACCCAGTGCAGCCAAATAAATAAATATATGTATTTTTAAAGGGTCTAGGAAGAGGAGGCAGCCAGAAGACATTTTTATTTGCCCTAAGCTCCCAATACACACCCCAGGAAGGCAGTTTCTGTGCCTGGACGAAATCTCCCAAGCAGTCCTACAACCCTTCCCTCCTCCTCTGGCCTCTGTGCTTTTATTGGTGGCAGGAGAGAAACCATGAATAATGTTTTCTTTGTTTTCTGGGAATACTGAGATGGAATAGAGATTAACAGTATTTTCTTTCCTTACCTGCTAAATTAGTTGCTTCTCACTTCATGACCCAATATCTTTCTTAAATCCAGACACTAAGCAGATACTAGTTCCATGATTTGGAGAAGGAAATGGCAACCACTCCAGTATTCTTGCCTAGAGAATCCCATGGACAGAGGAGCCTGGTGGGCTGCTGTCCCTAGGGTTGCCCAGAGTAGAGACAACTGAAGTGACTTAGCATGCATGCATGCATGCATTGGAGAAGGAAATGGCAACCCACTCCAGTATTCTTGCCTGGAGAATCCCAGGGACAGAGGAACCTGGTGGGCTGCCGTCTCTGGGGTCGTATAGAGTCAGACATGACTGAAGTGACTTAGCAGCAGCACCACCACCACAATTATTACTCTCTCTAAATTTGGAGACTGGAGGCACGTCATCAACTCTCCCAAGGCCTCTGAGAGTGAAAGTCGCTCAGTCTATTCAACTCTTTGCGACCTTATGGACTGTAACCTGCCAGGCTCCTCTGTCCATGGAATTCTCCAGGCAAGAATACTGGAGTGGATTGCCATGCCCTCCTCCAGGGGATCTTCCTGACCCAGAGATAGAACCAGTGTCTCCTGCATTGCAGGCAGATTCTTTACCAAGAAAGCCCCTCAAGGCCTCTAGTGACTAGAGAAATCAAATTGCCAACATCTGTTGGGTCATAGAAAAAGCAAGGGAATTCCAGAAGGCCTCTAGTGATTACAAAATCAGAGTGGGTCAGCAGGTATTTCAGCTTAGTGTGTATTCAGCCAAAGCGCTTCCATGACTATAGAGAGTCCTGGTTTCTAGGAGTGATTTTCTTGAAATCCTTCTCAATGTGACTTGGTGGAGATGAGGGTCACCCCCACATTTCTTCCTCAGAAGAAGGGGTGAATAGAAACTACTCATCTCAAACACTGTACAATTAATAATGCAGAATACAACTAGTTTCTCCTCTGTAGCCTGTTCCTATGCAGACAGAGAAGTTGTGATACTGGTGGGAGAACCCACTCTATCTCTTCCTTAGTGAGCATTAGTGGATTTAAGAAAGTAGACTTTTGAGTGTCTTATCCATCTGAACTTTGGGCAGGAATGATCAAATCCAGGACATGTAAAAGAAAACCCCATTCAGCATTCTATTAAAAAATTATCAGCTTTTTAAAAGTTGATAATATTTACCTCCTTACTGTGAGATAGATATGATTCGTCTTCCAGTTCTAGAGATAAGGGAACTGGGGTCTTTTGAGGTTAAGGAACCTGACTCATGATACTTGCTTTTTGGTAATTGGCTTTCCTAGGATTTGGAATCATGTTTATCATTCTCTAAAACCACTTTCATATTTCCACTATGGCATTTTATTTCAACCAGTAAATCTATTGTCTCTATAACTTTAATTTTTTAGCCAAATCTATAGAATTGAAAAATTATGTTCAGTAGGGCTATGATTTAATCAGATCCTCTCAGTTAAAAAACAAGATATAAATCTTGAATTATTAGTATTATACAAGTAAACAAGCAGCATCTGATAGATTTCCACTTATATATTATTTATAGACTCAATTTTAAAGAGAGCGGCAATGCTCATAAAACAGAGAAAGCAAATAACCATGTGTACAGAGTGAATCTGCCTCTCTCTGTTTGATGAGTTAAGGGTGAGTTGCTACTATCTATCACTGAGCTGTTTGGATTTAAGAAATAAAAGTGATCATCTCATTATAAATTCTTGGAAATAAACATCTACTTAAAAATAATTTCTTCAGTTGGCCCACATTTGGGCATTTCTCTGCTAGAAAAAAATTAAAGGTAAGCAGAGATTATCATACTAAGTGAAGTAAGTCAGAGAAAGAAAAAATATATGGTATCACTTATATCTTCAGTTCAGTTCAGTTCAGTCGCTCAGTCACATCCGACTCTTTGCGACCCCACGAACTGCAGAACGCCAGGCTTCCCTGTCCATCACCAACTCCCGGAACCTACCCAAACTCATGTCCATCTAAAAAATTATATGAATGAACTTAATAAAACAGAAATAGAGTCATAGATGTAGAAAACAACCTTATGGATATCAGGGAGGAAAGGAGGGAGGAAGGATAAATTGAGATATTGGGATTGACATATACACAGTACTATATATAATAGATAACTAATAAGGTTGGTGATGGACAGGGAAGCCTGGTGTGCTGCAGTCCATGGGGTTGCAAAAGGCTGGACACAACTGAATGACTTAACTGAACTGAACTGAATAAAGGCCTACTCTGTAGCACAGGGAACTCTACTCAATACTCCATAATAACCTATATGGGAAAATAATCTAAAAAAAAAAAAGGATATATTTATACATATAATTGATTCCCAGGTGGCTCATGGTGAAAAATCTGCCTGCCAAGCAGGAGATGAGGATTTGATCCCTGGGTCAGGAAGATCTGCTGGAGAAGGAAATGGCAACCCACTCCAGTATTCTTGTCTGGGAAATGCCATGGGCAGAGTAGCCTGGCATGCTATCGTCCATGGGGTCACAAAGAGGCAGACGTGACTTAGCAACTAAAGAACAACATAACTAATTCCCTTTGCTGTATACCTGAAACCAACCCAACATTGTAAATCAATTATACTTCTTTTAATTAAAAAAAATTGAAAATAAATGAATAAATAAATTTTAAAAACTAAAGGTAAGGATTAGCAAAAGCAGAGAAAGCAAAATAGTGTCATTTAGTTTTTAGGAACATTATATTAACAATTTTCCTTAAACCCAAATTCATTAAGGATGACTCTTTAGTTAAGATATTTAGACATATTTGACAATATGTTTGTTCTAGCTGGTTATTGCATTTTTCTATCATGCAAGTGAAAGAGTTATTTCAAGTTTACAGGTAGTTTTTTTCTGTAGGAGTAGTTTAGAAAGAGAATTCCAGCTCCACAGAGAGTTAATTAATGTGGAGCAATGGTATTACCCACATCAGGCTGCCAGTCGGCTTTAAGACAGTTAGCCTTTGACACATGTGTGACACGATGGATGGTTGACACTTAAGAGTTCATGTGATGAATTTGAGAACTGAGTACTTTCACTTTGGCTAAAATTTTCACTTTGCAAAGAAGGGGAAATTTATGATAGATGTGTAGGTAGGCAGCAATTAGCTAATTAAATAGATGGATAGAAAGGAAGGTAGGTATGTAGGTAGACAATTACTTTGTAGGTATCTTTATACTGAGCACAGAGGTATTTGTAACATCTTATGAAGAGTTATCAAATACAAAGAAATTTGAGACCTTCAAAGAGCATATGCAGATGGGAAGTAATATGTAAATACAGCAAAAACTAAGTGATGAAATATTTAATTATCCTTTTAAAATAAACATTGGCCTGCAGTCATAAAAAGAGTACCTGAAAACATGTGTTCATTGACACCAATTCAGAAATATGATCACTGTTGCCCCTATCATCTATCTACCTCCTGTCTATTAATTGTTTTGTTTTCTATCTACCTATTTATCTAATCTTTCTAACTTTGTATTTCGTTGTGGAAATGGACCTTGTACCAACAATAGTTGAGAGGTTTAGTTTTCTCTTCTGATAGTTGAATAATTCTCTCTTGAAAAGAAGCCCTTGCTTTCAGTAAGATTTATCAGGTTAAAAAAAGGTTTTGATTTAATATTTGAAGACGGAGTTAATCTCCTGCTGTGCTTTAAGCATTTGAAAACCTGCTGCAAAGTGGCATTTCAAAGACAGCTTAATATCAAATTCAGTTTGCAATATTCATATCTAATTGTTATAGGAAGCGTTGCTCTGTTAATAAGTAGCAGAATAACAATGTTATTATGTTTGGTTTTCACAGGCATTTTTAGACCTTTGTCAAAGGATGCTGTTCTTGTAAGAGTGTAGAGAAACATTTATACAAGCATGAATTCTGAAGTTAAAAAAAAAAAGAGATTGTCACTTTTTTATTCAGCTAAGATATTCTTGAATTGGTATTACATTTTCTTCTTTTAAAAAGTCTAGCTCTAAGTTCAAATCACTGTATTATAATGTAAAAATACCAATGAAGATAATGTAATACATGAAAAAATATGCCATCTCTTCTAGAACATGATAAAATAACTTACTGAAGCCTAAGTATTATAAGTTAATTATTTTGAGTAGACTGGAGATATTGATTGACATTTTTCTTTTATTTCAGCTCTCTGTATGTTCAGAGTATCTTTTTTACCCCCCTATAAAGCTAAAAAAAGTCTTATGTTAGAATACTACTTTTATCTGGAGAAGAAAAAAAGGTTGAGCATACAGTCATTATTAATCATTAATAACATGACAGAAAAGTTGACTGCAGTGGGAAAAATCAAGTCAGTTTTATTATTCATTAAGACATCCTGCAGGAGCTAACTTTTCATAAAAAGAATAGACAATAGAATTATAATATTTCACATTTATGATGTGAAATATGACCATGTGCTAAACTGCTTTGTCTTTTTATAATCAGATTTTCCCAATGATTTATGCTAATTTAAATGATAGTATTAGTATCTATCATCATCACCATTCGGACTTTGTTGTTCAATTTTTTTGCATCACATAAATGTTAATAATTTTACCTTTTCAAAGGAAATAACTTATTCTAATATGAGATTTCAAAACATGTTAACCATTAGAATAATGATTAAATATTGTTTTAAGTGACCTTTTCAGTGTCCCACATTTGATTTGGGCATGATTTCAATTTAGACACAAAGAATCTTTGACTGTAACTTTGGCTTCTCAAGTGATTATTTGTCTGTGGTAATAGCATAGGTGTGTAATTCATCTCCAATTGTATTATATTCATCATTTGCACTCACTGTCACTTAGGTGTACTGGAAAGATGTCTGAAGAAGTCGTTTGGTCTAGCAGTAAAATAACAAAACACTTTGTTCAGTTTTTAAAATAAAGTGTTAAACTTTTCTTATTTGTTTGATTTTAGGGACTCTATAATATAATATCAGGGATCATTTATAATTTTTATACATTTTTTTCTGTAGATGAACTTGCCTCCTCATTAAATGAAAAGATGAAAGTTATCCAACATATTTTTCCTCATTTTGCCCTTTTCAATTTTTAAAAATACTCTTTTCATCATCTTCCATTTCTCTTCTGTCTTTCCTCTTTCAGGAAGATACTTATTCAACATATCATCCATTCTTGTGTGAGACTAATACCTTCATCAGTGTCTTCTCTTCCACATCTTCAGATTTCTAAGACCTAATAATTAGTCCACCTTACTCTTCATTTCTTCGTTCCCTCAACTTCCCATTGTTTCTTTTTCCTTTTTGGCCAAACTTACGCCCAGTTCAATCTTACTACCTCTATTGCCATGGTATTCTCTTCTAATTCACTGCAATCGGACTCCTCTTCCTGACTTTACAATACAGATTGACTTGTTCCCATGCTCCACGGAATATTTCTAAGAGGAGAAATGACATTCTCAGGTATGTAGCAAAGGAGACTCACTCTAGTTACTGAGGCAACAAAACCAGTTGTGGGAACAGGAGTGAGGAGAATTTTCCAAAGGCGTAAAAGTCAGTTGTCTGAAAGGATGGGGTAGTGGAAATGGCAGAGAACTCAAAGATACGCAGAAGATAGAATTACAATATTGATTTACCTTGGCAACCGTATGACCCATCTGAACCCATAAAACACTCAGCTATAAAACAGGACATAAATATACTAGTATTATCCTTCTGGTAACATATGAAAAAGAATATATGTGGATTTTACATACTATGAAAAGTGATAAGCAAGACTCAGATTGGGAAAATTAAGGACTCTCAAATTCATTCTTTCTTCCTATGGCTTTAATGAAAAATAGAAACAACATCAGCAAAAAACCCATGGTGCTAGTATGGAGTGGAAGTGAATTTTCAAACCAGAGCACAGACCCATTGTTTTATGGCTTATATAATTAATGCAGGCTGTAAATCCCAACTTTATATTAGAAGTACTACATAAGTAAACCCAGCTCATATTTCTTCTTAACATACATTCATTTCAGATAGCAAGAAAAAATAATTTCTTTTATAAGCCATGAGAAATGAATTTGAATTTGAGAATTAGTTAAGTTCTAAACCGCACATGGATGACTCATAAAGTTAACACTCATCTTTGAATAATAATATGTCCCTAACAAAAGAATGAACAAAATCTCATTAGCAGGTTGCGTTATGTAAATTTTATTGTATATGACCCTTGCTAATTTCTCCATTATTCCATTTGCCTTCTCAGTGGCTTTATTTTTTCCTCATTGCTAATCACTTAAGGTATTTGTTTAAGAAAAATTTGTTGTGTGTTTGCTCTGCTCCAAATGCTTTAACACTGCTGCAGATACAAAAGGAATCAGAAACATCCTCTGTCCTTGTTTTCAAAGGGCTGCTAATTAGAAGGCTTCTCTCTGCCACAGGGTCTTTGCATGGACTGTCCAGTCTGTCTATAAAAGCTCCCCTACTACCTTATCCTCTTGAGATGTCCTTGCCCCATTCTCAGAACAGCCTGCATTTTTCCTTTGCAACATTTGTCGCAATGGTAATTAAATAATTACTCATGTAATTATTTATTTTATGGCTTTATCTCCCACTCTAACACTGAGAGCAACTACGGTTTGCTGCTGCTGCTGCTGCTAAGTCGCTTCAGTCGTGTCCGACTCTATGCGACTCCATAGACGGCAGCCCACCAGGCTCCCCCGTCCCTGGGATTCTCCAGACAAGAGTACTGGAGTGGGGTGCCATTGCCTTCAGCCTAACACAGTGCCTGGCATATAGCAGCGGTTCAAACATATTTTTGGAATGAATGAATGAACCAACAAATGAGTGAAAAAAGTATGCAATTGCCCAGAGAGGGCAGAGGTAGAAAAGGAGACAAACCAAGGACAGACCAAGGTCATCAGTATTTTAGAGGCAGACACTGCTAAGAAAATAAAGTAGAGATACCTAAGAAAAATCTCTATGAAAAATAAAAGAAAAAAATAAATTAGCTTTAAACTTAGAGTTATAGTGTCAACCATGTGTTAAAAGTGATAAACTGTAATCTCAAATAGGTCTCCCCTGACCCCTCCATTGCCCCATCCTCTCATCCTTCTTAATCTATCTTCACAGCACTTACTGAATGTTTTATATACCACATCTATCCATCCATTCATGAGTACACTTGGGTGTACTATTTTTATAAATTTCATTATTTTTATATAAACTATATAAATTTTTATTATCCTCTTAGACCACATCTGTAATGGTATTAGTGAATGTGGTGTTCCCTCTGATAGTGTAACAAATTTCTTGGGGAAATTCCTGCTCAAGGAATGTTGAGGATTTGAGGATCACCTAAATCTCTAACAGTCACAGAATTTCTCAGTCAGGCTTAGAGTTTCTTTGACAATATAAATCTCTCAAAAAATTGATTCCGAATAGTTCCTCAAGCCAATAACTACACCCACAGATATTTCTTTTTAAAGTAGTTCATAGATCTGTTTTCTTTCTCTCTTTTCTTGTCTCCTTACTTCTCTCTCAATTTGAAGGAGGCTTCTCTGAGATTTTCCAGCTTCTGAGTGAAACTTACACCTTAACCTGATTTTTCCTGAGTCAGTTTATGTTGTTCTGGGGTTATAACAGTAGGTGCAAAAGGCCATTTCTTTTTGTCACCAAACTAGATTTTAGTCAGGCTTTATTGTGCAAAGGCCTTCTGTTTTTGTTCCCAAAGGAATCAGCCATTCTCAAATTTTAAGTTTTTCAATTTTTGAAATCTCTAGAATATCTTTCATTTCTATCCTGAAATACACCTCTTCTTCTAATATGTCAAATGCAGTCATTTTCTCAAAAAAGCACACTTCTGTCCTCCAATTCTTTCTCTGATGCTACAAGTTCATTAAACATGCATGCTTCTTTACAGATGATAGGAAGCAACAGTTTTACTAAATATTTTATTTCTGTAAAACGTGGATTGCCATGTTTCCAAATTTCAGTATGTTTTCTTACAATCCTAGCCCTGATTGCTAAGCCAATGCCGCATCTTTGGATTTCATTGTTATTGGAACAGTCCACTCCTTGTGCAATTTCTATATTAGTTGGGATAAATTAAGCTGTGTTGAAATAGCAAATTACCCCTAAATCTCAGAAGCACAATCCCCCAAATTTGATTTCTGTCTCATAAAAAATTCAGATGAGGGCCAGGGTCGGTGTCTTGGTACGCTGTGCAGTAATTCTGACTGCCTCAACCTAGCGGCCACACCACCTCAACTCAACCCCTCACACACAGTTTCCAAAGCCCAGGAAGCACACTCTTGCACACAGATTGGGCTGCCTTGTTAATGTTGGAGTGAAAACTACTATTTGTCTGGCTCAGAGCTACAAGCCAAACTTGGAAGTTGAAGAACATGAATGAGCTTTGGAAACTCCTCTGATTTGTGGCAGCAAGTGGATTAGGCTTTCCCCATTTCTTCCTTTAGATACAACTGATCTGGTTTATAGTTTACTTGTTCTTAGAGAAATTCCTGAAAAATCAAGCAATTCTGGTCAGGGTGATTGGAAATACATCTTCATATTTACCCTTCTCTTCCTCTGTCCCATTCCTCACGTCCAGGTCTCATGTCCCCTGGGTTTGCACACCTGAAAAAGTAAGAGATAAAACAGAAATGAAGATAGCATCTAAGAAGTCCTCTAAATTGCCTAAGAAAGCAGCCGGACTGCCAGTGCAGTCCCACTGACTGTGAAATGTCATTCTCCCTCAGAAATCTCTGGTTCGTCCATTCTGAAACACTGACCCTAAGTTTTCATTGTACCTGGTAAGGTACTGGTTGTTTTTCTGTCTAGGAAGACAACTTCTGGGTACTGTTTATACATTAATACATTTTACCAATAGTGACTGAGAGACAGGTTTTATACTGTTCTTAGAACAAGAATTAAACCGAGAAGACAGAGATGCCGCCTAAAGTACTGGTGGGAATGGTCAACCGGCATTCAGTCATTCAGTAATTAAGTCCTGACACCAGAACACAACTCAGATCAACCTCAATTTCAGAGCCACACTCCCATTACAAAGCTCGACTCACTCTCTCAATAGTTATAAATTGTGGCACTCTTACTATGTGAGTATAGTGAGTTATTTATTTTCTATATTTGGGTCTGTGGGAGTGTTAAAGGTCAAGTGATGGTGAAAGTTGTCATGAAGGTGCTGCTCGGAGGATGTCTTCTGCAGAACTCTCGTGAAAACGCGTTTGAGGAAGGACAGTTAAAACCCTATATGTAGCCATGTAAGAGGAAAGTGTTTTTGTTTTTTTTTTAAATTTTTTGGCAAAAATAAGTCCTTCTTGCCTCCCTTCCCCTTTCGTTCCCTTTCTTCTTTCCTTTATAACCACTCTAATTCTTTTGCATTGTAACCTTTATCTCACACCTAAGTAAGTTTTCTAATTCTCAACATTACAAAGATCACTAAAAAGCAACTATGATATATTCACTTAACCACAAGGCACAAAAATGACACTCTGTTCTTAAAAAAAAAGCTTCTACCAGTTTTTTTTTTTTTTTTTTTACAGTGTTGCAGAATTCTTCAGTGTCTCACTTAATTCCTTTGGTGCTGTGATGCAAATATTAATGCAAGATTAAAAAAATCAGCAAAAAAACTGATGAGTGAAATACCATCCAATTTGGGTACAAAGCATACTTTCTTTTGTTATGGATTCAGTATTTGAGGGAATGAAAAATCTTAATGTGAAATCTCTGAAAATAGAGACTTCTAATCTAAAAGTTGATGCAGAAAGCATTGTATCATTTGCAAATCAGTGATGTTTTTCATCTCTAGAAAATCATGTAAAATATTGCAACATTATTTTATTAGTAATTTTTCTTAATTTTGCTTTATAATATATATTAGGCATCTTTGATAAGATACAGAAAAAGATTCCCTAAAATGTAGGGAGCCAATTTCATTAGTACAGTCAGCCTGACAGTTGGCTTTCACAGACTAAAATGTAGCTTGATTTTTAAAAGTAGAAACATGGCCCAATTAATTTTACAATTAATTCATTTGTTCTAAAAAAGCTTTGATTGTTTTTTACGCCTAAAGATTTTATGTAGGACAGTTAGAAAGACAAGCTCTACAGTCAAGATGGATAATTATTTTGTTCACCAACTCTTCTAAATACAAATCTACACTAATAACAAGAAAATTAAAAATGATGGTTAACATAGTAATCTATGAAAACAAACTACCTTTTGGCTGGATGACTAAAAAGTTATAAAACGTTATATCAGTGTCCTTAACAATAGATGTTGTTTTTGACAAAAAGTCTCATAATCACAATATTTTACTTTTCATAGTGTGAAATTACTTGCTCTAAATAAGTTGCTGCTGCTGCTGCTAAGTCGCTTCAGTCGTGTCCGACTCTGTGCGACCCCATAGACGGCAGCCAACCAGGCTCCCGAGTCCCTGGGATTCTCCAGGCAAGAACACTGGAGTGGGTTGCCATTTCCCTCTCCAATGCATGAAGGTGAAAAGTGAAAGTCAAGTCGCTCAGTCGTGTCTGACTCCTCAAGACCCCATGGACTGCAGCCTACCAGGCTCCTACTTCCATGGGATTTTCGTTAGGTGGCATCTAAAATAAATGGTCACCTGTGTCTACTTCTAAGGTAATGGAACCAAAATTAATACCAAGACAAAGAAAAGTGTGAGAATTGAAAGTAAAATTTTGAGAATATTGGCCCTCAAGTGATATTAATACAATATCAGAATGACCACATTGTCTAAGCCAGAGGATGAATGCTTCCATGTAGGATATGAATTCTACAAGTTTAATTCAAGGCTCAAGAGAGTAAACTTGCTGAACATTAGGGATTCTAGATTTTTAAGTGATGTGTGATGGGATTTGGTTTGGTTTTGTGGCTTAAAATTAATACCTTCCATTCAAGGAAATTGCAATGCTTTCTCCATACTATAAAGCTCTTTATGTGTATGTATAGGATTAGAGTAGCTTTGAGGCTACAAACATGTTTTCATGCATAAGTGACAGTACCTTGGTTTACAATGCAAATTTTATGTTATGTGTGTTGCAAAATAATTTTTAGTACATACCATTGTTTCCTTAATAAATTATTAGATTACATAAGTTTATTGTACATTTGCATATGATATGGGATTTACATTTGATCCATTCACTTTAAGGTTGCAGATATAAATCTAACAATTAATAAACTTATGATCTTCTTCATCTTTAATCAGCAAAAGAATAAATCATCTGGATAAGAATTTTATAAGAATATAAAAAGGTTTTATGAATAAAGAGCTAAGTAATGTTCATTTAAGATTTTATTCAAAAAGAATAGCATAATATAGAATCTGTGGACAACTTTGCATATAAAAATAAGAGTCTGAAGCTTCAAAGAAATCAAATTCATTGTTAATTTTTCAAAGATGAAAAGCAAAACTGTCAACCAGTCACATTATATAAATGGGCCACTAATGATAAATAATGAAACAGTTAATTTTCTTTAGTGAACAATGACAACAAATTTTGAAATATAAACATTTAATTTCATGTCGATTAAAAAATAACAAGGTTTTATTTCAATATTTAAATGAGGACGAGCTAATATTGTCTTGGCCTATCAAACAGTGATTCTAAAAGTCTTCTGAAGTGTCTGGGACTTGTAAACTTCAGTTTACTTGGTTTCACTTTATTGGCTGGATATTAAATTACTGTACGTTATTTGCTCATTCCATCAATATATTATTTGAGCTTTATAGGATAAATTAGTCTCCAAACATGTATTGAGTGCTTATCCACTACAGTGTGCTACACGACACAGAAATTTATTGAGGAAATTCCTTTTTCCCAATTATCCTCCCAAAGCAATAGACTCTCAAGGTACACTTTTTAAAACAAAATCTAAGAAATGCATACACATTCTCGATCCATCTATAGCCAGCCATTTCCAATCTGCTTCTCATTCTGTGTTCTGAAAGCCATGGGATTACTTCTAATGTGCTCTTCCAAGTTTCTCTGCTCCATCAATACTGATTCAGTATGTGCTACTCAGACTATTTTGTGGCTCTATTATTTACTCAAATATCTACTGCTCAAATGCTGAGAAGACAAGATGTTAAAAATAGACATAACACTAGTATCAGGAAAAAAAAAAATCTCAGCTACTCTGTCCATGTGGTAGAGACAGAACAATATAGGGTAAATGTTAGTTTTTTTGTGTGATGGGATTTGGTCAGGTTTTGTGGTTTAAAATTGATTATTTCCATTCAAGGAAATTGCAATGCCTTCTCCATACTGTATAGCTCTTTGTGTATACTTATAAGATTAGAGTGGTGTTTTCCCCACTTCAGAGAAATGTGGTTAAAGCAGAAATTTAAGATATGGAGGGCTTCCCAGGCAGATTCTTTACCACAAGGTTACTTGTGGTAAAGAATCTGTCTTCCAATGCAGGAGATGCAAAAAACACCTGTTAGATTCCTGGTTTGGGAAGATCCCCTGGAGGAGGAAATGGCAACCCATTCCAGTATTCTTGCTGGAAAATTCTATGGACAGAGGTCCATGGGGCTGCAGAGAGTCAGACACGTTGAGCACGACTCAGAGACTAAGCACAGCACACACAAAGATTATTGAAAAGACAGTACACATCAGAAAAGAAGGGGAAGAAGACCCAGTGACTTAAGTTATGTTTTACATTTGAAAGAAAGGGAATTGGTGATGTCACACAGCAGCAACAGCAAAAGCAGCAAAAACTGGAGAGAAAACATGTGCCATCAAGGTTGAGAAAACTGTGCTGCCATGAAAGAAGTGTGCTAGAGGCATGAAAGGACTCCATGTGGCTCAAGGGGTAGGGGTTTGTTTGCAAATGATACATTTTCAGGGACTTCCTAAAATGATGAAAATATTTTGCAGATGGCCAAAATAATGTTTAATTATAATTATTGTGACTGTATGTTTACTCCAAGGTTATGTAGCCCATTCTGGTATTCTGTTTTCCGCTTCCACTCACAGCCACATTTCTAGAGAGAATAGTCTAAAATAGCTGTCTTTATTTCCCCACTTTACTCACCAGTAGTCGCCAATGCTGATCGCCCTGAAATATGGCATCTAACACTACCAACTGCTCTTGCCTTTGGTTAAGATCGCCAGTGTCCTTCAGATTACCCAGTGGTTGGGAATTTTTGTCCTTGAACTTCCTGTAGCATTGATGGATTGAACATGTTCTCTTTTTCAAACATCTACTTTCTCTTTGCTCAAAATGCTTCTCGCCCTAGTATTTTTCCTCCAATGTATTGCTTTCTTGCAATTTTTGTCCCATTTTTCTAGCTATTCCCCTAGTTTCTTTAGAGTTTCTATCCACTTAAAAAATATGTCTCTTCCCTGGATTGTTTCACTGACCCATTTTGCTTTGCAATTTACACTTCTCAATTTGCCCTCAATTCACACTCTGCTTGGGTAATCTCACCCACTCACATTGATTCGTATGCCAGCTAGAAATTAAAAAGGAATCCAAGAGTGTCTTTGTATTTTATTCATACAGTTCAAAAAAACTCACCTCCTCCAGAAAGTCTTCAGTGATGGTTGAGTCAATTTAAATATATAACCTTTTTTCTCTTACAACTCACTTATATTTACCCTGTAAACATAAAGGGCCCACCTGCCAATGCAGATAGACATAAGAGACGTGGGTTTGATCCCTCGGTTGGGAAGATCACCTGGAGGAGGTCATGGCAACCTACTCCAATATTCTTGTCTGGAGAATCCCATGGACAGAGGAATCTGGTGGACTACCATCCATAGGATCGCAAAAAGAGTTGGAAAACTGAAGTGACTTATCACACACACAAACATTATTTACACTCAATGCTGTTAACGTATTCCTTTGATGTTCTGAGTTTTATGTATTTTGTGCCCCTGTCTTTTCTTAATTATATTGAAAAGAAAGTAACACTTATTTGTGAAATAGTAAGATTTATAGAAAAGCAGTAAATTCTCATTTGAGTGCTAAAAAATCTCTTCAAAAATTTTCAAAGACATTTTTGGCAAAAATCATATCAACATCCTAGTGCTTTTAAAATTTCAGCTACATACACACTGATACACACACATAAAGAACCAGAGTTTGTCACATTGCTGGGAAATAATGATCACGATCTATCTCAAAGATATTTTTGTTATATATGGTTTTCCATTATTCACATTTTAAGTAAGAAATCTTAAAAACTAGAGCATCACATACAATAAAATGAAACCAGCTGGAGAGTCTTTAAAAATTCTTGGTGAAAATCAGACACAAATCTAACACTAACAATATAAGGTTATAGAAAAATACGGACCTTTGTTGGTAAAGTACTGTCGCTGCTTTTTAATATGCTGTCTAGGTTGGTCATAGCTTTTCTTCCAAAGAGCAAGCATTTTAAAATTTCATGGCTGCAGGCACTATCTGCAGTGATTTTGGAGACCAAAAAATGACGTCTGTCACTGTTTCTATTGTTTCTGCATCTATTTACCATGAAGTGACGGGACCAGATGCCATGATCTTCTTTTTTTAAATGTTGAGTTTTAAGCCAGCTTTTTCCCTCTCCTCTTTCACTTTCATCAAGAGGTTCTTTAGTTCCTTTACACTTTCAGCCATATCTGAGGTTATTGATATTTCTGCCAACAATCTTGATTCCAGCTTGTGCTTCATCCAGCCCCGCATTTCACATGATGTACTCTGCATATAAGTTAAATAAGCAGGGTGACAATATACAGCCTTGACAAACTCCTTTTCCTAATTTGGAACCAGTCTGTTGTTCCATGTCTGGTTCTAACTGTTGCTTCTTGACCTACACACAGGTTTCTCAGAAGGCCGGTAAGGTGGTCTGGTATTCCCATTTCTTTAAGAATTTTCCACAGTTTGTTGTGATCCACACAATCAAAGGCTTTAGCATAGTCAATACAGCAAAAGTAGATATTTTTCTGGAAATCTCTTGCTTTTTCGATGATCCAGTGGATGCTGGCAATTTGATCTCTGATTCATTGCCTTTCCTAAATCTAGCTTGAACATCTGAAAGTTCTTGGTTCATGTACTGTTGAAGCCTGACTTGGAGAATTTTGAGCATTACTTTGCTAGAGTGGGAGATGAGTGCAATTCTGCAGTAGTTTGAACATTCTTGACATTGCCTTTCTTTGGGATTGGAATGAAAATTAACTTCTTCCAGTCCTGTGGCCACTGCTGAGTTTTCCAAATTTGCTGGCATGTAGAGTGCAGCTCTTTAACATCATCTTCTTTAGGATTTGAAATAGCTCAGCTGAAATTCCATCACCTCCACTAGCTTTGTTCGTAGTGATGTTTCTTAAGCCCCACTTGACTTTGCACTCCAGGATGTCTGGCTTTAGGTGCGTCATCTGGGTCATTAAGATCTTTTTTGTATAGTTCTTCTGTGTATTCTTGCTACCTCTTCTTAATATCTTCTGCTTTTGTTAGGTCCACACCATTTCTGTCCTTTATTGTGTTAATATGAGAACTAATTTTATTTATTTCTTAAATTTATATTCAAAAGTTAAAGTAAAATTAAACACATTGATAAGCCACCATTGATGAAAAAGAGAAGGTTTGACCTAAAATTATGAGGATTTAGTGTCTTCATTGATTGATTATGCCTTGGCTCTTCTCATCCTCCATTTTGCTGATGGAGGTTCAGGTAAAGAGCTTATTATCATCGAAAAGAAAAGCTTCAAAGTGTGCATTTACTGTAATGCTTTGGAGAAATGTAAAAAGATCTAAAGCATATGCTTTTTCCACAACTGTGTGCACATAACACAGAAAAACCCTTAAATGCATTTTGCATTAAAAATTTTGAAACATTTCATAATTTTATATTTGAAAATAATTTCTAATGACAAAGTGTTAGTCACTCAGTCACATCCAACTCTTTGTGACCCCATGGACTGCAGCCTGCCAGGCTCCTCCATCCATGGAATTTTTTTCAGGCAAGAGTACTGGAGTCGGTAACCATTCCCTTCTCCAGGAGATCTTCCCACCCCAGGGATTGAACCCCATTTCTTGCGTTGCAGACAGATTCTTTGCTGTTTGAGCCATTGCTTTTCTGTAACTTCTAATGACAAAAGGGTGTACCTATTTCCAATACTTGTGTATTTGCCTTGGAGCTTAGAATTCCTGCAATGATTTATTTACTTTCTTTTTCAATCTCTTTCTATTATCATATAATCTCTTTTTAAATCTTTATTTTACTTTGAGCTTTCATTTCAAAGTGAATAAGAATAACACTAAGTGCTTACACTTATATCATACTTAGTATTTACTAAATACTCCCCCCAAGCACTTTGCTTCTATCACATCGTTTCCTTCTTTTCAAGAATCTACGAGGTAGGTAGTATTATTATCTTATTCATTTTACCATTGAAGACATGGAAACACAGAAATAATAAGCATTCTACCCGGTCTCCCAACCAATAACCTGCAACCCTAGGATTGAACCCCCACATGGTCTGGCTGAAAGGCCATGTGTTAACCACTACACTGTACTGACTGTTTAATATTTCTGAAACAGAAATGAAGGGTTCTTTCAAATGTCCTTTTGCTGGCTGGCTTATTTTTATTGGCTGGTATGTAATAATTCTGTGTGTTTATTTTAAGTGAGTTTGTTTTATATAATTCCATGCTGGTTCTTTTATAGTGATCGCTCACATTTGAGTGAGGGAGATCTTTTTTTTAACAACTTAATTTATATATTTATTTATGGCTGTGCTGGGTCTTTGTTGCTGTGCACGGGCTTTCTCTTGTTGTGACTAGCAGGGGCTGCTCTCTAGTTGCCATGCACAGACTTCCCATTGCAGTGGCTTCTCTTGCTGCAGAGCACAGGCTCTAGGGTGCGAGGGCTTCAGTAGTTGTGCCACATGGGCTCAGTAGCTGTGGCTCCCAGGCTCTTGAGCACAGGCTCACTAACTGTGTAGCACATGCTCAGCAGCATGTGGGATCTTCCCAAATCAGAGATCAAACCTGTGTCTCCTACATTGGCAGGGGGATTCTTCACCACTGAGCCACCAGGGAAGCCCCTGAGTGTGGGAAATTCTTTTAAAGCCAGTTATTT
This sequence comes from Bison bison bison, assembly GCF_000754665.1. Classification (NCBI taxonomy): domain Eukaryota; kingdom Metazoa; phylum Chordata; class Mammalia; order Artiodactyla; family Bovidae; genus Bison; species Bison bison. The sequence continues at coordinate 4,991,612 of NW_011494748.1, read as the reverse complement.
TCCAGAATTTTGAGTGAAGAAGTGGAACTTAAGGAATTGATCTGGCAGCTTCAATTGACAACCAGCATCTCTGAACTCTTCCCCAGGTCTGCACTATACTTTAATCTGGGCATGTGCATTCCTACATGGCATAGGATATTTGAAAGTTGATCATTTACCTTCAGCAGAATGTAGTCAGCTGGTCCAAAGCTTATAGCCACTTCCCCACTGCCCCACCTCGCCTTGCCTACACCATGCTTGCTTAGGTTTTTATAAAAACAAGTAAGCAGAAAGGATGTTTCCTCGCATTGGAGAAATCTGGCCTGGATAGGACATGGAAGTTTATCTGTGACTTCCAAATCCCCAAACCTCAAGGACTCTTCTGAACCCATCTAGGATGCATAATGATGTCTCTCCATCTTTATTTGAAATTCTGTTCTTGCTTAGTTAGCATCAGTAAGAATAATTCCTCCTGTCTCTGATGTCATTTTTCTGTCCTGCTTTCATCTTGTTTCTTCATCCTACTCCTTCAGCACTGCTGTTCTCCAGGCTTCCAAACACGATTCTCCTGAGACGTGATACATGTTTCTTCGATGATTTTATCTCCTCCTCTCATCAAACAAGAGCCTCACTTATACAGGTAACTCCCCTGATGAAGCTCAGTCTGGCTTTCCTACTGTTTATGTCTACATTTGCCTGCTGTTCCTGTACATTTCAAACTTGATGTCCCACCAGCATCCTTTGTCATGTTCTGAAGGGACCCAGGGCTCTTTCCTTACAAACTTGTCCTTATTTATGTTTTTATGTTGGTTAATGATATTGCTCTCTTCTCAATTAACTAAGCCAGAGACTCAGGCTCTCCCTATAGCTTTCATTTTCCACATCCTGCTTTTCTCACATGACCCCATCCTTCCATTCTATCTGTGTCTGTCTACCACATTTCCTTTTTTCCCCTACATTGCACAAGCCACATAACCTTAGTTTAAGTCCTCATCAAATATCACTTGCTCTAGTGCAGTTATCTCCCAATTTTTCTCCCAGAATCCATCTTACAGGCTTACCTGGTTGCTCAGTGGTAAAGAACACACCTGCCAATGCAGGAGAAGGAGACTTGATCCCTGGGTGAGGAAGGTCCCTGGGAGAAGGAAATGGCAACCCACTCTGGTATTTTTTGCCTGGGAAATCCCATGGACAGAGGAGCCTGCTGCGCTGCAGTCCATGACGTCACAAAGAGTCGGACATGACCTAGTGACAACCCAACAGTCCATCTTACACTCCTCAGCTACGCTGCCTCTCTTGCTGTTAGAGGAATCTTTCTAATCTTCAAAATTGATTGTATCACTTCTAGGAGTATTACTACAGCTGTGACTCAAGCTCTCAATTCTTCCATTTCTTCCACTGCAGCATGCAGACAGTAGTACTTCCTCATAGTTTTGTGTTCAAAATCAAGTGGGACAAATCAGGAGAAGTGCCTGGCACACGTTAAGTGCTCAAGAAAATATGTGCTCACTTATTATGAATGCCTGATATTCCTCCAAACTGGACTTTTTCAGTTTTCTGACCATACCCTTGTCCCTCTCATCTCTGGCCCTTCACAGATACTTCTTTCTGGAAGTCTTTCCCTCCTTTAGCAGAATAATTTCTAACCATCTCTTGCGTTTCCACTTATCACTTCCTGGCAGATGACATCTCTGACACTTGGAGAGTCAGTGTCATTGCCACGTGCTCCCAAAGCATCCTCCACCTCCTCAGTCTATGGATATCTTTATATTTTAGGCATCGTGAGAATCCAGCACAGTACCTGGCATGTAGAAATGCCTTAATATTTTTGAGTGAAAGGATAATGATGTATTTTTAAAGGGTTCAGAGTATAGGCTTTTAGACTGGCCCACATTATCTTTTATTGTTAAATTTGGTTACTTGCAATTCAGTCCTCATGATAGAACACTTAAGCTCAGTCACCTGCTGTGCCTGTTGCTGCTGCTGCTAAGTCGCTTCAGTCGTGTCCAACTCTGTGCGACCCCGTAGACGGCAGCCTACCAGGCTCCTCCATCCTTGGGATTCTCCAGGTAAGAACGCTGGAGTGGGTTGCCACTGCCTTCTCCAATGCATGAAAGTGAAAAGTGAAAGTGAAGTCACTCAGTCGTGTCTGACTCTTCGCGACCCCATGGACTGCAGCCTACCAGGCTCCTCCATCCATGGGATTTTCCAGGCAAGAGTACTGGAGTGGGGTGCCATTGCCTTTAATGGAACTCAAATCAGGACGCCTGAATTCTGGTTACTCTGATCCACTGTAAAACTAACATGGATTCAATCAATTGAAATGAACCCCCACCTGTTTTGCATCATTACTTTCTTCTAGCATGATCTCTGACCTGATATTTATTTACATAGCCAACTATCCGGTTAATCTGTGATATCATTATTCATATCCTATCTTCAGCACCATGCTGGCTATTCTCAGTTGCCAACTGCCCCCCACCCCTCCATTCTCTGCTTAGTTGTCCTGCCCTTGAAGCCTGACCCCTGTGGACCACATCACCTGGGCTCCCTTCTTCCTGGCTTCCCTGGAGTCCAGCCAATGGGAAGTCCAGGCAGGAGATGATGGGCAGAAAAGGAAGTTCCTACTGGGAGATATTCCCTCCTCATGTTCTGGTAGCTACCATTCTAACTGTACATCTGATTATATCATTTTTTCTTGCTTCTTCAAGTCTAGTGGTAAAATGAATGGCTTTCTGAATTCCCAGTGTTTTTAGCCTTGGAGACCTGAAAAAGTCACTGTGGATTTTTCTAAACTTTGCCCACACCTCTGTAAATAGACCCTTTAAGATTTTACTTCAAAATCTCAGCTGAGAATTTCCAGCTCTTCTTACCTGTTGAGATTACATATGATTAAAGGAATCTTCTGACAAAGAAATGAAAACTCTAAATCAAAATTTATTAACCAAGCACACAAAGTAAGTGAATGCATGAGATTTAGTTCTTTCAGCCCATCCCCCTTTGTGAAAATCTTGCTTTTCCATGGTTAAATAATCTGCCCAAATGGGTACAATTAGTAGTCATCAATTTTTATGAATCTTTGAGTACTTAATTTCTATTGAAAGTATTAGTCACTCAGTCATGTCTGACACTTTGCAACCCCATGGACTGTAGCCTGCCAGGCTCTTCTGTCCATAGAATTCTGTAAGAGAGAATACTGGAGTGGATTACCATTTCCTACTTCAGGGGATCTTCCCAACCCAGGGACTGAACCCAGGTCTCTTGCATACAAGCAAACTGACAAGGAATAATAACCAACAAAAATATCTCTTTAGAATCAAACTGTCTCTCTGCAACTTCATATCTGGCAGTATGTTGCTTTTTTAAAAAACGTGCATATTTCATAAAATCTATATGATTTTTTAGGGAAATATTTTGCTATTTCAATGCAGGTATAGATGGATTCAAAGTTGGTACAAGAGGATATGCTGTGATGGTTGAAGTTGGAATGTTTAATGTCAGAAAACCAGCAATGCTAATTTTTAATGTAAAATGTATCTGCTGAATATTATCTTTCAAGCTGCATATCTCAGAAGTCTATTACATTAAAAAGTACACATGGATAGATATTTCATAAGACCTGTAAATTATCTCACAGTTGGTTATTGATCAGCTTATAAAGACAAGTAAATAATTACTTACAGAGAGTAACCAGAAAAAGAATGTGAAAAGATTAAGGAAATATAATAGATGGTAAGGAAGAGAAGCAGTTATTAAACGAGTGAAAACTAAAACAACAAATCCAGGAAACAGGTTTACCTGGAAAAACAGATTTTTCCTTTAAATAATAAGTTTAAGAATTATAGACTATTAAACTTTTTGCCCCTGAAAACTACCCTAGTATTGTGGATTCTAAACATAGATTAATTTATCCAAAAGTAAAAAAAAAATATTTCTGACAGTTTGGCTAAACAGTAATTTAGTAAATATTTTGATATGGTTTCCTTATTTTTAATAATTGAGGAACATTACTGAGGGCCAAAGCAGTTCTACTACAACAAAAAAATTTGAAAGTAGATCTATTTCTTTCTATTTTGTAGATTGGACATATATACCATGGGATTTTATTAGAAATGAGAGAACAGATCATCTTGCTCATAAAATATTTAAAATGTTTGTTAAGGAAAATGCCATCCCAAAGACTTCATACAGACATATCAGCTATTTTATGTCACAACTACCACTTAAAAAAGAATGTCCCAAGGAGTAAAAAGGTAATTGCTGACTATTTTTCTTTTATCTCTCTTGTTTTAATTTTTACTCTGTGGTCATCTCCCCTGTAGAAGATATTAGGTGAAAATTACATTTATCATTATATTGTATTGTTCTCATTACCAGTGAGTAGACACACTAACTATAGTAAATTTAGATGTGCACAATATGTTAAAAAATTATAGGGAACAATCTAGAAAGTTTGCTATTAAATTATATTAACGAATGATTTTGTAAGTTAGATTTATCTATTCAGGGACTAGGTATACAGATATAGATATTTCAATTTAAAATTCTAAACATATTTAATGAAAGAATAGGATTTCGCTGAGTTAATATTTGCTAGAGGAAACTAATTAATAGATTTCAGGAACCTTGTCTAGCTCTTTTCAAGATGATGTGAGGTGAATAAACCAACCTGTAATAAAGGTGATCATTTACTAGTTTATAGATTGACACGACTCTCACGAAGGTTAAGTTTTCTTCCATCCGTTTTCTTTTTTTCTCGTTAAATTTCTTCATGCTGTTTTCTACAACATGTTCTCTGATGAGCCTGGAATCATTGGTGCACACAGGCAAACAGCCCATAAATTCTCCCCATAAATACAAATATGTGCTCACATTCACATGCCCGTAGAGACGGAGGTTTCGGCTGTAAGGTGAAGCGATTTTCAAGCTTGTGTGTTTAGGACACTTTTATTCTCAGCCGTCAGATGCAGTGCTGTAAAGATCCTCGGAGTGGAGCTCAACCCCAGCCCACGGCAGAGTCTCTGAGGGCCTTACCACCTTGGTGCAAGGTCATTCACATCCCCTCCCTCCTCCTCGCTCCCCTTTAGCCAACTGGGAATTCAACAATACAATCTTGACTGGAGTCTTCAGACTATACCATTAGCTTATTGAGCAACTGCACCTGCTTTTAAATTTTAATGATGCATTTTTAATATGATAAATAGAGTATACTTGAACAGTTTTATGCAGGTCGGATAAACTGATCTTTGTTACTCTTCAAATATCACTTTCTGAAGAATAGACTTCTAATCATAAGCTTGATTTAGTTACAGAGGTGCCTGTGGCTTTCAAACGACTCCTGTTTTGTCCCAGTGAACAGAAAATAGAGATTGGGAGAAAGTGTATTAAGAGTTTTATAAATGGAAACATTTTAACTTAGAATTGATGAGTTAAAAAAAAAATAAGCTTTACCAATACTCTCACTGACAGTGTTTAAGGAAACTTCTGTTTACTGAAACACGATAAAGGTGACGTGTAGAAATTACCATGGAAGTGATTCAAGACTCCATTATTCCATTGCTTAGGAAAACAGAATTCAAGAAGATTTGCTATGGAAATTGCCTGATTAAGCCAAGAAATCATCTGGAAATCAGACTGATTTAAAACCTGGGATCTTCTAGCACATCCTAGACACCTTTAATCTTATAATTCCACAGGGAGCTGACAGTGACCCAGGAGTGACAGAAGGAAAGAATTTTATTGCGGAGGGGAAGACTACGTAATCCGTGAAGTAAAATAGAATACAGAGGTGGAAGATCGAGGCAATTCCCCAGGTAATTTTAATTACCCCAGTTATCTAGATATTTCACAGAAAGAGAAGATACTTGATTTAAATGAATAGAATATTAAATTAGTTTCTGAAGTTTTACTTTAGTTTCTTAAAAAACATTTTTTGAAACACCATTATCTTTTCAGGTGTCATTTCTTTGTAAATATAAAAATCTATCACTGGATAAGAAATATTTTGTGTTTCCTGAATAAGTGACATTCCTCATTTGTTTACATTTTTTTTGTTGTTGTTCTTTCTGATATGAGTGCTATTGCACATACATTTATCTTTGTGTGGCTCTTTTGAAGTGTTGCATATATATATTTTAAAAATACAGAAGAAGCTGCATAGCTGAAATCTGAAACAATCATCTTAAAATAGTCTTCATTTAAAGGTAGGTATAGAAGGTATCAGAAAGTATCAATGTTTTCTGTAAAGGAGCATTAGCAAAATTGCTTTAATAAATCTTATGCAATAATACAATATTATAAAAATGGTCCAATTTAGTCCTAAATTTCTCATAAAGCATAACACAAAGTCCTATAGAACTACAAAGTAGTATCTTGAAAACACATACAATATGCATATGCATTTATATCAAAATAACTAGCGTTCAAACAAGATTACGGACAATGCAGGCAATTTTAAAAGGAAAAAAAAATCCTTTTTAACATGTATATACAGGAATAGAGAAAATAAAAATCATATGATAAGAATCTCATTTTTTGGATGAGACAATTCACCAGAAGAGTGCGCATTTTTTTATGACCAGGAAGAAGAATCATTTGTTTTATCCAACAGTAATTTTATATACAGCTACTCCTATATCTTTCCTTCTGTCACAGAATTTGGCGATGGTTCAGTATGAACTAAACCCTGAAGTTAATTTAATAAATTGCATAACCCACAATAGTGGAAGGAATCAGGAAATTAGACAGGAATAATAGATAGTGTAATGTATCTCACATATCAAATGACAATATTTATCATCATGCTTTGCGATATATTAACTAATTTGTGTTACTCTTTTAATATATTTTAAAGCTCTTTTTATACATTTAACTAATTTGTTGATTCTGCAAACCAGCTGGTTTTAGAAAACAAATCGACCTTCTGGCAAATGGCAAGATGAGAAACCAGAACCAGACTAAGATCTTCCTGGTCTCAGGAGACCTGGGTTCCATCTGCCTTTGAGGAACTAATGGGATATGTGGGCCCCCTTTCTCTCACTTGATTTGGAGTCAGTGATGCTGAGGTTTATTTCAGATCTGAAGTTTTTTGAATGTGAAGGTATTTATGTTTCTAGTATGGCACATCTCAGCCAACACAACAGTGAATTATTTGTGGGTTTTGTTCTCTTCGCTAGACTGTGAACTCTTCTTGAGCAGGAATCGTAACATCTAATGTCAGCATCCTGAGAGCTGAGCACAATGCCTGACACATAGTTATGACCTAAAAAGATGTGATTAAAACACACACACACACATATAGATATAGACATATAGTATATATAGGGCTTCCCTAGTGGCTCAGTGATAAAGAATCCACCTGTAATGCAGGAAATGTGGGTTCAATCCCTGGGTTGGGAAGATCCCCTGGAGAAGGAAATGGCAACCCACTCTAATATTCTTGCCTGGGAAATCCCATTGACAGAGCCTGGCAGTCTACAGGTCTATAGGGTTGCAAAGATCCAGACATGACTTAGTGACTGAACAACAGCAAGATATGTATATATCTTGTAGATATGTATATATGTACATATATATATGTATGTATATATACACACACACACACCCCTATGATGTTCAATGAATTTCACTGTACAGGGCCTCTTATGAAGGCAAATCAACTAAACACATTATGTCTCCTTTCCACTATATAGAAAAAGGGTAAAATAAGTTCCTTATCATAAAAAAATAATAAAGCTGCATACACTTAATTCATAAACATTATAGAGAGACCATGGGCAAGATAACCTTCTGGAGGAGACGGAAAGATGAAATTCTGGGACTCGTGTGCACCCTGGCCTCTTTGCTGAGATTACAAACATGTGCACATTTGCTCTCATGTGCTTTTGGACATTAATTTACTCGAAACTGAAGTGAGTCCAAAATCTATTTCTATTCTGGCAGAGTAGCATGCCAGAGCTTTTTTTCTTTATGTACTTTTGGCATATATTCAATTATAATTAATTCTTAAATATAATATTTCAGTTTCATTCTGGTTTGAAAATGCTAAGTCTCGTGAAAGTTTTCTTGCACAAATAAGGACTAATCTTTGCCTAAAAAGTAGTGAAAGTAGAGGTTGGTTTTGTAGATAGCAGTAAAAGGAGGTAAGATTTTTCAAATACAACACATGAACTGAAAAGGCTTCTATTTGTACTTGTAAGGCAGAGTGATTTAATCCACACACTGAAACTTAAATTCTTTGTTTTTACTTTTTTTTTTTCTTTTGTTTCCTTGTTTTCAATATCTTCCATTAGAATGCAATGGTAGATACATTTTCTTTTCTGCTGTATTCTTAGTGCCTGATGTATAGTGGTTATGTAATAAATATTTACTGAGTTGACTAATACAGTTCTAAGAATCTGTGGAACACCTACTATGTGTAGTATTTTGCTAGTGATTAAAGATGCTCACTGATATCAAGAAGCAATGGCGAGATCACATGTAGTAATTAGAAAAACATAGAAGATAATCTATGATGAAATGCAGAGAAATTGCTGTAGAAAATGATATTTTTTGATAAGGGTGCTGATATAATCAATAGGTTCATATGGTTTAGTGACAGATGTCTTCATTTAGGCATTAGCACTTGAGTTTAACCTTGGATAATGTGTTTTGTATTATATATATTGGGCTTCCCAGTGGTTCAGTGGCAAAGAATCTGCCTGCACTGCAAGAGATGCAGGAGATGAAGTTTTGACTCTGGGTAGAGAAGATTCCCTGGAGATGGGCATGGCAACCACTCCAGTATTCTTGCCTGGAGAATCTCGTGGATAGAGGAGCCTGGCAGGCTACAGACCATTGGGTCACAAAGAGCTGGACAGGACTGAAATGACTGAGCATGCAGGCAGGCATTATATAATGGAGTAACCATTATACATATTACAATATAGGTTAAATGTGTAGTAGAATTTCCCAAATTCCAATATGGGAAAGAAGTGAGACTGAATGTCTTTTGGGACAATGAGGAAATTTCTTTGATGATAACAGAGGTTATAAATGGAAAGTAGTTTGCAAACTTAGCATAGGTCCAATTATGAACGGAGGAGAAGGAGACGACAGAGGATGAGATAGTTGGACGGCATCACCGACTCAATGCACATGAGTTTGGGTAAACTCCAGGTGTTGGTGATGGACAGGGAGGCTTGGCGAGTTGCAGTCCATGGGGTTGCAAAGAGTCAGACACAACTGAGCTGCTGAAATGAACTGAATTATGAAGGTCCTTAAAAGAGTTAGACATTTTTCCCCCTGATTTAGTAGACAAATATTATGAAGGTGGTATTTTAGGAAAATTAGTCTAGCAGTGACATTTAACATCATATGGAATGTTGATGGTATCTGAAACCTGAGTGACCATTTCAGAGACAATTGCAGTTATTCATAAATTAGATCACGTGGGCATAAAGGCGCAGTCAAAATGAAGTAAGGCAGAATCCAAATGGCATTCATTGTAAAGAAAGAATTGGGTGTTTTAAAGTAATTATAGTAGGAGGTGAAGGGGAGGGGATATGCCAAAGGGGATTAGAAGATTTTGGTTCAGAGTAACAAGAAGAATATTGGATCTCTTGATAGAGGAGTGTGGAGGAAGAGTTGGTTTTGAGGAAAATGAGAGAATGTGACTTGGGGTAGATACTAATTCATTCAACATCATTTATTTGTCACTTACCATGTGCTAGATAACATGCCAGGCAGGAGGGATCCAAGTGCAAAAAAGAAATGCGTGTTCCCCTCCTCCAGGAAGGAGGTACTGTCCTCCCAAAATCCTCGGTGTGAGTGGCAGGAAACCAGACCAACAGACTTTGCCTTTTGGAAGAGAGACATAGACAAAGTGAGCAGCATGTGTAGAAACTTGAAGGAAGGGAACCTAGAACATTCTAGAGGGTAGCTAAGTGTAATTAAAGTATACATGTTCTATTCAATTCAGCTTGATTCTACCTTTGGTCTTTCACCTTGGCCTATGTCGGTCATGAAGTGAAGTGAAGTGAAGTGAAGTGAAGTGGCTCAGTTGTGTCCGATTCTTTGCAACCCCATGGACTGTAGCCTACCAGGCTTTTCCCTCCATGGGATTCTTCAGGCAAGAGTACTGGAATGGGTTGCCATTTCCTTCTCTAGGGGATCTTCCTGACCCAGGGATCGAACCCGGGTCTCCTGTATTCCAGGCAGATGCTTTAACCTCTGAGCCACCAGGGAAGCCCTATGACTGACTAGTATGTTGGTCATCAGTTCAATTCAGTTCAGTGGCTCAGTCGTGTCCGACTCTTTGCGACCCCATGAATCGCAGCATGCCAGGCCTCCCTGTCCATCATCAACTACTGGAGTTCACACAAAGTCATGTGCATTGAGTTGGTGATGCCATCCAGCCATCTCATCCTCCGTCGTCCCCTTCTCCTCCTGTCCCCAATCCCTCCCAGCATCAGGGTCTTTTCCAATGAGTCAACTCTTCACATGAGGTGGTCAAAGAATTGGAGTTTCAGCCTCAGCATCAGTCCTTCGAATGAACACCCAGGACTGATCTCCTTTAGGATGGACTGGTTGGATCTCCTTGCAGTCCAAGGGACTCTCAAGAGTCTTCTCCAGCACCACAGTTCAAAAGCATCAATTCTTCGGCACTCAGCTTTCTTCACAGTCCAACTCTCACATCCATACATGACCACAGGAAAAACCATAGCCTTGACTAGACAGACCTTTGTTGGCAAAGTAATATATCTCTGCTTTTGAATATGCTATCTAGGTTGGTCATAACTTTCCTTCCAAGGAGTAAGTGTCTTTTAATTTCATGGCTGCAATTTCTATCTTGAATTCATTGTCTCGTTCTTTAATGATTATTAAAATCTTGTGCCTGAAAGTTTTATTTTGCTTAATTATGAAGTAGACATGCATGTTTATATTTATGCAAAATATTTGCTGTAAAGTTTTTTTTTTCTGGTTTACTCTTTTAAAAAAAATCACTAAGTAAAAAATGAAGGTCAGCAAAAAAAAAAAAAAAAGATGGTGACATCTGCAGTGACTTTGGAGCCCCAAAATATAAAGTCTGCCACTGTTTCCCCATCTATTTCCCATGAAGTTATGGGAACAGATGCCATGACCTTAGTTTTCTGAATGTTGAGCTTTAAGCCAACTTTTTCACTCTCCTCATTCACTTTCATCAAGAGGCTTTTTAGTTCCTCTTCACTTTCTGCCATAAGGGTGATGTCATCTGCATATCTTGATTCCAGCTTGTGTTTCTTCCAGCCCAGTGTTTCTCATGATATACTCTGCATATAAGTTAAATAAGCAGGGTGACAATATACAGCCTTGATGTACTCCCTTTCCTATTTGGAACCAGTTTGTTGTTCCATGTCCAGTTCTAACTGTTGCTTCCTGACCTGCATACAGGTTTCTCAAGAGGCAGGTCAGGAGGTCTGGTATTTCCATATCTTTCAGAATTTTCCACAGTTTATTGTGATCCACACAGTTAAACTAGTGCATAAAATGTGGATCCATTTCTTATGGGAAAATTGAAACATGTGCACTAATTAAATATAATGAGTGTCCATAAGGGTGATGTACACAAATTTACATAAAAATTAATAAGTAACTCCAGAAATTCTTGGTTAAGAAAGACTTAGCAAATAATCTATCTTTTTCATAGAAGTGATACTATGTGGCCTTCTGGTTACGTATAGGTCCTATTTTGTCCATTCTACTTGGAATGAAGTATAATTGAATCCTTTGTATCCTGACAAAGGTATATTCCACACAATACCACTTCATTCACTAATATGAGAAAGGAAAAACAAATTTGCAACATGGGTCCAAGAACCTTCTATAAAATAAGAGACTGAGACCTCAGTTTTTTTTTAATCTCTGCAGTTAAAAATTAGGGAAAACCATTGGGCTTCCCCCGTGGCTCAGATGGTAAAGAATCTGCCTGCAATGTGGGAGACCTGTACTTGATCCCTGGGTTGGGAAGATCTCCTGGAGAAGGGAATGGCTACCCACTCCAGTTTTATTCCCTGGAGAATTCCATGGATGGGCAGAGGATCCTGGTGGGCTATAGTGGGATCGCAGAGAGTTGGACACGACTGAGCAAGTAACACTTTCAGTTTCACTGGAAAGAACTAAGGTGGCTAAGATTAAAGCAGTGAGAAGTCATTGATGGTTCCAAAGGAAAACTTTAATCCAGTGACCCAAGCATAATCCAGGTATATACGTGTTGAGAGGGAGGGCAGATCTAGCACCATGTGTGAGTGAGCCTAGAGCCCCGTAGGACTCAGAACTCTTGGCGTTCTATCATGCTCACAGGAAAACAACTGTAAATATGAATATAAACTAGTATAGCCTGAGGCCTAAAGCAGTCACAGAAAAAGATCTGTTAGACTGCATGTGTTCAGAAACTGCAGCAGTAGTGAACTGAATAGATTCTCCAGTTCTCTCTTGTTGAAGGGGTGGATTGGCCCACCTGTGAATCAGGAAGACTGGACAAGCTGAGATCAAGGAGGTCACAAAGAAAAGACAGAACCTCCTGCTTAAAAGAATGGTGTGCGCATTTTCCAAAGATTAGCAGAAAGAGGAAAAGAGTTGTAGCTCCCAGTCTTCATAGGATTGTTGCAAGGATTAAACAGATTCATATAGAAACAGACTTACAGACTGAGAGAATAATTTATGGTTACCAGGGGGCAATGATGGAGAGAATAGTTAGGGAGTTGGGGATTGAGATGTACACCCTGCTATATTTAAAATGAATAACCAACAAGGACCTACTATATAGCACAGGGAACTCTGCTCAATACTTTGTAACAACCTAAATGGGAAGAGTATTTGAAAAAGAATAGATACATGGATATGTAAAATAAATAAATTCCAACAAGAAAAACAAAAAATCTAATCATCATTAGATAACTTTAAATATATTTTATATAATCCATTTGAAGCATGTATTTAGAAGAGTAGATTGAAATAATAAGGCATAACATTGAGGCTTTTCTGAAAAATAATACACTTAAGCCAACTTAACAGTTTAGAGATAATAAAATATCATTGTGCTTACCTCAAAACAAACAAGCAAGCAAACAAAAAACACTTAGAACCATGCATGATATATGTTAAGTCCTCAATATTGAGAACTTGATTTGGTGAAGTGGCTCATACCAGAAGATATGGAAAGTTGGTAGAGAATTACTACCTGGAAAGCAAAATCATCAGAAGTATTCTTCATGATCATGAGACAAAAACAAGGTCAAGTTGGTGTTAAGTTTTCTTAATTGAATCTGTATGGATGATAATACCAAAGGAAACATGGTGATGAAGTCCAAGTGGTGAAGTCTTTCTATGCTCTGGGCAGTTTCAAGATGAGTGACCTTAACGCTCATTTGTTACTCTGCCTTTTCTCATTTGGGACTCACCAGCTTACTTCCACTTTTATGGATCATATTTTTTTCTTAAGTCATGTTAACATAATCAACCATGTTAACATATTCAACCAGATATTGTCATACACCTGGGAACAATTCTGTCCCTATGTCTGAAATTTAATCTTAGTGTTATGTGGCATGCACCCTAACGGGTGTCCTAATACATTCCATTAAAACCATCTCTCCATGACATTGAGGAGAGAAGATGACAGAGAGATGAATTTAGAGGAAGAGCAGTGAAGGATATGTTTCTTGAACATATCCTTTAGATTTTAGGTCATAAACTCATTGGATAGGCTTGAGGGAAGGCCTTGCCACACAGTATGTCTTCTAGGTCTTCCAGCAGCACCACTTTAGGGATGAAATTCTTCTGCATTCCTACATCATGCTTCATCTGATCTGGTTGTAGGAATGAACCATTATTTCCTGAGGTCAAAAGAATTTGTAGAAGTGCTCTCAATGTTACCATCAATCATCTCTAAGAAAATAAGAAGTTATAAGATTATGGGTGGGAGAGTGTCTCATTTTAGTAACAAAAAAGGATGTATTTTAACGTCTATAAATGATAATCCCACAGTTTGTCCCTACTAGTATTCTAGAATAGTTAGTCAACATAGCAAGTGACACTAAAAGTCAGCATGGATTCAAAGGCCGTGCTTGCTAATCCCATTTCCTTCTAGATGTAGCTGAGTATATCTGACAACTTGTCATGAAACCACTGTGGGTAAAATGGGAATGTGGTGACTGGATTATGTCAGAGGGACCCTCAAGTGACTGGTCATTCAAATTCAAACACCAATATAGCAAAGAGCAGAGTCTTATGTCCACTGCTATGGTACTGCTTAGGTATTCTTTCTTCCAAAGATGAAGAGAATTTCTTCTTAAAACTGTAGATAGAATTGAGTGGAGAGGTCTATCAAGCTACCAGTTGGATAAGTATGGGATTTGAACACATGTCTACAGGATGTACATAAAGTTCAAACCAAAAAGATCAAGGCAGTGTCTCCTTACTTGGAGTGGTTCTCCGTCAGTCAACTTTTACTGAGATACATTTGGAAAAATGACTTTGAACTCAGTCTATGTGCCTAAAGAGAAAAGTACTATAGTACATATTTCAATGATCATTGTTCCCTGCACAAAAAGACCTTAGGCAAGGAAGAATTCCAAAATGGCAGCTACTGCTCAAACAGAATGTAACTGAGACATTGGAAATTTGACAGTAAGTACAATTGTATGCACTCCTTGCTTCTCCCCTAACACGTGGGGGTCCAGTTATGTATAATAACAAGAAGAATGTTTCTGATTAAAGGCATCCTCTATATTATATGCATAATTTAGAATAACTAAAACAGTGACATGCTATTTCTATTTAGATTTCTGGGTTCAACACTGGATTCTACTAATGGACATTGAAATAAAAGTTAAATATTGTAGCTGCTAACTTGTCCTCTTCCCCAGAATTCCAGGTTTTGCCGATACGCTTTCACCTAAGAATCGCAACTGATATAAGAACAGTTGATTAACCGTCTTTGGGAAAAGGGCCCTACTCACCCTGATAGAATCCATTGGAAGTGTTCTCTGGTCTTGGTTTTGTGCTTCCTTTCATATAGTATAAACTCAGTGAGGACAATAATTCCTTGTGCTCCTGTACACACATTCTAGTATGTTATTTATTAGGGAATAAATTTTCAATTCTCATTGTTGCCCGGTTGGCAATAAACATGTGTCCTCCCCATCCCTTCTCTCTTGGTGTTCTCCAGTTGATTAAGGCAGATTGCTTTTCTTTAGATAAAAGTTACAAACTCAAAGTATTTCATCTTCTTAGTGAAGCCCAACTATTCTCTTTTAGGTTAGTAAGCAGACAATGGATCCATACAGCATCTTCTGAAATATCCATAGGATATTATCTATCAATATTAACCTCATTGGTGGGAAGTTACTATTTCTGCACAAGTACTATCATTTAGATAGCCCCTCCTTGTCAGTTTTTTTAAACAAAATATATTAGAACTGTACTTGAGAGAAATAACAGAGATTTATCTCTCCCCTTCATCTTGTAGTAGAAAGCATGATTACACTGATTTGTCCCTTCAGGTTTTTGCCTGGAATAGTGAAAGCTAAAATATTCATTTTGGTATCATTTACCAGAGTTAATTATAACACACTCACTAACACAAAATACCTTAGTTTCCAGCTTCATTTAACTCCATTATAATTACCCTTTATTTCAATCTGCAAAGTCCTTTGCTTTTGAGGGTGGGAGTAACTGTGAGGTACAGTGTAAAAATATTTTAGGTATTAGAAGATGAAATGACCTTTTGTATTACTCACTTTTGAACCATATTTCACTTTTTGGCAGCTAAAAAGTACAAGTTGCCATGGAAATGAAGAATGGTATTAAATGTGGGTGTGCACTCAATGGTCTCTATCATTCTCCTAAGTAAGGAGAAATGTTTGAGTTAAATGCTAGGAAATGCAAGATGCTCTTACACATTATTATGAAAAGATGTGCAATTTTGGATTATATGCTGTAAAATTCAATACTCCATGCAGGGCAGGAGACTCCAGTGGTACAGGATTAGGGAATAATAAAAAATGTTCCATTTATAGATGCTGGAGGAAAATGTGTGGAGTAAAAATGTTCTGGAAGTTCAGATTCACACTTAGGCTCAGTAGTTTTATTTTGGACTGTATCTTAAGTGCACTTCTTTTTTTTTCCAACTTGTAATATAAATCTCATTACAAGGTACAGATTAAGTACTTAAAAATCTTGAATTTGTGCTTCAACTTGATGGGCAATGAGTCAGAGATTTCAACCTTTATAAATGGAATGTATTAATATGCATGTAGAGCTGAATCCCACCTAGATGTCTGGCGAGCAGAGAGATATTACTGAAATTTCAAGATGGGAACTGTTAGAGAAATGTGGTGTCTAGAGTTAAATAGCTGGACTCAGAAAACACGAGTTCTGGTCTTGGAATATGAAATTTGACCAGGTATTTTTGATTCGCCATCTCCCTTAATTTTTTTTTTTAATGAAAAGTGCTGGTTTTGTGTTCTGGAAAGAAGTAGAAATGTGGGAATGAATTAATTATTTCCTAGGCCCCTTGAAGATTCAAAAACAATCATTGAACAAGTGCCCAGAATCTGTAAAAGGTGCAGCCTTCAATCACTCTTCCGCATACCAGATCTAAGGGCTGTGGAGTGCTTGGTTCCCCAACTGTTCTCATCATGGACAAAATTTTGAAAAAAAAAAAAAAACCCCAAAACAGTGCTCAATTTATGTTTTTCACACCTAATGAGGTGAGAAATTCTAGGCAGGCCCCCAAAACATTTTCAGTGTACTGGAATTTGATCTCTGTGAAATTTAGCAGTTTCATTGTGACAGTTTTAGCTGAATTTTGCTTAGTTCTCTCTTGCATTGTTTTAAGCTTATGCTACATTTTCATTGCTGATAACACAGATGGCACCAAAAAGAAGCCAGTGAAATCCTACTTTTTTTTTGAAGTGCAGAAAAAAGTGAAAATTCACATGAAAAACTCTCAAGTTATTGAAGTACCCTTTAAAAATGTAATGTTAGAATAAGAATGTCACAACGTTCCTTAGGACATTTTATTAAAAAATGAAGAGAGGACATAAAATATCTTTGCCATTAAAACATAATGTTTACTGGATATCGATCATAAGTTATGTCTGTAAAGTTTTTAGAGTGGGGGCATTTTCTCAAGACATTGGAAAAATATTTGCCAAATGTGTTTGTGTGTTAATGATGTTTTGCTTTTTTCCCCACATGTATATTAGTTAATTCTTCAAAGGTATGTCAATTCCTTTAGGTCACTAGACATTCAGAGCTGTTATATTATTACTTTTGTGCAATTTGGTGATAATCTTCACAGGTTTTAATTGATACTAAGGAAGCAACTTAACTCACCAAGAAAAGAAAACTAAATATACTATTTGATGAATTATCCAGTCATCTTGTCAAGTCTAGATAAGTCAGGAGTGAGGGTGATTGGTAAATCTCTTTTTAAATTGAGAGGAGAAGATAAACTACATACTACCAGCTACGCATTTTCCTTCACAATTGCATTTTCCCATTCCGACAATATCATAGATGATTGCAATGACTTTTTAACTAGTCCCTTTGATCACAAGGCTTATTTTCCAAAACTAATGTACATACTGATATGGGATGTCTTCCTGAAGTACTTCTTTAGTCATTTTTTGCTCAAAAATCAATAGCTCCTTATTGGAGCTAGGGTGGAGAATCCTGAGATTCTCCACAATATGTCTTAAGTTTTAGCCTGTCGTTCTCTCAAAATCCACTTGGTGTACTGAACCCTGCTGAGCATAGGCTGAATGTGGACCAGGCTGAGTTTGAGAACCAAACTCAGCGCTCACTTAGATTACTTACACACTCTGTACCCCATCTGCTGAATGGGGATGATGATAATAGTACCCACCTTCTAGGTCTTTTGTGAAAATGAAATGAGTTAAAACAGGTTAATGCCTAGAGTGGTGCCTAGCACACAGGATGAGTTCATTCAGTGTCAGAGATCGCTGGCCCTGTGACTAAGCCCTTGCTGTCACTCCCTGACGTGTCTCCCTGGTTCTGCATATCCAACAGTCACTCCCCTTCAAGGCCAGAGTCAGATGCTTTGTTTCTGTTGTTCAGTTGCTAAGACATGTCTGACTCTGTGTGACCCCAGGATCTGCAGCATGCCAGACTTTCCTGTTCTTCACTACCTCCCAGAATTTGCTCACATTCATGGCCATGGATTTAGTGATGCTATGTAACCAACTCATCCTCTCCACTCCCTTCCCCTTTTGCCTTCAATCTTTCCTAGCATCAGGGTCTTTTCCCAATGAATTGACCAAAGCATCAGAGCTTTGGTTCCGTTTCAGTCCCTCCAATGAATATTCAGAGTTGGTTTCCTTTAGGATTGACTGGTTTCACTCCTTGCAGTCAAAGGGTCTTCTCCAGCACCACAGTTCAAAAGCATCAATTCTTCGGTTCTCATCCCTCTTTACAGTCCAACTCTCACATCCATATTGGTAAATCCATATGACTATTGGAAAAACCATAGCTTTGACTAGATGGACCTTTGTCAGTTAAGTGATGTTTTTTCTTTCTAATACACTGTATAGGTTTGCCATAGCTTTTCTAACAAGGAGCAAGTCTTTTAGTTTCCTGGCTGCAATCACCATCCAGAGTGATTTTGGAGCTTAAGAAAATAAAATCTGTCACAACTTCTATTTATCCCCCTTCTATTTACCATGCAGTGATGGGAGGAGATGCCATGATCTTTGTTTTCTGAATGTTGAGTTTTAAGCCAGCTTTTTCACTCTCTTCTTTCATGCTCACCAGGAGGCTCTTTAGTTCATTTTCACTATCTGTCATTAGAGTGGTAACATCTATATGTCTGAGGTTGTTGATATTTCTCCTGGCAATCTTGATTCCAGCTTGTGAGTCATCCAGACCAGAATTTTGCATGCTGTACTCTGCATATCAGAGAAGGCAATGGCACCCCACTCCAGTACTTTTGCCTGGAAAATCCCATGGACAGAGGAGCCTGGTAGGCTGCAGTCCATGGGGTCGCTAGAGTCGGACGCGACTGAGTGACTTCGCTTTCACTTTTCACTTTCATGCATTGGAGAAGGAAATGGCAACCCACTCCAGTGTTCTTGCCTGGAGAATCCCAGGGATGGGAAGCCTGGTGGGCTGCCGTCTATGGGGTCTCACAGAGTCGGACACAACTAAAGCGACTTAGCAGCATCAGCAACTCTGCATATAAGTTAAATTAGCAGGCTGACAATATACAGCCTTGACATACTCCTTTCCCAATTTTGAACCAGTCAGTTGTTCCATGTGAGAATCTCAGTGATTGTGTGTGTTAGTCCTTCAGTTGTGTATGACTCTGTGGGACCCCATGAACTGTAGCCCACCAGGCTCCTCTGTTCATGGAGTTCTCCAGGCAAGTATACTGGAGTGGGTTGCCATTCCCTTCTCCAAGGGATCTTCTCAACCCAGGGATCAAACCTGGGTCTTCCATATCGCAGGCAGATTCAAGTGTTGCTTCTTGCTTTATTATGAAGTTTGAATGATGATTAAAACCAAATGTGATGCTCTGAATTACCAAAGCATCTTTCTTTTTAAAGATTTTTTTTTAATGTGGACCATTTTTAAAGACTTCATTAATTTTATTACAATATTGCTTCTGTTCCATGTTTTGGTGTTTTGGCCAAGAGGCATGTGGGATCTTAGTTCCCCAACCAGGGACTGAACCCACACCCCCTGAATTAGAAGGCAAAGTCTTAAGCACTGGACTCCCAGGGAAGTCCCCAAAGCATGACTTACTCCTATCATAATACATTTCTCTTAGCTTGCCTTGTATTCTAGATACATGCATGGTGTCTTTATCCTGCCTGTGGGAGACTGAAACCTTTAGGGGCCAAGATGGCATATCATACATTATAACCCTCAATATGTCAAAATAGTAATTATTCACAATAAACATTGAAGAACATCTCATTAATAACTATTACAATATCTTTCAAAGTGGAAAGTTCATGTTAGTCTGTGTCTAGATTCCATTTTGTAGCGTGAAATTTTAACAAATGTTTCCTGATAGCTCAGATGGTAAAAAATCTGCCTGAAATTTAGCAGACCTGGGTTTGATCCCTGGGTTGGGGAGTTTCCCTGGAGAAGGAAATGGCAACCCATTCCAGTATTTTTGCCTTGAGAATTCCATGGACAGAGGAGTCTGGTGGGTTACACTCCACGGGGTCTCAAAGAATTGGACACGACTGAATGACTAACACTAACTAAATAAAAGTTCTCTAACAGATGGTTTGTTAGCATTAGTTTCCCCTGGGTTTAATGAAACAAAACTAGGATAATTTCTGTTGAGAAAAAGTTATATTTTTCTTTATGGTAGAGTATACATTTTGTGTTACATGCTACCATGTAATGGTCTTAGATGTTTAAATTTAATTCTTAGAGTTTTTAAAGAGCAAGGCTTAATATTTTTTTTTTTCTCCTCATGGGATCATCTATTAATACCTGCATGCATAGGGAAAGTTATTCAAAATTCACACTATGGTATTGGCCCACTGAGATCTCTTCAGATTCCTAAAGGTCTTATCCCTCTTTCTTCTTTCTATTCACCCATTTTCCAAGCATAACTTAATGCTTAAATTCTAGGTTTCAAGAGCATATGGAGAAGTATATTTACAAAATCCAGATATTTTTCATCCGAATTTCAGCCAAGAAGCAACTTATCATGCTACTGAAGCAAGATATGTCACTACGGAATTTGATTTATAACGTGCTTCAGTTCTTAATGGAACAGAATAAGGCAATCTACCATGATTGTTGCTTCGAGCGTAAGGTTAGGGAAGAAGTAATGCAAACAACCTCAAAATGGGGATGATGGAACCTGTCTGCTTCTCTCCAGGCTTCTGGCTGACACCCACCTTGGATCCTCGGGTCACCCTCAGTCAGATCATCTCCATCATCAGCCTCCTCGCATGACATCTGAACAAGCTGAAAAATTATTTTTTTTTTAAATTGGAAAAATGAGTGGTTCTCCTGCATCCTCTGTGGAAAATTTGGAAGACTACTTTGTAAATATGAGAAATTCATGAGGCTCAAGTGATTTATATCCTCCTTCAAGAGAATAGGGACTGAGGTAACAGAGAACCTTCTTATAACTCATGCAACTCATTGCAAGGTCAGTAGCCAATAAAGACATCACCATTCATGATTAATTGTGGATGGGTCCACCCATTTGATTCCTTTTATCCCAGAGTCCTAGATAAATGCCATGATCAGGCCTTCAGTGTTCCAGCTTTGTCCTTCTTAGGTACCTAGCAAGACATAGCAAGGGAGGAAAATTAAAGAAAAAAAATGTTAAGCTGGTAAAATTTCATCTTAGAAGTAAAATACCACCTATACTAAAGAGATGTTTTTGCAGGATAAGAAATAAAAAAAGTAGAACTATTTGACTGGCATGAGTGTTATCTTAACATGCTTGGGAACATAATTTACAGGTTTCTGCATTTCACTTTGTGTCTTAAAGATACCTAGTTCATTGCTTTTTTAGTAAATGAGAAATAAATTTGGATTTTTGTGGGTAAACAGTGACTCAGACTTCTTCTCTGATGATATTTAACTATATTCACAGAGATATTCACTTATTGGTAACAGTTTTTAAGGTCACATTCATAGATGGTCATTCTTGCTTATTTCCATAAGCCGACTGATAAATACATATTACAAGCCTTTTTATTATCTCATGTTCATTTGGAACTTACTATGTATTTTACCCAGGGTTCCAATTTCCTCCCGCCACCCTGTGTTTGCAAAAGCAGGCTTACACAATGCTTATGTACTCTACATACCACACCAGCCTTATCCACAGTGTAGAAGATACAGATTAGTAACATCGCCAAGTGTTTGTAGGAGACTGCTCAGTTTTCAAAATAATCTCATGTTTTTTGATACATAAAGTAATCCTATAAGACACAAATAGTATATCACCATTTTAACTCCAGTTTGCAGATGAGAAATGAGGTATAAAAAAATCAGATTATTAGCCCTTAATAAGTATCAAAGCCAAACTGTACAAGAAGTAAGGATACCTGGAATTCATATTTCTTTTTCTCTGAACCTGGTCCCCAAATTTGTTTAATCTTTAGCAAGCATTAACTATGTTCAAAATTGCAATGTGCAGAGCTGAAGGAAGCACACTGAAAATGCAGGTTTGGGCCACTGCATTTCAGAAATGGCATTTGTAGAGGAGAGGGAAAATGTTACTATGCTACTTTAAAACACAATTCTGCCCCTAAATGTGCGTGTGTGCTAAGTCACTTCAGTCATGTCCGACTCTTTGTGATCCCATGGACTGTAGCCCTCAAGGCTCTTCTGTCCATGGGGATTCTCCAGGAAAGAATGCCTGAGTGGGTTGCCATACCCTCCTTCAGGGAATTTTCCAGACCTAGGGATGCAACCCATGTCTCTTACATCTACCTGCATTGACAGACAGATTCTTTACCACTCACGCCACTTGGGAATGTGATTTGTTTCCAATGTAAATGGGTTTGATCAGAAAGTAAGGCTTCCAGGGTAGGGCTTCAATGGAAACTCCAAAACAAAAAGATAACCAGACTTCTCCATGTTAGAAATGAATGTGAATTTCAGGGTGAAAGGGCAAAGAGTAAAGGAAGGAAGAGAGGAGTGAAGGAAAAAGTTTCCTATGCCAGAATCAGGATAGCTACATAGAATACAGGTAGTTAAATTATTCCAAGAAAAGGCATTTGCATATGGTTCTGAAATTGAATCCTCAGTTGAATCCCCAACCTGCAGTAAAATTTTCTATACTTATATGATCTTTATATGTGTATCCCCCTACCCTTGAAATCAGGAAAAGGGTCTGGGTTTCACAAATGGATTTGTGAATAGTGTATATAAACTGGAGGAGGTGAGACAAGAAGAGCCTGAGAGGGGATATAACACCAAATAATTTGTTGTTGCTGTTTAGTAGTTTAGTCATGTCTGACTCTTTTTGTGACTCCATGGACTGTACACCAGGTTCCTCTGTCCATGTGATTCCCCAGGCAAGAATGCTGGAGTGGGTTAGCATTTCCTTCTCCAGTAGATCTTCCCCATCTAAGGATTGAACCCGTATCTCCTGCATTGGCAGTCAAGTTCTTTACCACTGAGTCACCTGGGAAGCCCAAAACTAAATAATAGTGGTTGTCAAAACAAAAACAGTGGGGAATTTTCAGAGAATTTGGGAAAGGTTAAGCTTTTTAGAAGAAAAGGTAAGCTCTTAGGAGACCAAGCACAAAATTACAGTGAAGTGATTCAACTTGCTCACTCTGTATCACCTAAGTTTATTTCTGTTAACTTGCTTAATGTCTGTACTTTGATTTTTTCCCCTCAAAGTCTCCCTTGTATTCTAGTAGTTCCTTCTAGTGGTTAACAATATAATTATGATGTCAACTAAACTGTGAAAACTCGTATCGAATTCAGGAAAGGTGAGAACAGAAGCCTAACTCATCCAAAAATTGTTTAGTTAGTGATGGAAAGATGGAAAGGAAGAAAGTTTGACAAAAGAACAGTCTCTGGATAGGCTCTCAGTGCCTCTTTGTTCTCTGATGGTCAAGGTGAATTTAGAACTCGAAGTTTCTTGGACTTGTGAATGTTGAAAGTTATCCTTTCCCATGATTCCTGAGTTGCACTTGCAAGTTTTTAGAAAAAATTACTTTTCTTGAAGTTTAGTTGATATACAATGTTGTATTAGTTTTAGGTATACAGCAAAGTGGTTCGGTTTTATATATATATATATATATATATATATATATACACACACGTATTGAGTATACATATATGTTCAGTTATTATGTATGTGTGTATATATATATTGTTATTGTTGTTCAGTCATGTCCAACTGTGACGCCGTGGACTGCAGCATGCCAGGCCTCCGTGTGTGTGTGTGTGTGTGTATACACTTTTCAATTTTTTTTCCCTTATAGATTATTTTAAAATATTAAATATAGTTCCTTGTGCTATAAAGTAGGTCTTGGTTAGTTATCTATTTTAGTAGTGTGTATCTATTAATCTCAAACTCCTAATTTATCCCTCCCCCACCATTTCCCCTTTGGCAACCATAAGTTTGTTTTCTATGTTTGTGGGTCTGTTTTGTATATAAGTTTATTGTATCATTTTTATATTCCACATATACATGATATCACATGATATTTATCTTTCTCTGTCTTGCTAATTTCACTTAGTAGGATGATCTCTAGGTCCATCCATGTTGCCTTGCAAGCTTTTTGGCTTCCTGCTCCCCTATCCTTGAAAATCAAATCCTTTTAGCAGAACTCACACTCACACACACATGCATATCCACTCAATATTTTTTGAGTGTGGTTGATCTTATTAGACCTTGGGACTTTGTAAGAACTGTCATAATGTACAAACCTTCTTCCTTTTCTTTACTTCCAGTCTCTTCCTATCCCCTCCACTGTTTTCCCCCCTTTCAGCCTCAAAAGTAGAAAAAATTTCTCTCATATAACTTAAACATACCTTGTGTAGTTCAGTCGGTAAAGAATCTGCCTGCAATGCAGGAGACCCTGGGTTTGATTCCTGGGCTAGGAAGATCCCCTGGAGAAGGAAATGGCAACCCACTCCAGTATTCTTGCCTGGAGAATCCCATGGACAGAGGAGCCTGGCAGGCTACAGTCCATGAGGTCCCAAGAGTTGGACATGACTTGGTAACTGAACCGCCACCAGGTATATTCATTGACTCCAGATTTATCTAATTTCTATATAGAGAAGATAATTTAATTAAATGCTTAATTTATTTGAAAAAATAGTAGATTAATACATCTGTGTTTCAGGGGTTATCCGGCTAATAGAAATCCTGTTTTAGAAATCTTTGAATCCAAACAAACTCAAACAATGGAAACAGCATTTTCTCTTTCCTGTTTTCACCTTTCTATTTCATCTGCTATTTCACTTTGGTACCAAATTGCTCTTCAAAAAAATCTTAAGCCTATTTCAAATTCTCACTAATTTCAAGTGATAACTAAAATCATTGGTTATAGATCTAGTGTCAAATAAGTCTTTATCTCTTCCTGTGGGCGGCTATCTTCTTGACTGATGTAAGTGAAAGAAAGAACTGCATTTCTTTTTTCTAGTTGAAAATGGACAATTTAGCCACCACATGTCTGCCAATGTACCTCCATATGAGATGTAATTACATGTGAAATAATAACCTTGCTGCCAAATAGTTTTCAGTGCTTTGCTTTATATGAGAAACAATACATTTTTCGTTCCAAAAGGCAATAAGATAATGACATTCAAGTCAATCTCTTGCTGCTTTTACTTTCTTACTAAGTTTTAAGTCTCTCGCTCATCGCTCTCTAGTTTTCAATATGTTAAGATGGCAATCTCTTATTATAATTAAGATAGCATAGCCTTTG
This sequence comes from Bison bison bison, assembly GCF_000754665.1. Classification (NCBI taxonomy): domain Eukaryota; kingdom Metazoa; phylum Chordata; class Mammalia; order Artiodactyla; family Bovidae; genus Bison; species Bison bison. The sequence goes on along the minus strand of NW_011494748.1, from coordinate 4,966,215 downwards.
GTTAATTTTCAGCTTAATTTTTTTCTCTGAAAATGTATGTATTAAAAAGTCTATTCTCAATTTATGATAACAGGTTTTAGAAAACACTTCTCTCATATAAATCATCATCTATTGGGAAGTGTTAGGAGTTTATAATATACTATTTTCACTCATTTATTTTAGTGAATTAAAAGCCTGTTCAAATAAAAAAGGAGTCAAGCAAAAGTCAGCAATAATAACCAATATTTATTTAGCACTAACCATAGATCAGTCTTCACGCTAAGTATGCTGCTGCTGCTACTGCTGCTGCTGCTGCTGCTGCTAAGTCGTTTCAGTCGTGTCCGACTCTGTGCAACCTCATAGACGGCAGCCCACCAGGCTCCCCCGTCCCTGGGATTCTCCAGGCAAGAACACTGGAGTGGGTTGCCATTTCCTTCTCCAGTGCATGAAAGCAAAAAGTGAAAGTGAAGTCGCTCAGTCGTGTCCGACTCTTAGCGACCCCATGGACTGCAGCCTACCAGGCTCCTCCATCCCTGGGATTTTCCAGGCAAGAGTACTGAAGTGGGGTGCCATTGCCTTCTCTGGCTAAGTATGCCAAAAACTTTAAATGCAGTCTCTCACTTTTTCCCTTCAAAACACCTATAAAGTAGTTACTACCTTCTAATTTCTATTATACATGGACTAAGTTGAATATTTTATACACAATTTTTTTTCTTTTCCTGCTTCTCAAGAAATCAGCCAACCTCTGTACCCAAGGCTGAGTAGATTTGCTGTTATAGGTGAAAGCAAAGTTGTCAGACACACAGACCTTTCTCTCGTCTCTTAATTTTAATATCCCAGACTCCCTGAGGTAGAAGGATTGCAAGAAATGGTGTACTAACATTTTAAGAAGAGGGAAATAGGGGAGAAAGGTAGGCACAGAAACAGCAGAAACTTAAGGACTGGAAAATGAAAATATCAAAAGAGACCAGCTATGTTAGTGACTAATTGCTGTTAAAACTAACCTCAATGCTCATCATAGTATCTGTTGATCAGAAATTCAAGAGCATCCTAGCTGGGTAGCTCTGGCTCAGAATCGCTTATGATGTTGCAGCCAAGATGTTGTCCAAAGCTGAAGCATCTGAAGACTTGAATAGAGCTGGGAGATCTATTTCTAAGATAGTTCCTTCCTAATTGCTGCTGCCTATTGGCCAAAGTCTGGCTATTGTGTGGATCACAATAAACTGTGGAAAATTCTGAAAGAGATGGGAATTCCAGACCACCTGACCTGCCTCTTGAGAAACCTATATGCAGGTCAGGAAGCAACAGTTAGAACTGGACATGGAACAACAGACTGCTTCCAAATAGGAAAAGGAGTATGTCAAGGCTGTATATTGTCACCCTGCTTATTTAACTTGTATGCAGAGTACATCATGAGAAACGCTGGGCTGGAGGAAGCACAAGCTGGAATCAAGACTGCCAGGAGAAATATCAATAACATTAGATATGCAGATGACACCACCCTTATGGCAGAAAGTGAAGAGGAACTAAAAAGCCTCTTGATGAAAGTGAACGAGGAGAGTGAAAAGTTGGCTTAAAACTCAACATTCAGAAAACTAAGATCATGGCATCTGGTCCCATCACTTCATGGGAAATATATGGGGAAACAGTGGAAACAGTGTCAGACTTTATTTTTTGGGGCTCCAAAATCACTGCAGATGGTGACTGCAGCCATGAAATTAAAAGATGCTTACTCTTTGGAAGGAAAGTTATGACCAACCTAGATAGCATATTGAAAAGCAGAGATATTACGTTGCCAACAAAGATCCATCTAGTCAAGGCTATGGCTTTTCCAGTGGTCATGTATGGATGTGAGAGTTGGACTGTGAAGAAAGCTGAGCGCCGAAGAATTGATGCTTTTGAACTGTGGTGTTGGAGAAGACTATTGAGAGTCCCTTGGACTACAAGGAGATCCAACCAGTCCATCCTAAAGGAGATCAGTCCTGGGTGTTCTTTGGAAGGACTGATGCTGAAGCTGAAACTCCAGTACTTTGGCCACCTCATGTGAAGAGTTGACTCATTGGAAAAGACCCTGATGCTGGGAGGGATTGGGGGCAGGATTTGGAGAAGGGGACAACAGAGGATGAGATGGCTGGATGGCATCACCGACTGGATGGATATGAGTTTGAGTGAACTCTGGGAGTTGGTGATAGACAGGGAGTCCTGGCGTGCTGTGATTCATGGGGTCACAAAGAGTTGGACATGACTGAGCGACTGAACTGAACTGATGGCTTTAAAGGCTTGCTTTAAAATCTTTTGTATAACCACTGTTGATACCAATTGCAAGTAATGATATTCATTAATTTTGCATTATGATCATTAAGCTTTCCTTCTACTACAATTTAAATTCTTTTCATTCTGACCTCAGGTGAAACATAGTATAGCCTGCAAACTACTGTACTTCATTTTTTAAAAAACCTTTTATTTTATGTTGGAGTATAGGCGATTAATAAGGTTGTGATAGTTTCAGACGGACAGCAAAGGGACTTGGCCATACATACACATGCATGCATGTTCAGTTGCTTCAGCTGTGTCCGACTTTGCAATTCCAGTGGACCATAGCCTTGCCAGGCTCCTCCATCCATGAGATTCTCCATGCAAGATTACTGGTATGGATTGACATGCCCTCCTCCAGGGGATCTTCCCAATCAAGTGACTGAACCCACTCTCCTGTGTCTCCTGCACTGCAGGCAGATTCTTTACCACTGAGCCACTGGGGAAGCCCAACCACACATATACATGTATCCATTCTCCCCCAAACTCTGCTCCCATCCAGTCTGCCATATAACATTGAGCAGAATTCCCTATGCCATACAGTAGGTCATTGCTGGTTATCCATCTTAAATATAGCAGGGTGCACGTGTCAGTCCCAACCCCTCTATCTCTTCATTCCATGCCACCCCCCTGCCCCACCAGCCTACCCCAGCGACCGTAGAGTCATTCTCTAAGTCTGTGAGTCTGTTTCTATTTTGTAAATAAGTTCATTTGTATCATTTCTTTTTAGATTCTGCATATAAAGGATATCTGGAGAAGGCAATGGCACCCCACTCCAGTACTCTTGCCTGGAAAATCCCATGGACAGAGGAGCCTGGTAGGCTGCAGTCCATGGGGTCGCTAGGAGTCGGATATGACTGAGGGACTTCACTTTCATGCATTGGAGAAGGAAATGGCAACCCCCTCCAGTATTCTTGCCTGGAGAATCCCAGCGACGGGGGAGCCTGGGGGGCTGCCATCTATGGGGTCTCACAAAGTCGGACACGACTGAAGTGACTTAGCAGCAGCATAAAGGATATCACTCTACATTTCTCCTTCTCTATCTGACTTACTTCACTCAATATGACAATCCCTAGGTCTGTCTATCCATGTTGTTGCAAATGGCATTATTTCATTCTTTTGAATGATTGAGTGTATATGTACCACATTTTCTTTATCCATTCCTCCATCAGTGTACATTCAGGTGCTTCCATATCTCGGCTATTGTAAACAGTGCTGCAATGAACATGGGGGTGCATATATCATTTTGGACCATGTTTTTCTCCTGGGTATATGCCTAAGAGTGAGATTGCAGTGTCATATGGTAGTTCTATTTTTAGTTTTTTTTTATGAAACTTCCACACTGTTCTCCTTAGTGGTTGTACTGATTTATATTCCCACCACAGGGAAGGAGGGTTCCATTCTCTCCACTCCCTTTCCAGCCTTTACTGTTTGTGAATGTTTTGATGGTAGCCATTCTGACTGGTGTGAGGTGATATATTATTGTAGTTTTTATTTGCATTTATCTAGGAAGTGGAAACCCACTCCAGTATCCTTGCCTGGAAAACCATGGACAGAGGAGCCTGGTGGGCTACAGTCCATGGGGTCGCAAAGAGTTGGACATGACTGAGCACACCACACCACCACCACAATGACTAGCGCTGATGCCTCTTGGGCATCTGTATGTCTTCTTTGGAGAAATGTCTGTTTAGGTATTCTGCCCATTTTTTGATTGGCTTTTTTGTTTTGATGATGTTGAACCTCATGAGCTGTTTATAAATTTTGAAGACTAATCCCTTGTGGATCACATCATTTGCAAATATTTTCTCTCAGTCTGTGGGTTTTCCTTTTGTTTGGATTATTGTTTCCTTTTTGCAAAAGCTTTTGAGTTTAAGTAGGTCCCATGTGCTCATTTTTGGTTTTATTTCCATTACTCTGGAAGATGGATTGAAAAAGATATTGCTGTGATTTGTCAGAGAGTGTTCTGCTTATGTTTTCCTCTAGGAGTTTTATAATGTCTGGTCTCACATTTAGGTCTTTAATATTTATTGTCTTAAAGGAATTCTTGGTTTGAGTTTGAGTTCCACAGACCTAATAATCATGGATTAATTAATTGATGATTTTGATGATGTTTATACTGATCCTGCAGTTCTTGGAGCATAGCATATCTCAAGATAGATGACCCAGGAACTTCCCTGGTGGGCCAGTGGTTAAGACTCCAGGTTTCTAATGCAGGGGACATGAGTTTAATCCCTGGTAAGGGAACTAAGATCCCATATGCCACATAGTGTGGGCAAAAATTTTTTTTTTAATTGAAAAAATACAGGTGATCTAGATATGTGCTGCATAGGGAAGTTGTTGGAAAGTAGTCTTAGGGCAAACAGAACAAATATGTTTGAGACAGGTTGTGGAAAATTCTGTAATTAATAAATTTATTTAAATACACTTAATCCAGAATATTCTAAATGGTTTTTCTAAGTTATATGACCTGAAACATATTTTTTAAAAATTTGATTAGTATCTATGAAACACTAGTTTTTGAGGGGATAGTAGGGTCTTTAGAAAAGCAAGTAGGAAATATTTTTGTGAAGATTTATGAATTTATGTTTCGATAGCCAGAACTTAGTATTTTTGATATATAAAAAGAACATCAAAGAGTAATTCTTTTTCTGAAAAAGTGAAAGAATTTGTTAGGCTGATTGCTGATTTTGAATGTCTGAATGGTAATTCTACTCTTAATGGATTAAAAACATTAAAAAAAATGAGTGTTTTTAATTTTCTCTTGGGTAGTGTAGCCTAATTGGTAAAATGTTGGATGGTGTTTCTGTCCTCTTTATTTTCCACTTCTAATATAGAATCAATTAAGAGTAAGCAGTTGGAAATAATTCTTAACATAATTCTGTGATCCCTTTTATAATATAGTTAATGCAATTCCTTCAAGTAAATGGATATCAATTTCAATAAGTTTCCTAAATGGAGGGTGCTGTATTAGGCCTTTCATCCTGCCCTTTCAAAATTGACAATTAAGTACATAAGAAATAAGTGGTGATTTTATTAGAACCCTTCAAGTACCTGGCCAAGTTAACTGCTTTTACTACAGTCATAACTTTTTTTTGTTTAAAAATATGAGAAATGAATTTTGTCCATTCCATTCTAGGCAGTTGTAGCAATTAACTAAATATATAGTAATATCCAATATATTCACATAATTACATATATTAATTTATACATAGTATAAATAATTTTGTCTATATGTAATTTTATCTACTGTTTCAAGTTTATAAAATCATAGGCAAAGCTAAGAGATGAGAGTGATGGTCACAGATTTAGAGAAACAAACTAGTGGCTACTAGTGGGTAGAGGGGAAGGGGGAGGGGCAGCATAGAGGGTGATTAAGAGGTACAAACTATTAGGAGCAAAATAAGCTACAGGGATATATTGTACAACCTGGGGAATATAGCCTATATTTAATAATAGCTATAAATGGAGTGTTACCTTTAAAAATTATGAGTCAGTATATTGTTTACCTGTAACTTGTATGGTGGCCCTGGTGGCAAAGAACCTGCCTGCCAATGTAGGAGACATAAGAGACAGGGGTTCCATCCCTGGGTCAGAAAGATCCCCTGGATGAGGAAATGGCAACCCACTCCAGTATTCTTGCCTGGAGAATTTCATGGACAGAGGAGACTGGCAGGCTACAGTCCACAGAGTCGCAAAGGGTCGGACACAACTTAAGCAACTTAGCATACAGCACACAACTTACATAACATTGTACAGCAACTATAAATCAATTAAAAAAGGAAAAATAAAAGAGAAGGGAGTAACATAGGTACATAGTAAAGATAGAACAAAGACAGTGAAAATGACAATATTCATTTATTCAGCAAGTATTAATTATCTACCATGTACACTTTTGGAGTTTCAATTCTAGATGAAGGAGAGAGTAGTAAAGAAAATATATGAGTAAATTGCAGGGTATGTTGGAAGGGAAAAAATATTTTTGAAAAAAATAAAGCGATGAAAAGGAAATAGAAAGTGCTGATAGGGGGTAGTTATAGCCTACACGTGTTCATTAATGAAACTTCAGCAGTACTAAATTATGAGAGAATAGGTTTCTTAGCATAATGTTGACTGGCATATTAAATATATACATATGTATATGTGTCTCTACATTATATTACATGTGGCTATATTTTATATAGAGAATAACCACCTTTGTGAGAGTCTTAATTACATCTCTTAAGGTCACCTGGTGAGCTTATTTCATGTTATTTATTTTATATCATTTGATATTTTTATCTCCAGTTTATTTCTATAGTAATAGTATATATTACAGTGTGTGAATTCCACTTCCCTTTATCTTCTTTATTCTTCTGAACCTATATACACAGTTTTAATACCTCATATATTTTTATTATTGCTTTAATCTCATTATCCTTATTACAAAATATAAATGCTTTGACTTTATTTTAATGCAAAAATCATTTTAAATAATCCTTCTTTACATATTTGCGAGTCACATTGTGAAATCAGAGTGAAAATTTAATGTTGTGATACATTAAAGTTACACTAGAGCATTATTGCTTGATGCTCCGTGTGAAACAATTTAAACTTACATAAATGTGAAAACATTCTATTCAAAGTGTGTTTCTATTAGGTTGTATAAATTGTAGCTTCTGAAAGAATATATTGCATAATAATTTTCAAGAAATAAATGTTATCATCTGATAGTCTTTTTTCAATGAAGATTTGATATGCTTAAATATAAAGACTCAAAATACGCAGGAAATAAATTTGAATAAAAGTTGAATATAAAAGATATAAAGAAGTGTCTTTAGTACTTTTCACTTACCTTTTATTTTACATAAACTTGTATTATTGTTTTTCTCTGCCTTATCAAGGGTAGTAATGTCCAACCTTGGTAAGCATTACATCTCAGAGGAAATATAAAGCCTAGTCATTTGATTTTATATGTATTCACTTAACAAGATATGGTAAGTTATGGAAATATCATAATATGTGTCTTCTACTACTTGCTGAGGGTACAAATTCTAAAGATACTTCTTACCTAGTGGCATAGACAAACAAATGATTAAAGTATCACCAGTAGGTAGAAAGCACCAAAATAGAGGTAGCCAAAATTGTTATGAGAGCCTGGATGAGGGACTGCCTATTAAAGTCATAGGGGAAGAGTTCAAAGGATATTATGAGAATTCAAGGAAATAATAGAATGTAAGAAGAGCATTCCAGGTACAGTGAAGAACATGAACCAAAAAGTAGAGGCATGCAATCCAGCGGCCAGAAGAGAAATGGCAGCTGCGACTGCGCCAAAGCGTGGCAGTTGGGGCTGTGATGGCGAGCGTGGCTGAGAGGAGCTACCCCAAGTCCAAGGTAAGGAGAGGTGGCTGCACTTTGCTGGAGCAGCCGTGAAGAGATACCCCACGTCCAAGGTAAGAGAAACCCAAGTGAGACAGTAGGCACTGAGAGAGGGCATCAGAGGGCAGACAGACTGAAACAGACATCTAGCCAATCTGATCACACAGACCACAGCCATGTCTAACTCAGTGAAACTAAGCCATGCCATGTGGGGCCACCCAAGATGGATGGGTCATGGTGGAGAGGTCTGACAGAATGTGGTCCACTGGAGAAGGGAATGGCAACCAGTTCAGTACTCTTGCCCTGAGAACTTCATGAAGAGTATGAAAAGGCAAAAAGATAGGACACTGAAAGATGGAATCCCCAGATCGGTAGGTGCCCAAAATGCTACTGGAGATCAGTGGAGAAATAACTCCAGAAAGAATGAAGGCATGGAGCCAAAGCAAAAAGAACACCCAGTTTTGGATGGTGATAGAAGCAAGGTTCGATGCTGTAAAGAGCAATATTGCATAGGAGCCTGGAATATTAGGTCCATGCATCAAGGAAAATTGGAAGTGGTCTAACAGGAGATGGCAAGAGTGAACACTGAAATTCTAGGAATCACCAAACTAAGATGGACTGGAATGGGTGAATTTAACTCAGATGACCATTATATTTACTACTGTGGGCAGGAATCCCTGAGAAGAAATGGAGTAGCCATCATAGTCAACAAAAGTGTCCAAAATGCAGTACCTGGATGCAGTCTCAAAAACGACAGAATGATCTCTGTTCATTTCCAAGGCAAACCATTCAATATCACGGTAATCCAAGTCTATGCCCCGATCAGTAACGCTAAAGAAGCTGAAGCTGAATAGTTCTATGAAGCCCTGCAAGACTTTCTAGAACTAACACCCAAAAAAGTTGTCCTTTTCATTATAGGGAACTGGAATACAAAAGTAGGAAGTCAAGAAACACCTGGAGTAACAGGCACATTTGGCCTTGGAGTACAGAATGAAGCAGGGCAAAGACTAATAGAGTTCTGCCAAGAGAATGCACTGGTCATAGCAAAAACCCTCTTCCAACAACACAAGAGAAGTCTCTACACATGGACATCACCAGATGGTAGACACTGAAATCAGACTGATTATATTTTTTGCAGCCAAAGATTGAGAAGCTCTATACAGTCAGCAAAAACAAGACCAGGAGCTGACTGTGGCTCAGATCATGAACTCCTTATTGCCAAATTCAGACTTAAATTGAGGAAAATGGAGAAAACCACCAGACCATTCAGTATGACCTAAATCAAATCTCTATGACTATACAGTGGAAGTGAGAAATAGATTTAAGGGACAAGATCAGATAAACAGAGTGCCTGATAAACTATGGATGGAGGTTCATGGCATTGTAAAGGAAAGAGGAATCAGGACCATCCCTAAGAAAAAGAAATGTAAAAAAGCAAAATGGCTGTCTGGGGAGGCCTTACAAATAGCTGTGAAAAGAAGGGAAGCGAAAAGCAAAGGAGAAAAGGAAAGATACACCCATCTGAATGCAGAATTCCAAAGAATAGCAAGGAGAGATAAGAAAGCCTTCTTCAGC